>NC_081320.1:31842396-32142396 GCF_026419965.1 Kogia breviceps
ATGGAGAAAAGGGAGCCTTGTTATGCTGGTGGAAGGGATGTAAATTGCAAACGGCCACTCTGGAGAAGTGTATGGTGTTTCCTAAGACATCTAAAAAACAGAGCTACAGCGCAAAAGGCACTTCCACTCATGGGCGTGTATCTTAGCCCCGACCCTGCGGCGGAGTCTGGATCCGGGCCAGCCACCGCCAGAGCGTCTGGTGTGCCGCTGCCTTCCAGAGCCGCCTTCTGGCCGCCCTAGCCCCGGCCAGGCCGGCGGGGAGCGCCCCCTCTGGCGCGCGCTGTGGTGGGAGGGGCCTGAGGAGGTGGGGGCCTGCAGCGGTGCCCGGCCGGGGCGGAGGCGGCCTCAGCCCCGGGCGACTAAAGGAGAAGGCGGGGCGGGAGGCAAAAAGCGTACAGCACCCAGTATTCTCAGGTGGTCTCCCATCCAAGTACTAACCAAGCCCGACCCTGCTTAGCTTCCGAGATCAGGCGCGTTCAGGGTGGTATGGCCGTACGCAGGGTTGGGGACCGCGGGCTGCCTCTTGAGGCCCAGCTTCTCTGGCGCGTGCGCCTTACCGCCAGCCCCGCGGCCAGCCCGCCCTGGCAGGGCCCCGCTGCCCGCCCAGCCAGGGGAATGGAGGTCTCGGGTACCGCGGGGTGGTGGAGGGGTTGGCGACCTCCCAGCCCAGGGCGGGAGGGACCCAGCAAACCCTTTGGCGCTTGGCGCCCCGCCCCAGATCCCGCTCGTCTCTCACAGGGATGTGGCCCGGGAACATGTCCGGGGACGTGACAGGAATCATCTTAGCCAACTCAACCCCAGACATTGTGCTCCAGGATACATGCTATGTAGTAGCACACTTCCATGACCTAATGTCCATGGGAGCAGTCTTCACTATTATGGGAGGGTCCTACACGGATTCCCACTATTCTCAGGTTTTACAGTTAACTCAGCATGAGCAAAAATTCACTTCACAAGTATATTTGTAGTAGTAAATATGACTTCCTGCAGCACTTTCTTGGCCTCTCAGGGATGTCACTACATTAGTCTGTGTGCCCTGAGGCACACAGAACATGAAATATGTTGTCTTTAGGCTCATTCATCTCAGTAGCAGCAGTAATGCTAATACTCTTCATATTTTGAAAAGCATTTGCATCTAAACAAGAAGTCTTAGCAGTGGAAACTCCTACTCATAACCTAGAATGGTTACACAAATGCTCTCCACCATATCCTATGTTTCAAGAATCCTATCTATGTAAGTGTAAAATAAGGAAGGACTCAAGTCCTTTTCAACCAGTTTCAAGCCAACACCATAACAATTATGCCTTTCTCAATAAATGAGATAAAAGTAAAAAGTAATGTAGATTGGTCAAAGTTAAATCATAGGCTAAAATCCTGTATATCACTATGGCATATAAATTTCATCTAGGTTCTCAAGATACAACATCACCGATTATGGAAGAACTTTTACATTTTCATCATCACACATTAATAGTGATTTTTAAAATAAGTTCTCTAGTCCTCTATATTATTTCACTAATATTGACATCTAAACTAACTCATATACATACAATAGATGCACAGGTAGAGAAAATGTGAACAATTTACTAGCCATTATTGTAATCTTAATTGCCCTATCATCATTGTAAATCCTCTACATGATACATGAAATGAATAACTCTTTCAAACCATAAAAAACTATGGGTCAGTAATGATACTGAAGCTACAAATACACAGATAATGAAGATTTAAATGTTGACTTCTCTGTAATCCCCACATCGGAGCTAAAACCAGGAGAATAAATACTGATAGAAGTCAACAACTGAGTAGTTAGAGATAGTCATTGAATATTAGTTTCATCTGAAATTGTTGTACGCTCCTGAGCTGTTCCTTCTCAGGCCTAAAAAGAGCTGCTATCCCAGGACGCCTAAATTAAAGAATCCTAATACCAACAGGACCAGGCCTATGTTGTGGACAAGGGAGCTCGTTTTTGTGAGTTCAAGACTGGACAGAGTGATATGGCTGAGATATGGAGTGAATCTAGAGCCCATGGGGATGCACTTTGCAAGCTCCAGGATAGGAATGGGGCCTCTAGGGTGCCACGCCACCCACCATGCCCTCCCAAGCAGGATCTTGGCAACATTCTCTGTCAGTGATGAGGCAGCCCTAGCACTTGTCACGCCCTGATGTTGTGTCCTATGTGGGCCCCATGCTCCTGGGACCACACCCCACACTCTTCAGGTCCATGCTACAGGGTCCTTCGTGCCTCAGGAGTAGAGACCACAGAGCAAGCAGTTCCCGCCCCAACCAGCAGGAGGAGGGGAGGAGAGCAAGGGCACCAGGGGAATCTCACTCAGACAACAACAGCCCAGCGGTGCCAGTGGGGGCAGTGATGATGCAGATGAGGCACAGACCAAGAGATGGGACCAGAGGACCCAAAAGGCAGCTGGTCAGGTCCTGGCTCATCTGCACCCCGGACACCTTTGTCCCTCATACACCCCCTTCCTCATACACCCTCTCCTTAAATGCAAATTCTTCAGATGCAAACAGGCAGAGCTTCAGACTGAAAGTCAGCTCTTCCAAAATGACCCGTGAGCAAACACTGCAGGATTCCACTCCAGTGGGTGCCCTGGAGTCGACAACTCAGGGACTGAAGTGGATATGGGGGCCAGGGCAGCGGGAGGGAATGGAGAGGGAGACTCTCATGGTTGTGGAATTTGGGTTTTGCAAGATGAAAAGTTCTAGGGGTGGTGGTGATGGCTCCACGAGAAAGTGAATAGATCTGATGCCTCAGAAACGTGCACTTAAAATGGTGATGATGGTAAAGGGTACGTGACGTGTTTAATTTCACTTAAAATAAATTCTTAAAATTATGTCTTGTTAATTGAGATTCCATTTTGACTCCTCTTCATCACAGATGTTGGAGGCCCAGACACAGTCTCCTACCTTAGGGGCCATCACGGTACCCTCACAGAGCATGTGGGAGACCATTCTTAGGGGGGGGGCGCTAGTCTGTGCTCAGCTGACCTCTGTCCAGGGGGACCCAGGCCGTGGTGACCCCCATAGATTAGGCATATGATATGCTATGATATTAATAGGATACCACCAAGTGTTGTCACTCACCAGAACACAGAGTAGCAGCACACTCAAACATGACTGACCTCATATGATTGTGACCAGATTAAGAGAAGTAAAGGAACCACAGGTTAACTAGGGCAACACCGTTAATGCAGTTTGGAAATCTCAAAGGGGACAGGACGCAGTGCAGGCAAAGAGCACATATGCAGTCTCCCCGTACATGTGATCCTGACCCATGAAGATGTGGTAAGACGCACACAGTCCCCGCACCCTATACCTGGGGTCACACATCCACACTCACCAGGGTGACACACCTCCCCAGACCCTGCACCTAAAGTCACACCTTCTCTCTCAACAGGTGACCCCTCCTCCCCAGACACCTCCACCTGGGTCACATGTCCATAGTCCCAGGGTGACCTCACCTCCGCAGACCCTGCACCTGGGGTCACACGTCCCCTTGGTCAGGACACCATGGCTCTGCTGGTGGCTCCCCTAATGTGGAAACAAGCTGGGTTCCTGGGACCTCCTGGGATGGGAAAAAGTGTCAGGTGGGTCTCCTCTCACCACACTTGTCCCAGAGAACTCCTCTTTTCCCTTTGGTTCTGTGTGATTTTAACTGTTTTTAAAGCTTTCATGCTAGAGTTGAACACACGACCTTGGTGCTGGCAGGCTCAGTCCTTTCTCGTCTCACCTACATATTGAGAAAACTCACAGGGCAGCAGGGCTGAAAGCCAAGGGGCAGCTCTGGACACTGCTGAGTAGGGACAGTAGACTGGAAGGAGAGGTCAGCAGCAGCCTCAGCTGTTACCCATCGGCCTTTTGCCCACTCTGAGGTATCCGGCAATCAATTCACCAGCTAAACCTGCCTCTCTATGCACCATGTACATGCTGGTGAATTGGAATTATTGCCAGGTAGCCCTTCTGAGGATTCTCCATGAGCCCCAGGGAAGGTGAGCCTTGCAGGGATTAAGACGAAGGCCCTGACCATAGCACTGACCCTTGGGAGGACCAGGTCACCACACTCAGAAGAGAAGCTGTTATGTAGACAAGCCCACCTCAGCTCCAGACCCCAGACATCTAAGCACTGACCTTCAGATGCAGGCATGGAGCTTCCCAGTGCTGAGGCCAGGCCGGGTCTCTACCCAGGTCCCTATAGTCCTAGCACAGACATGGTCAGGTCGAAATGTTCTTATCATAGACAACACATGGTTAGCTCTAAACATAATCAGTAGACGGGACATGCAGAGGTCTAAATGTACCACATAGACAAAACTTGATCATGTTTAAACTAGCTTAGGGCTGATCTCATAGGAGGTACAGATCATACACATGGGTCTCTCATCTTTGGACACCCACATCAGGAAACTGAACAAAATCTTTGTCATTAATCATTTCAACAGGCAAAACAGAAATGTTACCAATTTCTCTGGCCACCTGATGGTCAGGATCCACGGGTGAGCCGTGAACTTCTTCTTATAGTGCAGCCCAGTCTGCTGCAAGGACAGACAACAAGTGGCCTGATTCCAGACTCCCAGGCTTCCAGAAGGAGGTGGCCACACTGGAAGCCCAGGCAGGACAGTCCTGCATGTTCCGGGCCGGGAGATCCGGTCTGTCCATTCCGCTGGCCGATTCCAGGCAGGGCGCTCAGGGCCGCTGAGAGCCCTGCACTCAGGTCCTGCTTCCCTGCAGCGTGTGTGTCTGTGTGTGTGTGTAGAGGGGGCGGTGGCTGATGGCTCCCATGGCTTCCGGTCAGGTGACCTCATGCCCTGGGGCTGACAGCCAGCATGGACACTGAGCTGTCTTCGAGGGGAGGCACGGGGAGAAGTAGGGACACAGAAGCCATTGGAGAGGAGAACCCACCGTGGAACTCCTTGCACACTGGCTCGCCCCACCCGGGGACCCGCCTGCCCATCGTGGGCAGCAGGTCACACCCCAGCCCCCCACTCCTGAGGGCAGGGCACCTGCTCTTCCCACAGCACAGGGTCTCACATGAAGGAGACCCAGTGGGGACTGTCACTGTCACTGACCCACTCCTGATACTGTGTTTGGGGAGAATGAACCCCTTTGACTGGGCGATGGGACCCTGTGAGGAAAGAGGTGGTGGCCCCATCCAAGTCGGGGCCTGGCTAAGAGATGGGAACACAGGAGCCAACTGCAGGGCCTGGAGGCCAGGCTAACTGGAGGGGCACCCCCAGCCTTGGCTGGGCTCTCCAACTGTGACATTGTAGCTTTAGGGGACCTGGAGCAAGTGAGTGAATGTAATGGGGGTCTAAACTGGACCCTGAATGGGGCTTAAAGAAGGTATGAAGGATGTTACTGAGGTAGTGACAGTCATTGGAAGACTAACTCTGTGTCAGGCCATCCTGCTCCATCCATTTAAATCCCTGAGATCTGTGACCTTTACGTGGCTATGCAGGATTGTTAGAGCAGGTACGTGTGGACATATCTGGAGCACAATTCAGTCTGCAACCAACTTGCAAGTGGTTCCAGCAAACACAAAGTTGTGCACCCAGGCAAGCGCAACACACAAACATATGCATGTGCACAGCACAAATATATTCACACACTAGCATATGAACACACATGCATGCATATGCCCATACACACACTAATGTGTGCAAGTGCACATAACTATGCACATGCACAGCATATATATGCAAACAGTCACATGCACACGCATAGCACACACACAGGGAATAAAGTGAATCGGTAAAGCATTCATTCCTGGACACAAGTGAAGCTGACATGTATTTTTGCCTTTTCTTAGCTTTGATGTTTTTCACAATAAAAAGTTTATGAAAGGGGCTTCCCTGGTGGTGCAGTGGTTGAGAATCCGCCTGCTGATGCAGGGGACATGGGTTCGTGCCCCAGTCCGGGAACAGCCATATGCCACGGAGCAGCTGGGCCTGTGTGCCATGGCCACTGAGCCTGTGCGTCCAGAGCCTGTGCTCTGCAACAGGAGAGGCCACAACAGTGACAGGCCCACGTACCACAAAAAAAAATGTTTAAGAAAAAAGTTAATGGCAAATGACTTTTTTTTGCGGTACACGGGCCTCTCACTGCCGTGGCCTCTCCGTTTCAGAGCACAGGCTCCGGATGCGCAGGCTCAGTGGCCATTGTTCACAGGTCCAGCCACTCCGTGGCATGTGGGATCTTCCCAGACCGGGGCACAAACTCGTGTCCTCTGCATCCACAGGCAGACTCCCAACCACTGCGTCACCAAGGAAGCCCACAAATGACTTTTGATTCATAGGACTTTCTGACGTTATTCCACAAATATTATGACAGGAGAAATGAATATAGATATTACATGTGTCCACTAATGGATGAATGGAGAAGAAAAACATGGTCTATCAATACAAGGGAATGTTATTCATCCTAAAAAGGAAGGCAATTCTGACACAGGCTGCAGCAGGGATGAGCCTTGCAGGCATTATGCTCAGTGATGGAAGATAGACACACACAAAAAGAAACAGTGCTTGATCCACTCATACAAGGCCCCTAGAGCAGTTGGAAACATAGAGACAGAAAGTAGGGTGTTGAGTTCTAGGGGCTGAGGGAGGGATGATGGGGAGTGTGTGTTTAAGGGGGACTGTTTCAATTTTGCCAAATGAAAAAGCTGGAGGACGAGGCGGTCAGGTTTGCACAACAGTGCGAATTACTTCTTGACCCTGAAATGTGCACGTAAAAATGGTTGAGATAGTAAAGTTTACGTTATGTGTATTGGACCACAATTTTTAAAACTTTTATAAAACTACATGAAATAGTCCATGAATACTACAAGATGCACAACTTCTCTAACACCTGAGGGATTAAAACCATAAGAAAAATACTGTGCATACACCTACCAGAATGGCAGACATGAAAGACATAGTATCAAATATCAGCAGGATGTGGACCAATGGAAAGCCTGGTACGCAGCGGGGGAACGCAACCACTTCTGAGACAATCGGGCCTCAGATAGCGAAGTCCCTGCACAACACAGACCCGCAGTGCTCCTCCCAGCTGAACACAAACCCACCAGCCCTGCACCAGAACACATGGACATGGACTCCGCAGCCACAGGAGCCAAACCTGAAAGAACCTGAAGGCCACCACAAGCGGATGCAGAAATGAACCATGCACGCCCCTATGAAGGGATACTCCACAGCAATGGAGTACATTTTGTTTAAAGGTAGTAAAACTATAAAAATTATTTTTGAAAAAAAACTATAGTCACAGATGAAAGAATCTATAGTTCTGGCACCTAGGGATTGTCAAATGCTCCTAAAAATGGATTGTTGTGGAAATGTTTATTATAAGGAAATTGACATATTCTCTAGGAAGGATGGCGTGAATGGGCCTGCTACATTTTCTACATTGAAGACATATACAGGTTTTGATTCTACTTCTGTTAAATCAAGTGGGGCTTCATTGGATTTCTGCTACTGCGGAGATAATCAAATTCTGGGTAGGGGTCAGGATAAAATTAGCTATAGGTGTTCTTGTGTAATAATTACTGTTGAAAGTGTAAATGATCCATTTATTAGAAAGACTGAGAATAGGATAACTGCTACATTACTTCGTATGAGATTGTCTGTGCTATTGTCCCTAGAGCTCCAGTGAGCGAGTATTTTGAATGTGAAGCTCATCCAGATCTGAGGATGGAATAAATGGCTAGGTGTGATATGACTAATATAAATAATATGACTACATTCATATTAATTAGTGGATAAAATATGGGAAGAGGAATTCATTTTGTGAGAGCCAGGGTTAAGGCTAGCATTGGAGCAATAATATATAAATAGATGATGTTGATGGACCTAGTGGTTCTTTAAAAAGTAATTTGAATACCTCAGCAATGGGTTGTAATAATCCATGGGGGCTGATGATTTTTGGCCCTTTCTGGATCTGTATATAGCCAAGGATTTTCCATTTAGTTAATATGAGTAATGCTATGGTGAATTAAATTGGGTAATTTGTGAAAGAATGTTGATTATACACATATTCTTAAGAAGAGGACTTGAACCAGTGCACATAAAGGTTTCCGTATTACATAAGTGTCGGGCTCTGCCACCATAACAAACCCTGATCTACAGTAAGGTATGTATAAATTAATTGAATGTAGATTATATCATCATTTAGTTTGAAGACATTTTGTAAAGTAAGCCGAATTGCTCTTGTCCTTTCATACTGGAAGAAATCTGCAATAGACAGAAACCAACAAGGATGACTCCAGTGTGAACTCAGATCACGTGAGAATTTAATCGTTGAACAAAGAGAAAATTAATAGCAGTTATACAATTGAAATGTCGTGATCCAGCATCAAGGACATAAACCATATTGCCGATAAGAACTCCAGAATACAATTCCACTGTTATCCCTAGTACAACTTGTTCCATTGATCAGCGTTTTAGAAGAACAGGTGATAAACCATTTTGACTAGTTGGTCTACATTTTAATCACTCAGAGGTGGGTTTATTCTCCAAAAAATAAATGGCGCACGGGCTCAAGACACACCGGGTTCAGTAGTTGTGGCACTCTGGCTAAGTAGTTGTGGCCCACAGGCTTAGTAGCTCGGTGGCACGTGGGATCTTCCCGGACTGGCGATCGAACTCGAGTGCCCTGCACTGGCAGATGAATTCTTAACAACTGCAAGACCAGGGAAGTACCAGAATCGCAGTCACCCTTCTAATATACCTTAAGCCCAAAGAATCCATGGAAAACTGTTACAGAAAATAAGACAATAAAATATTTTAAGGACTCTAACAGAAGCAATAGTACTCAGTTCATATAGACACATCCCAAGCAGTTCCGAAGTATATTAAAATGGAGGCTGCAATTTAAAAGGAAGATGAATTATACCCACAAACTCCCAATCTGTCCTGAAACGTTGCAATCTGAAACCCTATTGTAGGAAGCAGAAGATTCCAGGAGACATTCTGCCAATGAAGGACTCTAAACCCTCTGGTTGGAGAAGGAATTCTGGAAGGAAGGTATCCTCACCCAAGGAGAGCAGGTTGCTATACTTCTCTCACATCATATCCCTGTAAAATTCCTCCTGATCTTGGTCCAGGCTTTCTCACTCCTCTTGAGAGAAATCGATGGCCACATCCTGGAATATCAGCAGTCCTTGAAATTAAAAGTACACATGCCCTGTGGCCACGGAAAGAGTTCATAATGTGACCCAAGAAGAAAACAGCAAGTTAAGAGAACTGGTTTTGATTTAGAAGAGTGTCTTCCATTATTCAATTATATATATATATATATATATATATATATATGTATACATATATAATATATATATATATTTTTACAAAGTAACTTTCTCTACCTTATTTCTAAGTACAAGAAAAGAGTATGGCATGTGATCCACAAAACCAGTATAGAGACTATACTTATCTGGAAAAGAAATGATAAAATGATGGTTTCAAAAGAGGCATATGCATTTTTGAGTCTTTTATTTATATCAAAGTGGATAAAATGTGTGTATTTCTCAGACAGAGAACACATGTCGAGGTAGAAATGTACCTTTCAACTCTTCAGGGGTATACAAGTTCACTGGAGAGATTGTAAAAGTGCAGATTGTGTTTCAGTAGGTTCAGTGGGCCTGAGTTTTATTTTTTTAACAAGCTCAATTTAAACTAGTGATGTCACAGTCTCTGATTCATTAAGGACAATTGTGAAGAGCAGAGACATAATTAGAAACGTAAAAATTCATATTTAACTTTGAACTGAAAGAGTTTTATGGATTTTACACATTTAATAGGATAGTAAGCACAGCAACAACAATCATTTGTGAATATTTACTATAGACTGTATCTTTCTAACATTTTTGTGTAGGATTCCAGGAAAAAGGCCTGGGCTGTGGCCACAGTGGGCGGGGCCCCAGGCCGGGCACCTCCAGGACCCCGGATGGGGCCCCGCAGTCCTGGTGGCTCCTGCCCTGGGCGCCCCCCTCCCTCCCGGAAGGCATCAGGTCGGAGGGCCCCATCCCCTGCGCCCAGAACAGAGCCCGCGTTTTCGCAGAGCTGGAACTCCCTGCTCGGGGTGTCTTCCCTCAGCCGTCAGGGAACTGCCCTGGAGCCTGAGGGGAGTGCGGCCTCACTGAGGCTGCTGGCTCTGAAGGGGCCCTGGCAGATGAAGTCGCGACAGTCGTGGGGACGGCGGGCCGGGTAAGTGGGCACGGACCCTCTGCCTGGTCCAGTGCCCGGGATGCCGCGCAAGACCAGTTTCTGAGGGTCAGTGTTTTGCTGCCACCCACCGCTGCTGTGCAGAAAGAGCTGACCCCAGCGTCTGGTCCCAGGAAACTTTGGTCCCTCCTCTCGCCCCCACCCTCGGCCTGGCTCACGGGGTCTTGGGGACGTGGGGAGGGGCTCGGCCTGAGTGTCCTGAGGGGAAACGGGGTAAGGGAGGTGCAGGTTCCGGCTGCGGCCGAAAACTCCTCCCGAGGCTCACAGGCCCCTTATTCAGCGGAGCCCCTCTGCACTCCTTCCTCCCTGAGCTAAAGTACCCTGGAGAGCAGGCAGGGCGGGGGACTGGCACAAGTAATGGGGAACATCCAAAGGTGATTGTTAACTAAGGAAAACCAGCTCTCCCAAGGTGAGGAATGCAGCGCTTTTCTTTGTATGGGAAGATGCCAGAGTCTGGGCTCACTGAAATCCTTCCTTTGATATGCACCTCAGCTCTCTGGGGCCAGTATTCTGTATTTGCATATGCTGAGTTCCTCAGGGCCCGCCAGCTCCCATTGGAGGGCTGCAAGTGCTGATGACTGTGAGGTCCTTTGTTTACTGAGATGGCAGGGAATATTCCCTTTCTCACAGGCTTGAGGGGCAGACAGTAAAAAAGAGTCAGAGAGTCTCACTCGGCATGTACTTTGGTTTACATATAGGTAATATTTATACTTAATTGTGCTAATAGAGTTTCTCAAGTCCAATCACCTTGTACGCCTGCCCTCTAGGTATTAATTTCAGCAATATCCTAAGATAAACGCTTATAGAATTGACTTAATCCAGTTAGATAAGATAATAATTTTTAAAGGAAACCCAATAGAAATATAACAACGAAAGCTTTACCACTAAAGGCTGGGTCTGGAACAATGTAAATAAATGTTCCATTGTTAAAATAGTGAAAGATGTATTCAATAGAAATATCAACAAAAATGACAAATAGTAAGGGTAGCAGAATGATAAAATGTTCTATCTTTATCATTCAAGTGGCAGAAAATCATTTATTAGTAGGCACTGGGGCCAGAAGATGCCTGAATTTATATCCTAGGCATATTTGTGCAGTTGTTTCAACAAGTAACTGAAAGACAAAATGGAGAAACAAGGAGGTTTGTGCCTGTGATCATGTTGATGTGAAACCAAGGATGGCCACCTTGTGCCAGGTGAGTTAAGTTTACCTGGCAGGTAGGCTGCAGAGCTCCTGAGAAGTCAGGGTTGGAAGTTTTCTGCTGGGTGCCCCTTAGGTTCTGTGACTCGATTGATTGTGAGTCATGTTTCGGGAAAGACCTGATCACAGGAAAAGGGTGGGAACAGAGTGATTTGGGGAGCAGCTAACCACATTCATCACAGCTCATGGCCTGAATGAATTTTACAGAAACAGGAAAAGAAATGCTTCTTATGGAATCAGAGAATGTGAGCGCTGGACAATCCCAGGAAATGAGGAACACCCATCCCATTTTCCAGATGGGCAAACAGAGGTCCAGCAAGGTGAAATCCCTCACCCAAGTTTCACCCGTCTCTCCTCCCCACTACCTGGTTCATGAAAGCAGGACTCTTCCTGTCTTGATCACTGCTGAACCTCCAAATGGGCCAGGCATCTAGCGGCTGCTCCAAAAATTTCTGTTGACTGTAGGAACATTGCTGTTTCTTTCTTTCTCACTCTTATTCAGGATTGGGCCAAGAACTCCCCAGGTTGCAATGTAATTGGATAAATGTAGATATTAGTTGAGTTTTGTTGTGATGAGGACTTAGGCTATGAAGGTAACAGACTTGGTTCATAACTCGGTTCTGTCACTGAAGAGCTGTTTGGCTGTGGGAAAATTACTAAACCTCTCTGAGCTTATTTCCTCATTTGTAAGGTGGGGATAAATCTACCTGAGCCAGCAGAGCACCTGCATGAGAGATGTGCACGAAATATCGGTCTTTCTCACTCTCCCACGGCATCTCTCTGTTCTTCCCAGAGAAGTTGTATAGAAGGATATAATTCTTTTAAAAAATAATTAATTAATAAATTAATTTTTGTCTGCGTTGGGTCTTCGTTGCTACGTACGGGATTTCTCTAGTTGCAGCGAGTGGGGGCTACTCCTTGTTGTGGTGTGCGGGTTTCTCACTGCGGTGGATTCTCTTGTTGCACTTGTTTTAGAACACTGGTTTTAGAGGTGTGGGCTTCAGGAGTTGTGGTCTGCAGGCTCAGTACTTGTGGCGAATGGGCTTAGCTGCTCTGCGGCATGTGGGATCTTCCCAGACCAGGGCTCGAACCCATGTCCCCTGCCTTGGCAGGCAGGTTCTTAACCACTGCATCACCAGGAAATTCCCAGAATCGAAGTTTCCCTTCTAATATACCTTAAACCGAAAGAATCCATGGAAAACTGTTACAGAAAATGAGAAGCAATAGTACTCAGCTCATAGAGACACATCCCAAGCAGTTCCAAAGTATATTAAAATGGAGGCTGCAATTTAAAAGGAAGATGAATTATACCCACAAACTCCCAAACTGTCCTAAAACGTTGCAATCTGAAACCCTATTGTAGGAAGCAGAAGATTCCAGGAGACATTCTGCCAATGAAGGACTCTAAACCCTCTGGTTGGAGAAGGAATTCTGGAAGGAAGGTATCCTCACCCAAGGAGAGAAGGTTCTTATACTTCTCTCACATCACATCCCTGTATAATTCCTCCTGATCTTGGTCCAGGCTTTCTCACCTCTCTTGAAAGAAATCAATGGCCACGTCCTGGAATATCAGCAGTCCTTGAAATTAAAAGTACACGTGCCCTGTGGCCACGGAAAGAGTTCATAATGTGACCTAAGAAGAAAACAGCAAGTTAAGAGAACTGGTTTTGATTTAGAAGAGTGTCTTCCATTATTCAATAATATATATATATAGATATGTATACATATATATAATATATATATATTTTTTACAAAGTAACTTTCTCTACCTTATTTCTAAGTACAAGAAAAGAGTATGGCATGTGATCCACAAAACCAGTATAGAGACTATACTTATCTGGAAAAGAAATGATAAAATGATGGTTTCAAAAGAGGCATATGCATTTTTGAGTCTTTTATTTATATCAAAGTGGATAAAATGTGTGTATTTCTCAGACAGAGAACACATGTCGAGGTAGAAATGTAACTTTCAACTCCTCATGGGTATACAAGTACACCAGGGAGGTTGAAAAAGTGCAGATTGTGTTTCAGTAGGTTCGGTGGGCGTGAGTTTTATTTTTTTAACAAGCTCAATTTTAACTAGTGATGTCACAGTCTGATTCATTAAGGACAATTGTGAAGAGCAGACACATAATTAGAAACGTAAAAATTCATATTTAACTGTGAATGAAAAGTTTTTTATGGATTTTACACGTTTAATAGGATAGTAAGCAAGCAACAACAATCATTTGTGAATATTTACAATAGACTGTGTATCTTTCTAACAATTTTGTGTAGGATTCCAGGAAAAGGGCCTGGGCAGTGGCCACAGTGGCCGGGGCCCCAGGCCGGGCTGCACCTCGAGGACCCCCGATGGGGCCCTGCAGTCTTTGCCCAAACTAATGAACAGTTGAAAGTCAAATGTAATACTTCATCAGACGACGTAAAAATGCTTGCTCGCTGGCAAGGATTGTAGAGAACACAAATAGACCCAGAGCAACATTTGCCAAAAGAGAATATTGTGCTCAATGTACAGCCATAGCTCTTTTCCATATGAGCAAACAGTCAGGAGGATAAAAGAACTTGGTCAAACTCACACAAGTAAGTAGGACAGAATCTGGTCTGTCTGTCCTAAGCGTTGTGTTCTTTAACCACCAGGCTAGCTTTTCTCAGATCTGATTCATGCATACTGTAACCATATAGCTCTGTTTGCCTTGAATCTTCCCTGTTTATACGTATGCCTGCTGCCGTTTTAAATACGGCCCACTCTGACTCCCTAAAGCAACCGAGAAGGCACAATCATTTGGTCACGATATACATGGACCACTGTGCTGGGACTACCCAGGAAGCTTATTTAAATAGTGCAACTTAGGGCTTCCCTGGTGGCGCAGTGGTTGAGAGTCCGCCTGCCGATGCAGGGGACACGGGTTCATGCCCCGGTCCTGAAGATCCCACATGCCGCGGAGCGGCTGGCTCTGTAGGCCATGGCCGCTGAGCCTGCACTCCGCAACAGGAAAGGCCACAAGAGTGAGAGGCCCACGCACCACACACACACACACACACACACACACACACATACAAAAGTGGCAACTTCCTGAGCCCTACTCCAAATCTAGATAAGTTTTCTGAGGGTTGTCTCAAGAATCCAGGTACAAGTCTTTTTAAGTGCTTTTGTGGAAGTCCCCAGGTGAGTCTCTCACTCTCCTAAGTTAAGAAACTGTTTATTGGGCCTTCCCCAGATGCCCAGCCAGGTCCTGTTAAGGTTGGAGTCCCCGCACCACATCAGAGGAATGCTCCCGGACAAGTCATCTCTGGAGCCTTGGAGAATCTGAATGGTCTCATGTTGGCCCACCTGCCACGACAAACCTCCTCCAGAGCATTCCCCTTCACACTTCACCTTCTACCACTCCCAAAGGCAGTCTGCTCCAATGAGGCCTGACTTTGTCTGTCCTAAGGGGCACCCGCTGATTCAAGCACTTTAGGAGAACAAGGTGCTGTGCTTCTCAACCAGGGTGGCCCAACCTCTAAAATGGTAGTCCAAGCAGTCTCTACCTCCTGGGCACATCCCCTCTGCAACAGCCCAAGTACACGAATGTCCCATCTTTGCTTTTTCAAGGTCGGCAACAGGGAGTCCCCGCCTAAAGAAGGTTCTCTCTCATTTCCACACTATCCAAGGCTGCCCCAAATGTGCTTCTTTCCTGTTGGCCTGCTCAGGCTAAGGGCAGAATCGTCTCTTTCCTTCTCTGAGACGGACCAAATCGTCTTAGTAACACTTCTTCACGGTGTTGACCATGTCTTTCACGGGGGCTGCTGCTGAGCCTTTCTCTCATCCTTTCATGGTGGAGAGAGAGAGAGAGGATTCTAATGATTTTTACCTCTGGGGAGAGGGCGATTGTTATGATTATGTGATCATTCTGTATTATGTCTTTTCGACAGGAATTTGTTTGGACTTTCACGTTAAAGTGGGCCCACCATTCCCGCTTTGTGGGGTCATTCAGCACCCTCATTTTGCACCTTTAACATCTCTCTCAGTATCACCTTGGAAATGTTTGAAACGGCATGAGTTTGTCCTCACGTTCCTATCAGCTGGGAATCCGGGGCCCCAACATGAACCTAACCATTGAGCGCAACACCTCTCCACGACCTGTGTAACACTGGGTAGGCCCCTTCACCTCTCGGGTTTTTGAAGCCCTCGGGTGTAAAAATGGGAGGGTTCTATGAATCTATATTTGGGGCAGGACAAGGTCGAGAAGAGTGTGTCTCTGCTATTCTTCTTCCAAAGTGGAATGTCTGCACTCTCTTCCCCATGGGTCCACATGTCACTTGTCCTTCAGGCCCACTGCCAAGGAGCCTTCCCTGATTCCCCAGTCCACACAAATCTCTGCCTCTTAGGGTCAGGGCCGTACAACATAGCTGCCTCCTAACGTTCATCTTGCCTCTCAAGCCGATATCACGATATGGGTCTCTCTTGCCCTCCTGTGGCCCCTGGGGCTGTGCCAGCCCACCGGCACGCCCCACGTGGGGTGTCTACTAGACTAGGGCATGGGTGGGGAGGCCCCGGTGTGAGGGCCCAGGCAGAGTACCTCTGCCTCCACCCTGCTCTCCTCCACAGAACTGCCCCTCCTCCTCAAGCCTGACCCCCAAGTCACAGGTTCCATACGATGACCTCACTGGCTAGTGAGCACCTCACCGGCATTCCACAGTTTCCATGGCAGTGTAACTGTGCAAACAAAGTTTGCTGCCCTCAGAGAAACTTCCCTACTGGTTCTCCACCAGAGACCAGTCTCTTTGGTTGTCTGAGACAGAATGTGTGACCGGATCCTCTACACATATTCCAACCTGTGCTCTGTTCCCTGGCTGGGCGGTGCAGGAGGAACAGCGAGACCGGGCATCTGCGGAACAGGTGTGGGGTACACACAACCTCACCTGGCTGCCACGTGTTTCTGTGGCTCTTGCCCACTACGTACACCCGAGTGCTTTCCCAGATGTAAGTAATACCAGTGACCTGGGACACCTTCAGGGTCCCACAGTGCTCACTGCTGAGGACAAGTGAAAGGTCAACCCCGGACTACTGTGCAGGAAGCTTGTGATCTTTATAAATATAGCCTTCCGCTTTGGGCTACAGGATGCTTCCATTCAGACCCTTTCCTGATGGGCCTCTTAGCAAAAGACAAGTGCGTTGTTGTGGGCAAGTGGTAAATGGAGCAGTTTGAGGAAGAGGGCCACTCTTGAACCACACCTTCAAACCCAGGCACCTCTGTGCTGGCACGGAGACATCGAGATCGGTCCCCTCAGACACATCCCATACTGAGCTGCTGAGTACTAGGGGAGACGGTGGTGCCATAGTCATGGGAAGGACGGAAGAACCAAGGGGCAGGGGGTGATGAAGTGCTAGTGAGACCGGAGGGCTGAGGAGATGGTGCCCCAGGAGGCTGGGTTGATGTGAGCCTAGATATGGTACCCAGAAGCCGGGTTCTGAGTCTCCTGTTCACTCTGCCTCAGTAGTGGACCTCGTGCTACTCTAGATACACGGATCCCAGGGCGAGAGTTCAGTGTGTTTCAAACAGGCAGTATACATGGGGCCCAAGAGGGGTGGCCAAGGTGGGAGTGGTCCTGAACCAAGTTATATTAGATGATTGTTTTCGAAATCTTGAAAGGCATTTCCATGAAAGCCTCAGAAATGACAGACAGCAAGAAATGGTTGGTTTCTCTGTTGTGGAAGGGACAGATGGAGAGGATCATGAGTGCAATGACTTTCGGGTTCTACTGTTTTCCCTGGAAACGGTGAAGAGACTTCCTCATGTGCTGCAGCCGTAGGCTCCAGGAATTGCCTTTGCAGCCAGTTTCCCTTCTCCAGGGACTCAGAGAGGTGATGGGCCAAGGCTGTGTTTTGGATGTCCAGGAGATGAAAGGTCTTCGGCCAGAAACTGGGAGAGACTTGAGACAGGGAAATCCTTCCAGAAGACTGTGTACAGCCGAAGGGACTGATCACTTCTGATTTTCTTTGCAGCAGCAGCGGCTCCCGTTTCTCCTCCGACACCTGGTCACTACCACGTCCTCTACCGGGGATGTGAAGAAACGCAGGTGGGCTGGCATGGGGAGACCTACTGCCTGGCTGGTGGCTACCGGACCTACGGGGACGTTCCTTTGGCCACACCAGCAAAGGTGCAAGCCGAGAAGCCAGTCGCCAGACGAGCTCTGAAGAGAAAGTGTGCTCCGGAGGAGTTGGACAAAGATCTCCGCTGCTCCAGACCAAAAATCCGGCGATTGCAGGAGTCAAGCAGCTTACTAGGATTACAAGGTGCTGTGAATCTCAAGCAGAGTGGCCCCACCTCTGGGCACATCCCCTCTGCAACAGCCCAAGTACACGAATGTCCCATTTTGGCTTTTGCAAGGTCGGCAACAGGGAGTCCCTTCCTAAAGAAGGTTCTCTCTCATTGCCACACTATCCAAGGCTGCCCCTAATGTGCTTCCTTCCTGTGGGCCTGCTCAGGCTAAGGGCAGTGTCATCTCTTTCCTTCTCTGAGTCGGACCAAATCGTCTTAGTAACACCTCTTCACGGTGTGGACCATGTCTTCACGGGGGATACTATGGAGCCTT
Organism: Kogia breviceps; assembly: GCF_026419965.1. Lineage (NCBI taxonomy): Eukaryota > Metazoa > Chordata > Mammalia > Artiodactyla > Physeteridae > Kogia > Kogia breviceps. The sequence goes on from NC_081320.1 coordinate 31,860,406, forward strand.
TCTCTCATCCTTTCATGGTGGAGAGAGAGAGATAGAGGATTCTAATGAATTTTACCTCTAGGAGAGAGGGCGAGTGTCATGATTATGTGATCATTCGGTATGATGTCCTTTAGGCAGGAATCTGTTTGGACTTTCACGTTAAAGTGGGCCCACCATTCCCGCTTTGTGGGGTCATTCAGCACCCTCATTTTGCACCTTTAACATCTCTCTCAGTATCACCTTGGAAATGTTTGAAACGGCATGAGCTCGTCCTCACGTACCTATCAGCTGTGAATCCGGGGGCCCAACATGAACGTAACCATTGAGTGCAACACCTCTCCACGACCTGTGTTAACACTGGGGAGGCCCCTTCACCTCTAGGGTTTTTGAAGCCCTTGGGTGTTAAAATGGGAGAGTTCTATGAATTTATATTTGGGGCAGGACAAGGTCGAGAAGAGTGTGTCTCTGCTATTCTTCTTCCAAAATGGAATGTCTGCCCTCTCTTCCCCATGGGTTCACATGTCACTTGTCCTTCAGGCCCACTGCCAAGGAGCCTTCCCTGATTCCCCAGTCCACACAAATCTCTGCCTCTTAGGGTCAGGGCCCTACAACCTAGCTGCCTCCTCACGTTCATCTTGCCTCTCAAGCCGATCTCAGGATGTGGGTCTCTCTTGCCCTCCTGTGGCCCCTGGGGCTGTGCCAGCCCACCGGCACGACCCACGTGGGGTGTCTACTAGACTAGGGCATGGGTGGGGAGGCCCCGGCGTGAGGGCCCAGGCAGAGTACCACTGCCTCCACCCTGCTCTCCTCCACAGAACTGCCCCTCCTCCTGAAGCCTGCCCCTCAACTCACACGTTCCTTATAGGACCTCAGTGGCTAGTGATGACCTCACAGGCCTTCTCACAGTTTCCATGGCAGGGTAACGATGCAAACGTGCTGCTGCCCTCAGAGATACTTCCCTACCGGTTCTCCACCAGAGACCAATCTCTTTGGTTGTCTGAGAGAGAATCCCTCACCAGACCTTCTGCATTTACTCTAACCTGTCCTACGTTCCCTGAGAGGGCAGTGCACGAGGTACACCGACACCGGGCATCTGTCCAAGAGGCATGGTGTACGCACAACTTCCCCTGGCTGCCACATGTTCCCTGGGGCTTGCCCAGCACATACACCTGAGCACTTTCCCAGCTGCAACGAATACCAGTGACCCGGGACACCTTCAAGGACCCACAGTGCTCACTGCTGAGGACAAGTGAAAGGTCATCCCTGGACAAGTGTGCAAGAAGGTTCTGATCTTTATCAAAGGAGCCTTCCCCTTTGGGCTACAGGATGCTTCCATTCAGACCCTTTCCTGATGGGCCTCTTAGCAAAAGACAAGTGCGTTATTGTTGGCGAATGGTCAATGGAGCAGTTTGAGGAAGAGGGCCACCCTTGAACCGCACCTTCAAACCCAGGCACCTCTGTGCTTTCGTGTAGACATCTAGATCGGTCCCGTCAGACACATCCCATACTGAGCGGCTGAGTACTAGGGCCGACGGTGGTGCCCTATTGATGGCAGGAGCGGAAGAACCAAGGGGGCGTGATGAAGTGCTAGTGAGACCGGAGGGCTGAGGAGATGGTGTCCCAGGAGGCTGGGTTGATGTGAGCCTAGGCATGGTACCCAGAACCCGGTTCTGAGTCTCCCGATCACTCTGCCTCAGTATGTGGCCTGTTCTAATCGAGATAAAAGGATCAGAGGACTAGAGTTCCGTGTGGTTGAAACAGGCACTGTAAAAATGGGACCCAAGAGGGGTTGCCAAGGTGGGAGGGGTTCTGATCCAATTTATATTAGATTACCTTTTTGCAAAACTTGAACGATATTTCCATTAAAGCCTCACAAGTGACAGACTGCAAGAAATGTTTTCTCTGTTGTGGAAGGGAGAGATGGAGAGGATCATGCTTGCAATGACTTTCGGGTTCTAATGTTTTCCCTGGAAACGGTGAAGGGACTCCCTCATCTGCTGCAGCCGTAGGCCCTAGGAATCGCTTTTGCAGCCAGGGTCCCTTCTCCAGGGACTCAGAGAGGTGATGGGCCAAGGCTGTGTTTTGGATGTCCAGGAGATGAAAAGTCTCTGGCCAGAAACTGGGAGAGACATGAGAGAGGGAGATTCGGCCAGGAGACTGTGCACAGCAGAAGGGACTGATCACTTTTGATTTTCTTTGCAGCAGCAGCGGCTCCCGTTTCTCCTCGTACAGCTGGTCACTGCCACGTCCTCAACCGAGGGTGTGGGGAAACGCAGTTGGGCTGCCATGGGGAGACATACTGCCGCGCTGGTGGCTACTGGGCCTACGGGGATGTTCCTTCGGCCACGCCAGCAAAGGTGGAAGCAGAGCGGGAGCCAGTCGCCAGACGTGCGCCCAAGAGAAAGCGCGCTCCGCAAGAGTCGGACGAAGATCTTTGCTCCCGACCCAAAATCCGGCGATTGTAGCATGGTGCCAGGAGGCGGACTCCACAGAATCTTGCTGGCTGAGCCATTCTCAAGAGAGGGCCATGGCAAAGCTCACAAGGTTACCACCTGCCACCCCCCCAACGCACCATTTAATGCCCCCGAAGCAAGAACAGGATGGAGAGTCAAGCAGCACGCACCCTGCCCGGAGGTTCACATGCTCCTTTATTCCCAGCCCCTTCTGTCCCCAGTGGGGTCCCCTAATGCTCGGCAAAGTGTTTTTCTGTAACAGATTTCTAAAGTTCGCCACAGCTCAGACTTAGGTCACTACCCCTGTGCTGGGCACTCCTGCCACCCGGGAAAGGTTCCAAAGGTGGAGCAGCTCCAGGGGGTGCCAGGGATCAGAGCAAAAACTTGAGAGGCTGGGGATGAAGGAGTTTGGGCACAGTCCCTAAAGCATCTCAGTGGTTGAGCTTCTGTCAGAAGGCACATCCCCACTGTGTGGGGAGGTGGTGGGGGGAAGGGGTCCCTAGAGGAGGCAGCTAGGGGGAGGGCCTGAGGCTGGAAATGGGGAATGGCGTGCGGCCTCTGAGCGAGCACAGGCACTTAGCCCTTGAGGTTTCTGGGAAAGCTAGAGCCACAAGGGCCACGAGAGAAGGCAAGTGGAGCAGCAGAAGCCAGGTGCCAGATCTCTCCTCAGAACCTATACTTCTCCACGAGGCCGGGCCTTCCACGCTGAGGTAGGAGCGATCCTGGCCAGAAGGACAGCCAGCGGCAGCTCTGGGAGGAAGGGTGCTGCACTGGGGGCTCTGCTGCCATGGAAATGACTTCATTTCCTTCCACTCAAATACCGTACGGACTGGGTTCCTGCTCTGGTGAGTACAAGGGTCGCTGACTCTCCCCAGAAGGTTGTTCAGTTCACATTCCCAAAGTCCCTCTATTCGGGCCCTGGGGGGGTGTAGCAACTCCTGAGGGCGCTCTTTCCTGAGGCTGGCTGACCGAAGTGGGGGAGGTTCCTGATAGGTCCCAGGTGCTGGTTGAAGTCCCCAGAGAATGGTCATGAAGGCTGGAGAGTCAAGTAGGTGGAGAGAGAAGGCCGGGGGCAGAGGGCCCCTACCTGAATCCAGAGCTCACAAGGTTATTACCCCCCACCATTTCCAGAAACTATCTCTTCCCCCATACCAGCCCCAATGGCCCGGTACCGGGAAACCGGGAGCCCAGAGCACTTGTGGCCACACAGACACTCGCACGCAGCCCTCGGCGTGGGAGGGGCCTGCTGCAGGCGGATGGGGACGAGGTGTGCTCCCAGGAGGCCTTGGACTGAAAGTGGCCCCCTGAGAGAAGCACCCCAGCTTGGACAGGAAGTTTAGAGGCAGGGGACAGCAACCTAGGGCACCCCCTCGGAGCAGTGGGAGTGGGAAGAGGGCCGGGGGCAGAGGGCACCCGCGATGGGAGGCCAGTGGGCTCTCAGCAGAGGCCAGCTGAGCCCGCGGGACCTGCCTCTGAGCAGGGGCCGGGAGGGCAGTGCTGCCCTGTGGCTTCCGGGCTTCGTGGATCACGGCTCTCCGCACACGGGTCGTAGGGTCCTCTGACCCTGTATCGCCTCCCTCACCCAGGGCCCCTCGCGAGGCTGCGCCGCTGGGTGGCCTGTGTCGACGGGCACAACCCCATCGCCCGCCCCTCTCAGACCCGCCGCCTCTGCCCGCCTGCCTGGCCCTGTGCAGCTTGCGACCCGGGGGGCCTCGAGGGTCCCCGCGCACTCCGCCAGCGGCCTCTGCTGGGTCTGCTGCTCCTGCTGGGTCTGCTGCTGCGGCCGGTAACCCGTGTGCACACCACGCTGGCCACCTCCAGCACCCCAAGTCCGCGGGAGCGCACGTGGGCCCTGATGCGGGACTTCCCGCTTGTGGATGGGTGGCTGCAGTGTGTGAGGGCTGCTTGGGGCCGTTGGGGGCCTAGCCTGGACCTGGGCAGCGGAGGAGGTCCGGAGGTGCCCACACAAGTGTGGTGTGAGGCTCCCTCAGGCTGCCCCAGGCCAGGCAATGTATCCTGCCTGATCCCAAGACCTAAGGGGCCCACCCATTTGCCTTGACCTCCCTCCAGCCACAACGACATGCCCCTGGTCCTGAGGCTGTTGCACCACAATGGGCTCCAGGCTGTTAATCTAAGCAAGTTCAGCCACGGCCACACCACCTTGGACGGGATGAAAGACGGTCTCGTGGGTGCGCAGGCACCAAGGGGACACACAAGGTGTCCCCGTGGCTGCTGGGGAATAGTGGGGTAGTTTGGGGGCCTCCGAGACCACAGGTTAGTCACATTGGAACTATGTTACCATAGTGACCTAGAAAGTGCCATGCCATGGATGCTGGGGGCTACAGGGGTCACCGTGAGCCACCCTGACGGGCATCCAAGTACCACAGAAAAAAACAACGCGTTACAGGTGACTTCTGGGCACAGTGAGCGCTGTGCCAGCTGAGGAGGCGATGAGAAGCCCAAGGAGTTCCAAGCCCCAAACCAAGCCCTGGCCTTCCCTCACTTCTGGTCAGCCTACGTCCCACGCCAGACCCACCAACGGGATGCCGTGCGCCTCACCCCGGAGCAAATCGACCTCACCCGCCTCACGTGTGCCTCCTATTCTGCGCTGGAGCTTGTGACCTCAGTTAAAGGAACACGGGGGACTTCCCTGGTAGTCCAGAGGTTAGGACTCCACGCTTCCACTGCAGGGGGCTCGGGTTGGATCCCCGCTCACCGGGGAAGAGGCTCAGGTTCAAGGGCTCCTGCTTTGAACCATCTTCTACTCAACATGTAGAAAACAAAGCCTTGATCTGCCCTCCTAAGCCTTGTCCTCTCTCTCCAATTATGGATTCAACAGACACTTACTGAGCCCCTAAGATATGTCAAGCACTGGTAGGCACTGGACATAACCTGATGAGACAGGAGGGAAAGGTTCAGTAGAACACAGGGTTATAGAAAAGGCACTTAAAATATGTGAGAAATTCAAACTGTGTATGGTGCTATGAAGGAGCAGTTATGTAAGGCTGTGGGAGTCTACGTCAGCAGGAAAGAGACGGATGCGGCTTGAGGAGGGCCTCCCTTAAGAAATAAACTCTGGGGACTACCCTGGTGGTGCAGTGGTACAGAATCCGCCTGCCAACACTATTTACGGTGGCCAGGACAGGGAAGCAACCGAAGTGTCCATCGAGAGACGAACAGATAAAGAAGATGTGGCACATATATACAATGGACTCTTACTCCGCCATAAAAGGAAATGAAACTGAGTTATTTGTAGTGAGTTGGATAGACCCAGAGTCTGTCATACAGAGTGAAGTAAGTCACAAAGAGGAAATCAAGTACCGTATGCTAATACATATATATGGAATCTAAAAAAAAAAAAGGTTCTAATGAACCTAGGGGCAGGGCAAGAATAAAGACGCAGATATAGAGAATGGACTTGAGGACTCGGGGAAGGGGAAGGGTAAGCTGGGAGGCAGTAAGAGAGTAGCATTGACAAATATACAATACCAAATGTAAAATACCTGGCTAGTGGGAAGCAGCTGCACAGCACAGGAAGATCAGCTCAGTGCCTTGCAACCACCTAGAGGGGTGGGATCAGGAGGGTGGGAGGGAGATGCAGCAGGGAGGGGATGTGGGGATGTACTTATGCATGCAGCTGATTCCCTTTGTTATACAGCAGAAACTGACACACCAGCATAGACCAATTATACTCCAACAAAGACTTTTAAAAACAAAAACAAAAAAACAATCCGCCTGCCAAGGCAGGGGACAGGGGTTGGGTCCCTGGTCCAGGAAGCTCCCACATGCCGCGGAGCCAGTAAGGCCGCGAGCCACCACTACCGAGCCCACGTGCCACAATTAGTGAGGACCGCGTTCACAGAACCTGTGCTCCGCAACATAAGAAGCCACTGCACTGAGAACCCCGTGCACCACAAGGAAGAGTAGCCCCGGCTCGCCGCAACTACAGAAAGCCCGCGCCCGGCAATGAAAACCAAACGCAACGAAAAATAAATAAATAAGTAAATTCATTCATTAACCAAATAATCAAAAGTGATATTAAAAAAAGAAACAAATGAAAAGTAAAAATCTCTGCTGGGAATTCTACGGTGGTCAGGTGGATAGGACCCCATGCCTCCACTTCAGGGGGCCCGGGTTCAATCCCTGGCTGGGGAACTGAGATCCTGCAAGCTGGCATCGCAGCCCAATTAAAAATGCAATAAAATAAAATATACCTAAATAAAACAAGAAAGCATCTCTGATTCAAGGTCTAAAGGCTGAGAAGGTGTTTATCGGGCCAGTATGTGGGCAGAAAACGTTTCCCATTTCAGTAAGTAGCACCTCCATTTACCCAATTACACACCCTTGACCCACATTCCCCACATCCAATTCATCACTAACTCCTATTCACCTCCAAGCCATCACTAACTTTCCAAATAGGACTCTAACCTGCCTGCTTTACTCCACATCCAAGGCCACCACTGTGCACAAAGCCAGTCTCCTAATGAGTCTCGCCAAATCCAGTCCTGCCCCCTCCTAGCCATTCTCTTACACTAGCCAGTATGGTGTCTGAAAAAGGCATCTCTGCCAACCCCACTTCTCTCTTTATACCCTGCAATGGCTTCCCACCAAGTTTAGGATCAATCCCAAACAGATGATGGACTGCAGGCTGAAAGACAACAAGGAGGTAGGGAGGGTGTCAGGTTAGAAAGAGGGATGAAGGGTCTGGAAAAACAGCGAAAAGGGCTGAAAAGAAAATGATCAGCACTTGCACAACAGTCCTGATGCAGGCAGGAAAAATGCAGCAATAGTGAAGGCATACCAATAGCCACTTTTGATTTCTGCAATGCCCTTTGCAGTTCCCCACGTGCTTCATTGATAACTGTGATTCTCAAACCTAGCTGTACATTAGAATCATCTGGGGACATTTGAAAATCTACCAATGGCCAGGCCTCACCCTAAGCCAATTACATCAGAATATACAAGTTCACTGGGGCAGGAATTTTGTCGGTGTCGTTCACTGGACATATGAAAAGGAAGTGGCACATACATGCTGCTCAGAAAATAGTTCCTGAATGAAGGAAGGAAGGAAGGAAGGAAGCAAGGCACCACTATCACCTGAGATCCAAGGAAGAATTCTTTTCAAACCTTAGGGAGTCACCTGGCAATGACAGTTACCATGGCAGCCGTGGGAAACACAATACCAAGTGACACTAACACTCCTAGGAACCCACACTGGTTTCCAGAGTAAGTAAACCTTCTCGTTTCTAAAGGACTATACTGGGAAATACGCATCTCAGTAACAGCTTGAGGTTACTCAATGTCTGCTGGGAGCAGGAGGAAAAGACAAGGGCCTTACACACTATCGAAAGCCACGACAGGAAGAAACTAGGGGCCACGGGCAGAGACAGACAGGCTCCGACAGGCTCCAATCCCTGTGACATTCCGAGGTGATCCCATTGGAAGGGCTCGAGCACGAGAAAGCAGCCACTAACCAGCTACCCTGTCTCAGATATTTGGAGAAAGTCAATGCAAATACATACCTATGCATTATTCCTTTCTGATCATTCTTTCAGTGTATCCTTTCGGGCTTTGTGCAAAGCGAATCTTTGTTTGGTACCTGAAAAATGAGTGGCATATGTCAATGGATGAAACATGTCAGAGCAGACCTCCAAGGAGCTCTGCAGCTCAAGCACGAGGAGCTCCGAGTCCTGGGAAAGAATTGTGAAAGTAGTGTAGAATCACAAGATCTTAGAGCATGCTTTATATCAGCACCCCCTCTCTATCATATCACCAATCAGTGGGCATCAGCCTATACAGGAACTCTTGAACTCTGCAGTGACAGACAACCCCGAACTCTCTAGACAGATCAAGGCATTGCTCGTTGCTACAGCAGTCTATATCAAATTCACAATCTGACTCCCTGGCACGCATCACTCCCAGGCTGCCTTCTGGAATGGGACACCCCAGGGCACACCTCATCTCTTTTCCATCTGGCACATTTCCCAAACCCATGAGGACAATGTTGTTCTTCCTAAACTACTCTTTAGGAAGAGAACTTTAGGGCTCCCACGTCACCCTCCTAAATCACTCCTTCCTGTGTTTAGGACTTTCAGGAGCCCCCAAGGGTTTCGCACCCCAAGGACATGACAAGCATTGGCATCAACGTGCCTGCTACAGATTCTGGGAAAGGGGCAGGGCCACACAACCGTCTGGCAAATGTGACTGACTACCTGACGTGAGAGTACATCGGACAACCTCAGCCTCTCTTCAGTCCTCAGCCTCTATCCAAGGTTTCTCCATAGCACACTATTGACATTTTGGGCCAGCTCATTCTTTTGGGGTGGTGGGGAAAGGCTGTCCTGTGCCTTGTACGATATGTGGTACCATCCTGGCCTCTACCCACTAGATGCCTGCAGCACCGCCCCGACCAGATGTGAACCAAGGAAAATGTCTCCAGCCATTGTCAAACGTGCTGGGGGAAGGGTGAGGGCAAAATCACCCTCACTCAAGAGCCACTGCTCTATCCCATGGCGCTGTTCACCCATGAGTACTCAAAACACTCTCCTCTTCTGGCTTAACAGGTAACCCTCCAGAAAGTCTATCGTGTATCAAAATGCTATACGAAATTGAATAGTATTTATCTCTATAACGGTATCTCCTGACACCAAAGGAATACTCTTTCTCCAGAGGTTAAGAACCTCCCAGGTGCTTAATCCACATTTACCTTATCTCCTACCCCAGGCACTGGAAATGACAGAAATGATCTGACACCCATTTTCGGGATCCGTTCAAGAAGTACCAGTAGTGTAAGGCTTTCTGGCAACCTGAACAACCGAACTCACGTAGAATATCCTGCCTGACCCTGGCTTTGTGAGACAAGCCGCAAACCTGTAGCAGGACCCTCCTCGCTGCTATTTACGGAATCGAGGTAGCTGACTGGAAAGCCGGTGGAGGTGAACAAGCCAAGAAAGCAGTGGGCTCAGCATGAGAAGCTGGAAAGGGTGACAAGGGAGGGGAGAATGAGCCTCAGCTGAAAACAAAGGGGAAAAGTACCAAGCGATGAGTTCTCTTGACTGAAGAGAAGATACGCTGAAGGCCATCAGCTTGCCCTCGGGGCCGCCCTCAGCTCTCTGGGGAGCTCTAAGGGAAGGGTGAGCCTGGATCTAGGACTCCGGACTCCTGGTGTCGGCCCCCAGGCCTGACCATTCACTCAGACTCTCAATAAATAACTTGTATTCAAAGACCTTGCACGGGGACCCCATCTGGGAAAACATCGCCGCACCCTCATAAGTTACAGGGGGAGACCCGAACTGGCCAAGCCATGACAGGAGCTGTGAGGGTGACAAAAGAGCATTGCAGGGATCCGACATCGGATCACCACAAGCCCTCCGCCCTCCTGGCTCCTAATGCCAGGGCCCCATCACCGTGTATCCTCGGACCCCCGTCCTGCCTCCAACGCGCACCCTTCCCCAAGGTTGGCCGGGACCTGGAGTCACCAGCCCCTGTTCGGACCTACCCACTTTGCCGCTGCTGAGCTCTACACATCCCGCTCCTTCCACATGCTTCGCCAATTCCGCGGCCCTGACTGAGCCGCGCCAGCCACCGACCGCCAGAACTTGGCGTGCCCGTGAAATCACTGTCGTGTGCCTCTCCCGCAGCAAGGGGAATAGGGCTCTGGCACCCTGGCTGCGGCTCTTGTCGCTTGTGGCTCGGTTGCTTCTGGCGCTTCGCCGGGACCTCACGGTCCGCGGTCCAAACGAGCCCCGGCCCGTGGTGCGCATCCCGCGGGCTCTACAGTGGCAGCAGGAAGAGCAGCAGAGCGGGCAGCGGAGCCCCCCGCGACCGGTGCTGGTGCGACCCGGGCCGCTGCTGATCTCCGCGTGGCGGCCCCAGTTGAACCAGCCGGTACGCCTCACGGTGGGCCCTTGTCAGCCCGCGCCACTGGCTTCGCGCGGCTGGAAGAATCGCCGCGCCCACGAGGACCAATTCTCAACATGTAGAAAACAAAAATAAAGCCTTGATCTTCCCTCCTAAGCCTTGTCCTCTGTCTCCAATTAGGGATTCAACAGACACTTACTGAGCCCTAAGATATGCCAAGCACTGGCAGGCACTGGAGAAAAAATGATGAGGCAGGAGGGAAAGGATCAGTAGAACAGAGGGTTATAAAAAGGGAGCTTACAAATGTCTGTGAAATTAAAACTGTGTATGGTACTCGAAAGGAGCAGTTACGTAAGGTTGTGGGAGTCTGTGTCAGCAGGGAAGAGACTGGTGGGGCTTGAGGAGGGCCTCCCTTAAGAAATAATCTCTGGGGACTTCCCTGGTGGTGCAGTGGTTCAGAATCCACCTGCCAGCACAATTTACAGTAGCCAGGACCGGGAAGCAACCTAAGTGTCCATCGACAGACAAATAGATAAAGACGATGTGACACATACATACCATAGAATATGACTCAGTCATAAAAGAAATGAAACTGAGCTATTTGTAGTGAGGTGGATAGACCTCGAGTCTGTCATACAGAGTGAAGTAAGTCAGGAAGAGAAAAACAAATATCGTATGCTAGCACATATATATGGAACATATATATATATATATATATATATATATATATATGTATTTATGTAAAGGTTCTCATGAACCTAAGGGCAGGGCAGGAATAAAGACGCAGATAGAAAATGAACTTGAGGACACGGGGAGGGGGAAGGGTAAGCTGGGATGAAAGAAGAGTAGCATTGACATATATACAATACCAAATGTAAAATACCTAGCTAGCGGGAAGCAGCTGCACAGCACAGGGAGTTCAGCTCAGTGCCTTTCGACCACCTAGAGGGTTGGGCACAGGAGGGTGAGAGAGAGAGACGCAGGAGGGAGGGGATATGGGGATATAGGCATGCATAGAGCTGATTCACTTTGTTACACAGCAGAAACTGACACACCAGGGTAAAGCAATTACACTCCAACAAAGATGTTTAAAAACAAAAACAAAAACAAACAATCCGCCTGCCAAGGCAGGGGACACGGGTTTGCACCCTGGTCCGGGAAGGCCCCACATGCCGCGGAGCCAGTAAGCCTGCGCGCCACCTCTACCGAGCCCACGCGCCAGAACTACTGAGGACCGCGTGCATCATAGAGCCCATGCTCCGCAAAATGAGAAGCCACTGCACTGAGAAGCCCGGGCACCACAACGAAGAGTAGCCCCTGCTCGCCGCAACTACCGAAAGCCCACGCGCGGCAATGAAGAACCAATGCAACCCAAAATTCATTCATTCATTCATTCATTAACCAATTAATCAAAACTTATATTAAAAAAGAAAGAAACGAAAAGTAAAAATCTCTGCTGGGAATTCCCCGGTGGTCCAGTGGTTAGGACCCCGTGCCTCCAATTCAGGGGGCCCGGGTTCAATCCCTGGTTGGGGAACTGAGATCCTGCAAGCTGGCATCGCAGCCCAAATAAAAATGCAATAAAATAAAATATAACTAAATAAAACAAGAAAGCATCTCTGATTCAAGGTGTAAAGGGTGAGAAGGTGTTTATCGGGCCAGTATGTGGGCAGAAAACGTTTCCCATTTCAGTAAGTAGCACCTCCATTTACCCAATTACACATCCTTAACCCACATTCCCCACATCCAATTCATCACTAACTCCTATTCACCTCCAAGCCATCACTAACCTTCCAAATAGGACTCTAACCTGCCTGCTTTACTCCACCTCCAAGGCCACCACTGTGCACAAAGTCAGTCTCCTAATGAGTCTCCCCAAATCTACTCCTGCCCTCTCCTAGCCATTCTCTTACAGTAGCCAGTGCGGTGTCTGAAAAAGGCATCTCTGCCAACACCACTTCTCTCTTTATACCCTGCAATGGCTTCCCACCAAGTGTAGGATCAATCCCAAACTGATGATGGACTGGAGGCTGAAAGACAAGAAGGAGGTAGGGAGGGTGTCAGGTTTGAAAGAGGGATGAACGGTCTAGGCAAACAGCGAAAAGGGCTGAAAAGAAAATGATCAGCACTTGCACAACAGTCCTGATGCAGGCAGGAAAGAAAATGCAGGAAGAGTGAAGGAATACCAATAGCCACTTTTTATTTCTGCAATGCCTTTGCAATTCCCAAAGTGCTTCATCGATAACTGTGATTCCCAAACCTCGCTGTACATGAGAATCATCTGGAGAGATTTTAAACGCTACCAATGGCCAGGCCTCACCCCAAGCCAATTAAATCAGCATAGACATTTCACTGTATTGCATTTTATTCCCTGCCCCCAAACATCCATTTAGACCCAGGAGAAGGAAAAGGGGATGTGACTAGCAATAGAGAGAAATTTTCTGCACAACAATGGCCATGGCAAGCTTAGGCGCTTTGGGTGAAATCTCTCTGGGAAGAACTGGCAGTGGAAGAAAAAGCCAAACTGACACACAAGTATTGCCTGGTGTGCATTTCCAGCCTCTGCCTTCTTTCTCATCTCTTGGTGGCAGGTGGAGGAAGTGGAGAAAAGGTGAAACTTCTTTATAAACCGGCAGAAGGTTATAGCATCCTCTCACTATCTCTGCATAGGTTCTAGTCTCTGCAGCACTACAGAAGCTTTGCCAAAAGTAATGAAGAGTTCAAAGTCAAATGTAATACTTTATCAGACGACTTAAAAATGCTTGCACACTGGAAAGAATTGCAGAGAACACAAATGGACCCAGAGCAACCTTTGCCAAAAGAGAATAGTGTGCTCAATGTACAGCCATAGCTCTTTTCCACATGAGCAAACAGTCAGGAGGATAAAAGAACTTGGTCAAACTCACACAAGTAAGTAGGACAGAATCTGGTCTGTCTGTCCTAAGCGTTGTGTTCTTTAACCACCAGGCTAGCCTTTCTCAGATCTGATTCATGCATACTGTAACCATATACCTCTGTTTGCCTCGAAACTTCCCTGTTTATACGTATGCCTGCTGCCGTTTTAAATACGGCCCACTTGGACTCCCCAAAGCAACCGAGAAGACACAATCATTTGGTCACTCTATACATGGACCACTGTGGTGGGGCTGCCCAGGAAGCTTATTTAAAAAGTGCAGCTTAGGGCTTCCCTGGTGGCGCAGTGGTTCAGAGTCCGCCTGCCTATGCAGGGCACACGGGTTCATGCCCCGGTCCGGGAAGATCCCACATGCCGCGGAGCAGCTGGCTCCGTGGGCCATGGCCGCTGAGCCTGCACTCCGCAACGGGAAAGACCACAACACTGAGAGGCCCACGCACCACATACACACACACACACACACACACACAGACACACACACACAAGTTGAAGCTTCCTGAGCCCTACTCCACATCTAGATAAGTTTTCTGAGGGTTGTCTCAAGAATCCAGGTACAAGTCTTTTTAAGTGCTTTTGTGGAACTCCCCAGGTGAGTCTCTCACTCTCCTAAGTTAAGAAACCATTTATTCGGCCTCCCCCAGGTGCCCAGCCAGGTCCTGTTAAGGTTGGAGTCCCCGTACCACATCACAGGGATGCTCCCAGCCAAGTGATCTCTGGAGCCTTGGAGAATCTGAATGGTCTCATGCTGGCCCACCTGCCACGACAAACCTCCTCCAGAGCATTCCCCTTCACACTTCACCTTCTACCACTCCCAAAGGCAGTCTGCTCCAATGAGGCCTGACTTTGTCTGTCCTAAGGGGCACCCGCTGATTCAAGCACTTTAGGAGAACAAGGTGCTGTGCTTCTCAACCAGGGTGGCCCAACCTCTAAAATGGTAGTCCAACAGTCTCTACCTCCTGGGCACATCCCCTCTGCAACAGCCCAAGTACACGAATGTCCCATCTTTGCTTTCTCAAGGTCGGCAACAGGGAGTCCCCTCCTAAAGAAGGTCCTCTCTCATTGCCACACTATCCAAGGCTGCCCCAAATGTGCTTCCTCCCTGTGGGCCTGCTCAGGCTAAGGGCAGAGTCGTCTCTGAGTCGGACCAAATCGTCTTAGTAACAACTCTTCACGGTGTTGACCATGTCTTTCACGGGGGCTGCTGCTGAGCCTTTCTCTCATCCTTTCATGGTGGAGAGAGAGAGGGGATTCTAATGATTCTTACCTCTAGGGGAGAGGGCGAGTGTCATGATTATGTGATCATTCGGTATGATGTCCTTTCGACAGGAATTTGTTTGGACTTTCACGTTAAAGTGGGCCCACCATTCCCACTTTGTGAGGTCATTCAGCACCCTCATTTTGCACCTTTAACATCTCTCTCAGTATCACCTTGGAAATGTTTGAAACGGCATGAGTTTGTCCTCACGTTCCTATCAGCTGGGAATCCGGGGCCCCAACATGAACCTAACCATTGAGCGCAACACCTCTCCACGACCTGTGTAACACTGGGTAGGCCCCTTCACCTCTCGGGTTTTTGAAGCCCTCGGGTGTAAAAATGGGAGGGTTCTATGAATCTATATTTGGGGCAGGACAAGGTCGAGAAGAGTGTGTCTCTGCTTTTATTCTTCCAAAATGGAATGTCTGCCCTCTCTTCCCCATGGGTCCACATGTCACTTGTCCTTCAGGCCCACTGCCAAGGAGCCTTCCCTGATTCCCCAGTCCACACAAATCTCTGCCTCTTAGGGTCAGGGCCGTACAACCTAGCTGCCTCCTCACGTTCATCTTGCCTCTCAAGCCGATCTCAGGATGTGGGTCTCTCTTGCCCTCCTGTGGCCCCTGGGGCTGTGCCAGCCCACCGGCACGCCCCACGTGGGCTGTCTACTAGACTAGGGCATGGATGGGCAGGCCCCGGCGTGAGGGCCCAGGCAGAGTACCTCTGCCTCCACCCTGCTATCCTCCACAGAACTGCCCCTCCTCCTCAAGCCTGACCCCCAAGTCACAGGTTTCATACGATGACCTCACTGGCTAGTGAGGACCTCACAGTCCTTCTCACTGTTTCCATGGCAGTGTAACTGTGCAAACAAAGTTTGCTGCCCTCAGAGAAACTTCCCTACTGGTTCTCCACCAGAGACCAATCTCTTTGGTTGTCTGAGACAGAATGTGTGACCGGATCCTCTACACATATTCCAACCTGTGCTCTGTTCCCTGGCTGGGCGGTGCAGGAGGAACAGCGAGACCGGGCATCTGCGGAACAGGCGTGAGGTACACACAACCTCACCTGGCTGCCACATGTTTCTGTGGCTCTTGCCCACTACGTACACCTGAGTGCTTTCCCAGATGTAAGTAATACCAGTGACCTGGGACACCTTCAGGGTCCCACAGTGCTCACTGCTGAGGACAAGTGAAAGGTCAGCCCCGGACTAGTGTGCAGGAAGCTTCTGATCTTTATAAATATAGCCTTCCGCTTTGGGCTACAGGATGCTTCCATTCAGACCCTTTCTTGATGGGCCTCTTAGCAAAAGACAAGTGTGTTGTTGTGGGCAAGTGGTAAATGGAGCAGTTTGAGGAAGAGGGCCACTCTTGAACCACACCTTCAAACCCAGGCACCTCTGTGCTGGCACGGAGACATCGAGATCGGTCCCCTCAGACACATCCCATACTGAGCTGCTGAGTACTAGGGGAGACGGTGGTGCCATAGTCATGGGAAGGACGGAAGAACCAAGGGGCAGGGGGTGATGAAGTGCTAGTGAGACCGGAGGGCTGAGGAGATGGTGCCCCAGGAGGCTGGGTTGATGTGAGCCTAGATATGGTACCCAGAAGCCGGGTTCTGAGTCTCCTGTTCACTCTGCCTCAGTAGTGGACCTCGTGCTACTCTAGATACACGGATCCCAGGGCGAGAGTTCAGTGTGTTTGAAACAGGCAGTATACATGGGGCCCAAGAGGGGTGGCCAAGGTGGGAGTGGTCCTGAACCAAGTTATATTAGATGATTGTTTTCGAAATCTTGAAAGGCATTTCCATGAAAGCCTCAGAAATGACAGACAGCAAGAAATGGTTGGTTTCTCTGTTGTGGAAGGGACAGATGGAGAGGATCATGAGTGCAATGACTTTCGGGTTCTACTGTTTTCCCTGGAAACGGTGAAGAGACTTCCTCATGTGCTGCAGCCGTAGGCTCCAGGAATTGCCTTTGCAGCCAGTTTCCCTTCTCCAGGGACTCAGAGAGGTGATGGGCCAAGGCTGTGTTTTGGATGTCCAGGAGATGAAAGGTCTTCGGCCAGAAACTGGGAGAGACTTGAGACAGGGAAATCCTGCCAGGAGACTGTGTACAGCCGAAGGGACTGATCACTTCTGATTTTCTTTGCAGCAGCAGCGGCTCCCGTTTCTCCTCCGACACCTGGTCACTACCACGTCCTCTACCGGGGATGTGAAGAAACGCAGTTGGGCTGGCATGGGGAGACCTACTGCCTGGCTGGTGGCTACCGGGCCTACGGGGACGTTCCTTTGGCCACACCAGCAAAGGTGCAAGCCGAGAAGCCAGTCCCCAGACGAGCTCTGAAGAGAAAGCGTGCTCCGGAGGAGTTGGACAAAGATCTCCGCTGCTCCAGACCAAAAATCCGGCGATTGCAGGAGTCAAGCAGCTTACTAGGATTACAAGGTGCTGTGATTCTCAAGCAGAGTGGCCCCACCTCTGGGCACATCCCCTCTGCAACAGCCCAAGTACACGAATGTCCCATTTTGGCTTTTGCAAGGTCGGCAACAGGGAGTCCCTTCCTAAAGAAGGTTCTCTCTCATTGCCACACTATCCAAGGCTGCCCCTAATGTGCTTCCTTCCTGTGGGCCTGCTCAGGCTAAGGGCAGAGTCATCTCTTTCCTTCTCTGAGTCGGACCAAATCGTCTTAGTAACAACTCTTCACGGTGTTGACCATGTCTTTCACGGGGGCTGCTGCTGAGCCTTTCTCTCATCCTTTCATGGTGGAGAGAGGGAGAGAGAGGATTCTAATGATTCTTACCTCTAGGGGAGAGGGCGAGTGTCATGATTATGTGATCATTCGGTATGATGTCCTTTCGACAGGAATTTGTTTGGACTTTCACGTTAAAGTGGGCCCACCATTCCCACTTTGTGGGGTCATTCAGCACCCTCATTTTGCACCTTTAACATCTCTCTCAGTATCACCTTGGAAATGTTTGAAATGGCATGAGCTCTTCCTCACGTTCCTATCAGCTGTGAATCCGGGGGCCCAACATGAACCTAACCATTGAGTGCAACACCTCTCCACGACCTGTGTTAACACTGGGGAGGCCCCTTCACCTCTAGGGTTTTTGAAGCCCTCGGGTGTTAAAATGGGAGGGTTCTATGAATTTATATTTGGGGCAGGACAAGGTCGAGAAGAGTGTGTCTCTGCTATTCTTCTTCCAAAATAGAATGTCTGCCCTCTCTTCCCCATGGGTTCACATGTCACTTGTCCTTCAGGCCCACTGCCAAGGAGCCTTCCCTGATTCCCCAGTCCACACAAATCTCTGCCTCTTAGGGTCAGGGCCCTACAACCTAGCTGCCTCCTCACGTTCATCTTGCCTCTCAAGCCGATCTCACGATGTGGGTCTCTCTTGCCCTCCTGTGGCCCCTGGGGCTGTGCCAGCCCACCGGCACGCCCCACGTGGGGTGTCTACTAGACTAGGGCATGGGTGGGGAGGCCCCGGTGTGAGGGCCCAGGCAGAGTACCTCTGCCTCCACCCTGCTCTCCTCCACAAAACTGCCCCTCCTCCTGAAGCCTGCCCCTCAACTCACAAGTTCCATACGATGACCTCACTAGCTAGTGAGGACCTCACAGGCCTTCTCACAGTTTCCATGGCAGGGTTACGATGCAAACGTGCTGCTGCCCTCAGAGATACTTCCCTACCGGTTCTCCACCAGAGACCAATCTCTTTGGTTGTCTGAGAGAGAATCCTTCACCAGACCTTCTGCATTTACTCTAACCTGTCCTACGTTCCCTGAGAGGGCAGTGCACGAGGTACACTGAGACCAGGCATCTGTCCAAGAGGCATGGTGTACGCACAACTTCCCCCGGCTGCCACATGTTCCCTGGGGCTTGCCCAGCACATACACCTGAGCACTTTCCCAGCTGTAACGAATACCAGTTACGTGGGACACGTTCAAGGACCCACAGTGCTCACTGCTGAGGACAAGTGAAAGGTCATCCCTGGACAAGTGTGCGGGAAGGTTCTGATCTTTATCAAAGGAGCCTTCCCCTTTGGGCTACAGGATGCTTCCATTCAGACCCTTTCCTGATGGGCCTCTTAGCAAAAGACAAGTGCGTTATTGTTGGCGAATGGTCAATGGAGCAGTTTGAGGAAGAGGGCCACCCTTGAACCGCACCTTCAAACCCAGGCACCTCTGTGCTTTCGTGTAGACATCTAGATCGGTCCCGTCAGACACATCCCATACTGAGCGGCTGAGTACTAGGGCCGACGGTGGTGCCCTATTGATGGCAGGAGCGGAA
This sequence comes from Kogia breviceps, assembly GCF_026419965.1. Taxonomy (NCBI): domain Eukaryota; kingdom Metazoa; phylum Chordata; class Mammalia; order Artiodactyla; family Physeteridae; genus Kogia; species Kogia breviceps. Next base: position 31,879,147 of record NC_081320.1, read on the forward strand.
GAACCAAGGGGGCGTGATGAAGTGCTAGTGAGACCGGAGGGCTGAGGAGATGGTGTCCCAGGAGGCTGGGTTGATGTGAGCCTAGGCATGGTACCCAGAACCCGGTTCTGAGTCTCCCGATCACTCTGCCTCAGTATGTGGCCTGTTCTAATCGAGATAAAAGGATCAGAGGACTAGAGTTCCGTGTGGTTGAAACAGGCACTGTAAAAATGGGACCCAAGAGGGGTTGCCAAGGTGGGAGGGGTTCTGATCCAATTTATATTAGATTACCTTTTTGCAAAACTTGAACGATATTTCCATTAAAGCCTCACAAGTGACAGACTGCAAGAAATGTTTTCTCTGTTGTGGAAGGGAGAGATGGAGAGGATCATGCTTGCAATGACTTTCGGGTTCTAATGTTTTCCCTGGAAACGGTGAAGGGACTCCCTCATCTGCTGCAGCCGTAGGCCCTAGGAATCGCTTTTGCAGCCAGGGTCCCTTCTCCAGGGACTCAGAGAGGTGATGGGCCAAGGCTGTGTTTTGGATGTCCAGGAGATGAAAAGTCTCTGGCCAGAAACTGGGAGAGACATGAGAGAGGGAGATTCGGCCAGGAGACTGTGCACAGCAGAAGGGACTGATCACTTTTGATTTTCTTTGCAGCAGCAGCGGCTCCCGTTTCTCCTCGTACAGCTGGTCACTGCCACGTCCTCAACCGAGGGTGTGGGGAAACGCAGTTGGGCTGCCATGGGGAGACATACTGCCGCGCTGGTGGCTACTGGGCCTACGGGGATGTTCCTTCGGCCACGCCAGCAAAGGTGGAAGCGGAGCGGGAGCCAGTCGCCAGACGTGCGCCCAAGAGAAAGCGCGCTCCGCAAGAGTCGGACGAAGATCTTTGCTCCCGACCCAAAATCCGGCGATTGTAGCATGGTGCCAGGAGGCGGACTCCACAGAATCTTGCTGGCTGAGCCATTCTCAAGAGAGGGCCATGGCAAAGCTCACAAGGTTACCACCCGCCACCCCCCCAACGCACCATTTAATGCCCCCGAAGCAAGAACAGGATGGAGAGTCAAGCAGCACGCACCCTGCCCGGAGGTTCACATGCTCCTTTATTCCCAGCCCCTTCTGTCCCCAGTGGGGTCCCCTAATGCTCGGCAAAGTGTTTTTCTGTAACAGATTTCTAAAGTTCGCCACAGCTCAGACTTAGGTCACTACCCCTGTGCTGGGCACTCCTGCCACCCGGGAAAGGTTCCAAAGGTGGAGCAGCTCCAGGGGGTGCCAGGGATCAGAGCAAAAACTTGAGAGGCTGGGGATGAAGGAGTTTGGGCACAGTCCCTAAAGCATCTCAGTGGTTGAGCTTCTGTGAGAAGGCACATCCCCACTGTGTGGGGAGGTGGTGGGGGGAAGGGGTCCCTAGAGGAGGCAGCTAGGGGGAGGGCCTGAGGCTGGAAATGGGGAATGGCGTGCGGCCTCTGAGCGAGCACAGGCACTTAGCCCTTGAGGTTTCTGGGAAAGCTAGAGCCACAAGGGCCACGAGAGAAGGCAAGTGGAGCAGCAGAAGCCAGGTGCCAGATCTCTCCTCAGAACCTATACTTCTCCACGAGGCCGGGCCTTCCACGCTGAGGTAGGAGCGATCCTGGCCAGAAGGACAGCCAGCGGCAGCTCTGGGAGGAAGGGTGCTGCACTGGGGGCTCTGCTGCCATGGAAATGACTTCATTTCCTTCCACTCAAATACCGTACGGACTGGGTTCCTGCTCTGGTGAGTACAAGGGTCGCTGACTCTCCCCAGAAGGTTGTTCAGTTCACATCCCCAAAGTCCCTCTATTCGGGCCCTGGGGGGGTGTAGCAACTCCTGAGGGCGCTCTTTCCTGAGGCTGGCTGACCGAAGTGGGGGAGGTTCCTGATAGGTCCCAGGTGCTGGTTGAAGTCCCCAGAGAATGGTCATGAAGGCTGGAGAGTCAAGTAGGTGGAGAGAGAAGGCCGGGGGCAGAGGGCCCCTACCTGAAACCAGAGCTCACAAGGTTATTACCCCCCACCATTTCCAGAAACTATCTCTTCCCCCATACCAGCCCCAATGGCCCGGTACCGGGAAACCGGGAGCCCAGAGCACTTGTGGCCACACAGACACTCGCACGCAGCCCTCGGCGTGGGAGGGGCCTGCTGCAGGCGGATGGGGACGAGGTGTGCTCCCAGGAGGCCTTGGACTGAAAGTGGCCCCTTGAGAGAAGCACCCCAGCTTGGACAGGAAGTTTAGAGGCAGGGGACAGCAACCTAGGGCACCCCCTCGGAGCAGTGGGAGTGGGAAGAGGGCCGGGGGCAGAGGGCACCCGCGATGGGAGGCCAGTGGGCTCTCAGCAGAGGCCAGCTGAGCCCGCGGGACCTGCCTCTGAGCAGGGGCCGGGAGGGCAGTGCTGCCCTGTGGCTTCCGGGCTTCGTGGATCACGGCTCTCCGCACACGGGTCGTAGGGTCCTCTGACCCTGTATCGCCTCCCTCACCCAGGGCCCCTCGCGAGGCTGCGCCGCTGGGTGGCCTGTGTCGACGGGCACAACACCATCGCCCGCCCCTCTCAGACCCGCCGCCTCTGCCCGCCTGCCTGGCCCTGTGCAGCTTGCGACCCGGGGGGCCTCGAGGGTCCCCGCGCACTCCGCCAGCGGCCTCTGCTGGGTCTGCTGCTCCTGCTGGGTCTGCTGCTGCGGCCGGTAACCCGTGTGCACACCACGCCGGCCACCTCCAGCACCCCAAGTCCGCGGGAGCGCACGTGGGCCCTGATGCGGGACTTCCCACTTGTGGATGGGTGGCTGCAGTGTGTGAGGGCTGCTTGGGGCCGTTGGGGGCCTAGCCTGGACCTGGGCAGCGGAGGAGGTCCGGAGGTGCCCACACAAGTGTGGTGTGAGGCTCCCTCAGGCTGCCCCAGGCCAGGCAATGTATCCTGCCTGATCCCAAGACCTAAGGGGCCCACCCATTTGCCTTGACCTCCCTCCAGCCACAACGACATGCCCCTGGTCCTGAGGCTGTTGCACCACAATGGGCTCCAGGCTGTTAATCTAAGCAAGTTCAGCCACGGCCACACCACCTTGGACGGGATGAAAGACGGTCTCGTGGGTGTGCAGGCACCAAGGGGACACACAAGGTGTCCCCGTGGCTGCTGGGGAATAGTGGGGTAGTTTGGGGGCCTCCGAGACCACAGGTTAGTCACATTGGAACTATGTTACCATAGTGACCTAGAAAGTGCCATGCCATGGATGCTGGGGGCTACAGGGGTCACCGTGAGCCACCCTGACGGGCATCCAAGTACCACAGAAAAAAACAACGCGTTACAGGTGACTTCTGGGCACAGTGAGCGCTGTGCCAGCTGAGGAGGCGATGAGAAGCCCAAGGAGTTCCAAGCCCCAAACCAAGCCCTGGCCTTCCCTCACTTCTGGTCAGCCTACGTCCCACGCCAGACCCACCAACGGGATGCCGTGCGCCTCACCCCGGAGCAAATCGACCTCACCCGCCTCACGTGTGCCTCCTATTCTGCGCTGGAGCTTGTGACCTCAGTTAAAGGAACACGGGGGACTTCCCTGGTAGTCCAGAGGTTAGGACTCCACGCTTCCACTGCAGGGGGCTCGGGTTGGATCCCCGCTCACCGGGGAAGAGGCTCAGGTTCAAGGGCTCCTGCTTTGAACCATCTTCTACTCAACATGTAGAAAACAAAGCCTTGATCTGCCCTCCTAAGCCTTGTCCTCTCTCTCCAATTATGCAGTCAACAGACACTTACTGAGCCCCTAAGATATGTCAAGCACTGGTAGGCACTGGACATAACCTGATGAGACAGGAGGGAAAGGTTCAGTAGAACACAGGGTTATAGAAAAGGCACTTAAAATATGTGAGAAATTCAAACTGTGTATGGTGCTATGAAGGAGCAGTTATGTAAGGCTGTGGGAGTCTACGTCAGCAGGAAAGAGACGGATGCGGCTTGAGGAGGGCCTCCCTTAAGAAATAAACTCTGGGGACTACCCTGGTGGTGCAGTGGTACAGAATCCGCCTGCCAACACTATTTACGGTGGCCAGGACAGGGAAGCAACCGAAGTGTCCATCGAGAGACGAACAGATAAAGAAGATGTGGCACATATATACAATGGACTCTTACTCCGCCATAAAAGGAAATGAAACTGAGTTATTTGTAGTGAGTTGGATAGACCCAGAGTCTGTCATACAGAGTGAAGTAAGTCACAAAGAGGAAATCAAGTACCGTATGCTAATACATATATATGGAATCTAAAAAAAAAAAGGTTCTAATGAACCTAGGGGCAGGGCAAGAATAAAGACGCAGATATAGAGAATGGACTTGAGGACTCGGGGAAGGGGAAGGGTAAGCTGGGAGGCAGTAAGAGAGTAGCATTGACAAATATACAATACCAAATGTAAAATACCTGGCTAGTGGGAAGCAGCTGCACAGCACAGGAAGATCAGCTCAGTGCCTTGCAACCACCTAGAGGGGTGGGATCAGGAGGGTGGGAGGGAGATGCAGCAGGGAGGGGATGTGGGGATGTACTTATGCATGCAGCTGATTCCCTTTGTTATACAGCAGAAACTGACACACCAGCATAGAGCAATTATACTCCAACAAAGACTTTTAAAAACAAAAACAAAAAAACAATCCGCCTGCCAAGGCAGGGGACAGGGGTTGGCTCCCTGGTCCAGGAAGCTCCCACATGCCGCGGAGCCAGTAAGGCCGCGAGCCACCACTACCGAGCCCACGTGCCACAATTAGTGAGGACCGCGTTCACAGAACCTGTGCTCCGCAACATAAGAAGCCACTGCACTGAGAACCCCGTGCACCACAAGGAAGAGTAGCCCCGGCTCGCCGCAACTACAGAAAGCCCGCGCCCGGCAACGAAAACCAAACGCAACGAAAAATAAATAAATAAGTAAATTCATTCATTAACCAAATAATCAAAAGTGATATTAAAAAAAGAAACAAATGAAAAGTAAAAATCTCTGCTGGGAATTCTACGGTGGTCAGGTGGATAGGACCCCATGCCTCGACTTCAGGGGACCCGGGTTCAATCCCTGGCTGGGGAACTGAGATCCTGCAAGCTGGCATCGCAGCCCAATTAAAAATGCAATAAAATAAAATATACCTAAATAAAACAAGAAAGCATCTCTGATTCAAGGTCTAAAGGCTGAGAAGGTGTTTATCGGGCCAGTATGTGGGCAGAAAACGTTTCCCATTTCAGTAAGTAGCACCTCCATTTACCCAATTACACACCCTTGACCCACATTCCCCACATCCAATTCATCACTAACTCCTATTCACCTCCAAGCCATCACTAACCTTCCAAATAGGACTCTAACCTGCCTGCTTTACTCCACATCCAAGGCCACCACTGTGCACAAAGCCAGTCTCCTAATGAGTCTCGCCAAATCCAGTCCTGCCCCCTCCTAGCCATTCTCTTACACTAGCCAGTATGGTGTCTGAAAAAGGCATCTCTGCCAACCCCACTTCTCTCTTTATACCCTGCAATGGCTTCCCACCAAGTTTAGGATCAATCCCAAACAGATGATGGACTGCAGGCTGAAAGACAACAAGGAGGTAGGGAGGGTGTCAGGTTAGAAAGAGGGATGAAGGGTCTGGACAAACAGCGAAAAGGGCTGAAAAGAAAATGATCAGCACTTGCACAACAGTCCTGATGCAGGCAGGAAAAATGCAGCAATAGTGAAGGCATACCAATAGCCACTTTTGATTTCTGCAATGCCCTTTGCAGTTCCCCACGTGCTTCATTGATAACTGTGATTCTCAAACCTAGCTGTACATTAGAATCATCTGGGGACATTTGAAAATCTACCAATGGCCAGGCCTCACCCTAAGCCAATTACATCAGAATATACAAGTTCACTGGGGCAGGAATTTTGTCGGTGTCGTTCACTGGACATATGAAAAGTAAGTGGCACATACATGCTGCTCAGAAAATAGTTCCTGAATGAATGAAGGAAGGAAGGAAGGAAGGAAGGCACCACTATCACCTGAGATCCAAGGAAGAATTCTTTTCAAACCTTAGGGAGTCACCTGGCAATGACAGTTACCATGGCAGCCGTGGGAAACACAATACCAAGTGACACTAACACTCCTAGGAACCCACACTGGTTTCCACAGTAAGTAAACCTTTCTCGTTTCTAAAGGACTATACTGGGAAATACGCATCTCAGTAACAGCTTGAGGTTACTCAATGTCTGCTGGGAGCAGGAGGAAAAGACAAGGGCCTTACACACTATCGAAAGCCACGACAGGAAGAAACTAGGGGCCACGGGCAGAGACAGACAGGCTCCGACAGGCTCCAATCCCTGTGACATTCCGAGGTGATCCCATTGGAAGGGCTCGAGCACGAGAAAGCAGCCACTAACCAGCTACCCTGTCTCAGATATTTGGAGAAAGTCAATGCAAATACATACCTATGCATTATTCCTTTCTGATCATTCTTTCAGTGTATCCTTTCGGGGTTTGTGCAAAGCGAATCTTTGTTTGGTACCTGAAAAATGAGTGGCATATGTCAATGGATGAAACATGTCAGAGCAGACCTCCAAGGAGCTCTGCAGCTCAAGCACGAGGAGCTCCGAGTCCTGGGAAAGAATTGTGAAAGTAGTGTAGAATCACAAGATCTTAGAGCATGCTTTATATCAGCACCCCCTCTCTATCATATCACCAATCAGTGGGCATCAGCCTATACAGGAACTCTTGAACTCTGCAGTGACAGACAACCCCGAACTCTCTAGACAGATCAAGGCATTGCTCGTTGCTACAGCAGTCTATATCAAATTCACAATCTGACTCCCTGGCACGCATCACTCCGAGGCTGCCTTCTGGAATGGGACACCCCAGGGCACACCTCATCTCTTTTCCATCTGGCACATTTCCCAAACACATGAGGACAATGTTGTTCTTCCTAAACTACTCTTTAGGAAGAGAACTTTAGGGCTCCCACGTCACCCTCCTAAATCACTCCTTCCTGTGTTTAGGACTTTCAGGAGCCCCCAAGGGTTTCGCACCCCAAGGACATGACAAGCATTGGCATCAACGTGCCTGCTACAGATTCTGGGAAAGGGGCAGGGCCACACAACAGTCTGGCAAATGTGACTGACTACCTGACGTGAGAGTACATCGGACAACCTCAGCCTCTCTTCAGTCCTCAGCCTCTATCCAAGGTTTCTCCATAGCACACTATTGACATTTTGGGCCAGCTCATTCTTTTGGGGTGGTGGGGAAAGGCTGTCCTGTGCCTTGTACGATATGTGGTACCATCCTGGCCTCTACCCACTAGATGCCTGCAGCACCGCCCCGACCAGATGTGAACCAAGGAAAATGTCTCCAGCCATTGTCAAACGTGCTGGGGGAAGGGTGAGGGCAAAATCACCCTCACTCAAGAGCCACTGCTCTATCCCATGGCGCTGTTCACCCATGAGTACTCAAAACACTCTCCTCTGCTGGCTTAACAGCTAACCCTCCAGAAAGTCTATCGTGTATCAAAATGCTATACGAAATTGAATAGTATTTATCTCTATAACGGTATCTCCTGACACCAAAGGAATACTCTTTCTCCAGAGGTTAAGAACCTCCCAGGTGCTTAATCCACATTTACCTTATCTCCTACCCCAGGCACTGGAAATGACAGAAATGATCTGACACCCATTTTCGGGATCCGTTCAAGAAGTACCAGTAGTGTAAGGCTTTCTGGCAACCTGAACAACCGAACTCACGTAGAATATCCTGCCTGACCCTGGCTTTGTGAGACAAGCCGCAAACCTGTAGCAGGACCCTCCTCGCTGCTATTTACGGAATCGAGGTAGCTGACTGGAAAGCCGGTGGAGGTGAACAAGCCAAGAAAGCAGTGGGCTCAGCATGAGAAGCTGGAAAGGGTGACAAGGGAGGGGAGAATGAGCCTCAGCTGAAAAGAAAGGGGAAAAGTACCAAGCGATGAGTTCTCTTGACTGAAGAGAAGATACGCTGAAGGCCATCAGCTTGCCCTCGGGGCCGCCCTCAGCTCTCTGGGGAGCTCTAAGGGAAGGGTGAGCCTGGATCTAGGACTCCGGACTCCTGGTGTCGGCCCCCAGGCCTGACCATTCACTCAGACTCTCAATAAATAACTTGTATTCAAAGACCTTGCACGGGGACCCCATCTGGGAAAACATCGCCGCACCCTCATAAGTTACAGGGGGAGACCCGAACTGGCCAAGCCATGACAGGAGCTGTGAGGGTGACAAAAGAGCATTGCAGGGATCCGACATCGGATCACCACAAGCCCTCCGCCCTCCTGGCTCCTAATGCCAGGGCCCCATCACCGTGTATCCTCGGACCCCCGTCCTGCCTCCAACGCGCACCCTTCCCCAAGGTTGGCCGGGACCTGGAGTCACCAGCCCCTATTCGGACCTACCCACTTCGCCGCTGCTGAGCTCTACACATCCCGCTCCTTCCACATGCTTCGCCAATTCCGCGGCCCTGACTGAGCCGCGCCAGCCACCGACCGCCAGAACTTGGCGTGCCCGTGAAGTCACTGTCGTGCGCCTCTCCCGCAGCAAGGGGAATAGGGCTCTGGCACCCTGGCTGCGGCTCTTGTCGCTCGTGGCTCGGTTGCTTCTGGCGCTTCGCCGGGACCTCACGGTCCGCGGTCCAAACGAGCCCCGGCCCGTGGTGCGCATCCCGCGGGCTCTACAGTGGCAGCAGGAAGAGCAGCAGAGCGGGCAGCGGAGCCCCCCGCGACCGGTGCTGGTGCGACCCGGGCCGCTGCTGATCTCCGCGTGGCGGCCCCAGTTGAACCAGCCGGTACGCCTCACGGTGGGCCCTTGTCAGCCCGCGCCACTGGCTTCGCGCGGCTGGAAGAATCGCCGCGCCCACGAGGACCAATTCTCAACATGTAGAAAACAAAAATAAAGCCTTGATCTTCCCTCCTAAGCCTTGTCCTCTGTCTCCAATTAGGGATTCAACAGACACTTACTGAGCCCTAAGATATGCCAAGCACTGGCAGGCACTGGAGAAAAAATGATGAGGCAGGAGGGAAAGGATCAGTAGAACAGAGGGTTATAAAAAGGGAGCTTACAAATGTCTGTGAAATTAAAACTGTGTATGGTACTCGAAAGGAGCAGTTACGTAAGGTTGTGGGAGTCTGTGTCAGCAGGGAAGAGACTGGTGGGGCTTGAGGAGGGCCTCCCTTAAGAAATAATCTCTGGGGACTTCCCTGGTGGTGCAGTGGTTCAGAATCCGCCTGCCAGCACAATTTACAGTAGCCAGGACCGGGAAGCAACCTAAGTGTCCATCGACAGACGAATAGATAAAGACGATGTGACACATACATACCATAGAATATGACTCAGTCATAAAAGAAATGAAACTGAGCTATTTGTAGTGAGGTGGATAGACCTCGAGTCTGTCATACAGAGTGAAGTAAGTCAGGAAGAGAAAAACAAATATCGTATGCTAGCACATATATATGGAACATATATATATATATATATATATATATATATATATATGTATTTATGTAAAGGTTCTCATGAACCTAAGGGCAGGGCAGGAATAAAGACGCAGATAGAAAATGAACTTGAGGACACGGGGAGGGGGAAGGGTAAGCTGGGATGAAAGAAGAGTAGCATTGACATATATACAATACCAAATGTAAAATACCTAGCTAGCGGGAAGCAGCTGCACAGCACAGGGAGTTCAGCTCAGTGCCTTTCGACCACCTAGAGGGTTGGGCACAGGAGGGTGAGAGAGAGAGACGCAGGAGGGAGGGGATATGGGGATATAGGCATGCATAGAGCTGATTCACTTTGTTACACAGCAGAAACTGACACACCAGGGTAAAGCAATTACACTCCAACAAAGATGTTTAAAAACAAAAACAAAAACAAACAATCCGCCTGCCAAGGCAGGGGACACGGGTTTGCACCCTGGTCCGGGAAGGCCCCACATGCCGCGGAGCCAGTAAGCCTGCGCGCCACCTCTACCGAGCCCACGCGCCAGAACTACTGAGGACCGCGTGCATCATAGAGCCCATGCTCCGCAACATGAGAAGCCACTGCACTGAGAAGCCCGGGCACCACAACAAAGAGTAGCCCCTGCTCGCCGCAACTACCGAAAGCCCACGCGCGGCAATGAAGAACCAATGCGACCCAAAATTCATTCATTCATTCATTCATTAACCAATTAATCAAAACTTATATTAAAAAAGAAAGAAACGAAAAGTAAAAATCTCTGCTGGGAATTCCCCGGTGGTCCAGTGGTTAGGACACCGTGCCTCCACTTCAGGGGGCCCGGGTTCAATCCCTGGTTGGGGAACTGAGATCCTGCAAGCTGGCATCGCAGCCCAAATAAAAATGCAATAAAATAAAATATAACTAAATAAAACAAGAAAGCATCTCTGATTCAAGGTGTAAAGGGTGAGAAGGGGTTTATCGGGCCAGTATGTGGGCAGAAAACGTTTCCCATTTCAGTAAGTAGCACACCTCCATTTACCCAATTCCACACCCTTAACCCACATTCCCCCCATCCAATTCATCACTAACTCCTATTCACCTCCAAGCCATCACTAACCTTCCAAATAGGACTCTAACCTGCCTGCTTTACTCCACCTCCAAGGCCACCACGGTGCACAAAGTCAGTCTCCTAATGAGTCTCCCCAAATCTACTCCTGCCCTCTCCTAGCCATTCTCTTACAGTAGCCAGTGCGGTGTCTGAAAAAGGCATCTCTGCCAACACCACTTCTCTCTTTATACCCTGCAATGGCTTCCCACCAAGTGTAGGATCAATCCCAAACTGATGATGGACTGGAGGCTGAAAGACAAGAAGGAGGTAGGGAGGGTGTCAGGTTTGAAAGAGGGATGAACGGTCTAGGCAAACAGCGAAAAGGGCTGAAAAGAAAATGATCAGCACTTGCACAACAGTCCTGATGCAGGCAGGAAAGAAAATGCAGGAAGAGTGAAGGAATACCAATAGCCACTTTTTATTTCTGCAATGCCTTTGCAATTCCCAAAGTGCTTCATCGATAACTGTGATTCCCAAACCTCGCTGTACATGAGAATCATCTGGAGAGATTTTAAACGCTACCAATGGCCAGGCCTCACCCCAAGCCAATTAAATCAGCATAGACATTTCACTGTATTGCATTTTATTCCCTGCCCCCAAACATCCATTTAGACCCAGGAGAAGGAAAAGGGGATGTGACTAGCAATAGAGAGAAATTTTCTGCACAACAATGGCCATGGCAAGCTTAGGCGCTTTGGGTGAAATCTCTCTGGGAAGAACTGGCAGTGGAAGAAAAAGCCAAACTGACACACAAGTATTGCCTGGTGTGCATTTCCAGCCTCTGCCTTCTTTCTCATCTCTTGGTGGCAGGTGGAGGAAGTGGAGAAACGGTTAAACTTCTTTATAAACCGGCAGAAGGTTATAGCATCCTCTCACTATCTCTGCATAGGTTCTAGTCTCTGCAGCACTACAGAAGCTTTGCCCAAAGTAATGAACAGTTCAAAGTCAAATGTAATACTTTATCAGACGACTTAAAAATGCTTGCACACTGGAAAGAATTGCAGAGAACACAAATGGACCCAGAGCAACCTTTGCCAAAAGAGAATAGTGTGCTCAATGTACAGCCATAGCTCTTTTCCACATGAGCAAACAGTCAGGAGGATAAAGAACTTGGTCAAACTCACACAAGTAAGTAGGACAGAATCTGGTCTGTCTGTCCTAAGCGCTGTGTTCTTTAACCACCAGGCTAGCTTTTCTCAGATCTGATTCATGCATACTGTAACCATATACCTCTCTTTGCCTCGAATCTTCCCTGTTTATACGTATGCCTGCTGCCGTTTTAAATACGGCCCACTTGGACTCCCCAAAGCAACCGAGAAGACACAATCATTTGGTCACTCTATACATGGACCACTGTGGTGGGGCTGCCCAGGAAGCTTATTTAAAAAGTGCAGCTTAGGGCTTCCCTGGTGGTGCAGTGGTTCAGAGTCCGCCTGCCGATGCAGGGCACACGGGTTCATGCCCCGGTCCGGGAAGATCCCACATGCCGCGGAGCAGCTGGCTCCGTGGGCCATGGCCGCTGAGCCTGCACTCCGCAACGGGAAAGACCACAACACTGAGAGGCCCACGCACCACATACACACACACACACACACACACACACACACAGACACACACACACAAGTTGCAGCTTCCTGAGCCCTACTCCACATCTAGATAAGTTTTCTGAGGGTTGTCTCAAGAATCCAGGTACAAGTCTTTTTAAGTGCTTTTGTGGAACTCCCTAGGTGAGTCTCTCACTCTCCTAAGTTAAGAAACCGTTTATTCGGCCTCCCCCAGGTGCCCAGCCAGGTCCTGTTAAGGTTGGAGTCCCCGTACCACATCACAGGGATGCTCCCAGCCAAGTGATCTCTGGAGCCTTGGAGAATCTGAATGGTCTCATGCTGGCCCACCTGCCACGACAAACCTCCTCCAGAGCATTCCCCTTCACACTTCACCTTCTACCACTCCCAAAGGCAGTCTGCTCCAATGAGGCCTGACTTTGTCTGTCCTAAGGGGCACCCGCTGATTCAAGCACTTTGGGAGAACAAGGTGCTGTGCTTCTCAACCAGGGTGGCCCGACCTCTAAAATGGTAGTCCAAGCAGTCTCTACCTCCTGGGCACATCCCCTCTGCAACAGCCCAAGTACACGAATGTCCCATCTTTGCTTTCTCAAGGTCGGCAACAGGGAGTCCCCTCCTAAAGAAGGTCCTCTCTCATTGCCACACTATCCAAGGCTGCCCCAAATGTGCTTCCTCCCTGTGGGCCTGCTCAGGCTAAGGGCAGAGTCGTCTCTGAGTCGGACCAAATCGTCTTAGTAACAACTCTTCACGGTGTTGACCATGTCTTTCATGGGGGCTGCTGCTGAGCCTTTCTCTCATCCTTTCATGGTGGAGAGAGAGAGGGGATTCTAATGATTCTTACCTCTAGGGGAGAGGGCGAGTGTCATGATTATGTGATCATTCGGTATGATGTCCTTTCGACAGGAATTTGTTTGGACTTTCACGTTAAAGTGGGCCCACCATTCCCACTTTGTTTTTTTTTTTTTTTTTTTTTTTTTTTTTTTTTTGTGGTATGCGGGCCTCTCACTGTTGTGGCCTCTCCCGTTGCGGAGCACAGGCTCCGGACGCGCAGGCTCAGCGGCCGTGGCTCACGGGCCCAGCCGCTCCGCGGCATGTGGGATCTTCCCGGACCGGGGCACGAACCCGCGTCCCCTGCATCGGCAGGCGGACTCTCAACCACTGCGCCACCAGGGAAGCCCACCATTCCCACTTTGTGAGGTCATTCAGCACCCTCATTTTGCACCTTTAACATCTCTCTCAGTATCACCTTGGAAATGTTTGAAACGGCATGAGTTTGTCCTCACGTTCCTATCAGCTGGGAATCCGGGGCCCCAACATGAACCTAACCATTGAGCGAAACACCTCTCCACGACCTGTGTAACACTGGGTAGGCCCCTTCACCTCTCGGGTTTTTGAAGCCCTCGGGTGTAAAAATGGGAGGGTTCTATGAATCTATATTTGGGGCAGGACAAGGTCGAGAAGAGTGTGTCTCTGCTTTTATTCTTCCAAAATGGAATGTCTGCCCTCTCTTCCCCATGGGTCCACATGTCACTTGTCCTTCAGGCCCACTGCCAAGGAGCCTTCCCTGATTCCCCAGTCCACACAAATCTCTGCCTCTTAGGGTCAGGGCCGTACAACCTAGCTGCCTCCTCACGTTCATCTTGCCTCTCAAGCCGATCTCACGATGTGGGTCTCTCTTGCCCTCCTGTGGCCCCTGGGGCTGTGCCAGCCCACCGGCACGCCCCACGTGGGCTGTCTACTAGACTAGGGCATGGGTGGGGAGGCCCCGGTGTGAGGGCCCAGGCAGAGTACCTCTGCCTCCACCCTGCTCTCCTCCACAGAACTGCCCCTCCTCCTCAAGCCTGACCCCCAAGTCACAGGTTTCATACGATGACCTCACTGGCTAGTGAGGACCTCACAGTCCTTCTCACTGTTTCCATGGCAGTGTAACTGTGCAAACAAAGTTTGCTGCCCTCAGAGAAACTTCCCTACTGGTTCTCCACCAGAGACCAATCTCTTTGGTTGTCTGAGACAGAATGTGTGACCGGATCCTCTACACATATTCCAACCTGTGCTCTGTTCCCTGGCTGGGCGGTGCAGGAGGAACAGCGAGACCGGGCATCTGCGGAACAGGCGTGAGGTACACACAACCTCACCTGGCTGCCACATGTTTCTGTGGCTCTTGCCCACTACGTACACCTGAGTGCTTTCCCAGATGTAAGTAATACCAGTGACCTGGGACACCTTCAGGGTCCCACAGTGCTCACTGTTGAGGACAAGTGAAAGGTCAGCCCCGGACTAGTGTGCAGGAAGCTTCTGATCTTTATAAATATAGCCTTCCGCTTTGGGCTACAGGATGCTTCCATTCAGACCCTTTCTTGATGGGCCTCTTAGCAAAAGACAAGTGTGTTGTTGTGGGCAAGTGGTAAATGGAGCAGTTTGAGGAAGAGGGCCACTCTTGAACCACACCTTCAAACCCAGGCACCTCTGTGCTGGCACGGAGACATCGAGATCGGTCCCCTCAGACACATCCCATACTGAGCTGCTGAGTACTAGGGGAGACGGTGGTGCCATAGTCATGGGAAGGACGGAAGAACCAAGGGGCAGGGGGTGATGAAGTGCTAGTGAGACCGGAGGGCTGAGGAGATGGTGCCCCAGGAGGCTGGGTTGATGTGAGCCTAGATATGGTACCCAGAAGCCGGGTTCTGAGTCTCCTGTTCACTCTGCCTCAGTAGTGGACCTCGTGCTACTCTAGATACAAGGATCCCAGGGCGAGAGTTCAGTGTGTTTCAAACAGGCAGTATACATGGGGCCCAAGAGGGGTGGCCAAGGTGGGAGTGGTCCTGAACCAAGTTATATTAGATGATTGTTTTCGAAATCTTGAAAGGCATTTCCATGAAAGCCTCAGAAATGACAGACAGCAAGAAATGGTTGGTTTCTCTGTTGTGGAAGGGACAGATGGAGAGGATCATGAGTGCAATGACTTTCGGCTTCTACTGTTTTCCCTGGAAACGGTGAAGAGACTTCCTCATGTGCTGCAGCCGTAGGCTCCAGGAATTGCCTTTGCAGCCAGTTTCCCTTCTCCAGGGACTCAGAGAGGTGATGGACCAAGGCTGTGTTTTGGATGTCCAGGAGATGAAAGGTCTTCGGCCAGAAACTGGGAGAGACTTGAGAGAGGGAAATCCTGCCAGGAGACTGTGTACAGCCGAAGGGACTGATCACTTCTGATTTTCTTTGCAGCAGCAGCGGCTCCCGTTTCTCCTCCGACACCTGGTCACTACCACGTCCTCTACCGGGGATGTGAAGAAACGCAGTTGGGCTGGCATGGGGAGACCTACTGCCTGGCTGGTGGCTACCGGGCCTACGGGGACGTTCCTTTGGCCACACCAGCAAAGGTGCAAGCCGAGAAGCCAGTCGCCAGACGAGCTCTGAAGAGAAAGCGTGCTCCGGAGGAGTTGGACAAAGATCTCCGCTGCTCCAGACCAAAAATCCGGCGATTGCAGGAGTCAAGCAGCTTACTAGGATTACAAGGTGCTGTGATTCTCAAGCAGAGTGGCCCCACCTCTGGGCACATCCCCTCTGCAACAGCCCAAGTACACGAATGTCCCATTTTGGCTTTTGCAAGGTCGGCAACAGGGAGTCCCTTCCTAAAGAAGGTTCTCTCTCATTGCCACACTATCCAAGGCTGCCCCTAATGTGCTTCCTTCCTGTGGGCCTGCTCAGGCTAAGGGCAGAGTCATCTCTTTCCTTCTCTGAGTCGGACCAAATCGTCTTAGTAACACCTCTTCACGGTGTTGACCATGTCTTTCACGGGGGCTGCTGCTGAGCCTTTCTCTCATCCTTTCATGGTGGAGAGAGGGAGAGAGAGGATTCTAATGATTCTTACCTCTAGGGGAGAGGGCGAGTGTCATGATTATGTGATCATTCGGTATGATGTCCTTTCGACAGGAATTTGTTTGGACTTTCACGTTAAAGTGGGCCCAACATTCCCACTTTGTGGGGTCATTCAGCACCCTCATTTTGCACCTTTAACATCTCTCTCAGTATCACCTTGGAAATGTTTGAAATGGCATGAGCTCTTCCTCACGTTCCTATCAGCTGTGAATCCGGGGGCCCAACATGAACCTAACCATTGAGTGCAACACCTCTCCACGACCTGTGTTAACACTGGGGAGGCCCCTTCACCTCTAGGGTTTTTGAAGCCCTCGGGTGTTAAAATGGGAGGGTTCTATGAATTTATATTTGGGGCAGGACAAGGTCGAGAAGAGTGTGTCTCTGCTATTCTTCTTCCAAAATAGAATGTCTGCCCTCTCTTCCCCATGGGTTCACATGTCACTTGTCCTTCAGGCCCACTGCCAAGGAGCCTTCCCTGATTCCCCAGTCCACACAAATCTCTGCCTCTTAGGGTCAGGGCCCTACAACCTAGCTGCCTCCTCACGTTCATCTTGCCTCTCAAGCCGATCTCACGATGTGGGTCTCTCTTGCCCTCCTGTGGCCCCTGGGGCTGTGCCAGCCCACCGGCACGCCCCACGTGGGGTGTCTACTAGACTAGGGCATGGGTGGGGAGGCCCCGGTGTGAGGGCCCAGGCAGAGTACGTCTGCCTACACCCTGCTCTCCTCCACAAAACTGCCCCTCCTCCTGAAGCCTGGCCCTCAACTCACAAGTTCCATACGATGACCTCACTAGCTAGTGAGGACCTCACAGGCCTTCTCACAGTTTCCATGGCAGGGTTACGATGCAAACGTGCTGCTGCCCTCAGAGATACTTCCCTACCGGTTCTCCACCAGAGACCAATCTCTTTGGTTGTCTGAGAGAGAATCCCTCACCAGACCTTCTGCATTTACTCTAACCTGTCCTACGTTCCCTGAGAGGGCAGTGCACGAGGTACACTGAGACCAGACATCTGTCCAAGAGGCATGGTGTACGCACAACTTCCCCCGGCTGCCACATGTTCCCTGGGGCTTGCCCAGCACATACACCTGAGCACTTTCCCAGCTGTAACGAATACCAGTTACGTGGGACACGTTCAAGGACCCACAGTGCTCACTGCTGAGGACAAGTGAAAGGTCATCCCTGGACAGGTGTGCGGGAAGGTTCTGATCTTTATCAAAGGAGCCTTCCCCTTTGGGCTACAGGATGCTTCCATTCAGACCCTTTCCTGATGGGCCTCTTAGCAAAAGACAAGTGCGTTGTTGCTGGCGAATGGTCAATGGAGCAGTTTGAGGAAGAGGGCCACCCTTGAACCGCACCTTCAAACCCAGGCACCTCTGTGCTGTCGTGTAGACATCTAGCTCGGTCCCGTCAGACACATCCCATACTGAGCGGCTGAGTACTAGGGCCGACGGTGGTGCCCTATTGATGGCAGGAACGGAAGAACCAAGGGGGCGTGATGAAGTGCTAGTGAGACTGGAGGGCTGAGGAGATGGTGTCCCAGGAGGCTGGGTTGATGTGAGCCTAGACATGGTACCCAGAACCCGGTTCTGAGTCTCCCGATCACTCTGCCTCATTATGTGGCCTTGTTCTTATCGAGATAAAAGGATCAGAGGACTAGAGTTCCGTGTGGTTGAAACAGGCACTGTAAAAATGGGACCCAAGAGGGGTTGCCAAGGTGGGAGGGGTTCTGAACCAACTTATATTAGATTACCTTTTTCCAAAACTTGAACGATATTTCCATTAAAGCCTCACAAGTAACAGACTGCAAGAAATGTTTTCTCTGTTGTGGAAGGGAGAGATGGAGAGGATCATGCTTGCAATGACTTTTGGGTTCTACTGTTTTCCCTGGAATCGGTGAAGGGACTCCCTCATCTGCTGCAGCCGTAGGCCCTAGGAATCGCTTTTGCAGCCAGGGTCCCTTCTCCAGGGACTCAGAGAGGTGATGGGCCAAGGCTGTGTTTTGGATGTCCAGTAGATGAAAGGTCTCTGGCCAGAAACTGGGAGAGACATGAGAGAGGGAGATTCGGCCAGGAGACTGTGCACAGCAGAAGGGACTGATCACTTCTGATTTTCTTTGCAGCAGCAGCGGCTCCCGTTTCTCCTCCTACAGCTGGTCACTGCCACGTCCTCAACCGAGGGTGTGGGGAAACGCAGTTGGGCTGCCATGGGGAGACATACTGCTGGGCTGGTGGCTACCGGGCCTACGGGGATGTTCCTTCGGCCACGACAGCAAAGGTGGAAGCAGAGCAGGAGCCAGTCGCCAGACGTGCGCCCAAGAGAAAGCGCGCTCCGCCAGAGTCGGACGAAGATCTTTGCTCCCGACCCAAAATCCAGCGATTGTAGCATGGTGCCAGGAGGCGGACTCCACAGAATCTTGCTGGCTGAGCCATTCTCAAGAGAGGGCCATGGCAAAGCTCACAAGGTTACCACCCGCTCCCCCCCAACGCACCATTTCCTGCCCCCGAAGCAAGAACAGGATGGAGAGTCAAGCAGCACGCACCCTGCCCCGAGGTTCACATGCTCCTTTATTCCCAGCCCCTTCTGTCCCAAGTGGGGTCCCCTACTGCTCGGCAAAGTGTTTTTCTGTAACAGATTTCTAAAGTTCGCCACAGCTCAGACTTAGGTCACTACCCCTGTGCTGGGCACTCCTGTCACCCGGGAAAGGTTCCAAAGCTGGAGAAGCTCCAGGGGGTGCCAGGGATCAGAGCAAAAACTTGAGAGGCTGGGGATGAAGGAGTTTGGGCACAGTCCCTAAAGCATCTCAGTGGTTGAGCTTCTGTGAGAAGGCACATCCCCACTGTGTGGGGAGGTGGTGGGGGGAAGGGGTCCCTAGAGGAGGCAGCTAGGGGGAGGGCCTGAGGCTGGAAATGGGGAATGGCGTGCGGCCTCTGAGCGAGCACAGGCACTTAGCCCTTGAGGTTTCTGGGAAAGCTAGAGCCACAAGGGCCACGAGAGAAGGCAAGTGGAGCAGCAGAAGCCAGGTGCCAGATCTCTCCTCAGAACCTATACTTCTCCACGAGGCCGGGCCTTCCACGCTGAGGTAGGAGCGATCCTGGCCAGAAGGACAGCCAGCGGCAGCTCTGGGAGGAAGGGTGCTGCACTGGGGGCTCTGCTGCCATGGAAATGACTTCATTTCCTTCCACTCAAATACCGTACGGACTGGGTTCCTGCTCTGGTGAGTACAAGGGTCACTGACTCTCCCCAGAAGGTTGTTCAGTTCACATCCCCAAAGTCCCTCTATTCGGGCCCTGGGGGGGTGTAGCAACTCCTGAGGGCGCTCTTTCCTGAGGCTGGCTGACCGAAGTGGGGGAGGTTCCTGATAGGTCCCAGGTGCTGGTTGAAGTCCCCAGAGAATGGTCATGAAGGCTGGAGAGTCAAGTAGGTGGAGAGAGAAGGCCGGGGGCAGAGGGCCCCTACCTGAATCCAGAGCTCACAAGGTTATTACCCCCCACCATTTCCAGAAACTATCTCTTCCCCCATACCAGGCCCAATGGCCCGGTACCGGGAAACCGGGAGCCCAGAGCACTTGTGGCCACACAGACACTCGCACGCAGCCCTCGGCGTGGGCGGGGCCTGCTGCAGGCGGATGGGGACGAGGTGTGCTCCCGGGAGGCCTTGGACTGAAAGTGGCCCCCTGAGAGAAGCACCCCAGCTTGGACAGGAAGTTTAGAGGCGGGGGACAGCAACCTAGGGCGCCCCCTCGGAGCAGTGGGAGTGGGAAGAGGGCCGGGGGCAGAGGGCACCCACGATGGGAGGCCAGTGGGCTCTCAGCAGAGGCCAGCTGAGCCCGCGGGACCTGCCTCTGAGCAGGGGCCGGGAGGGCAGTGCTGCCCTGTGGCTTCCGGGCTTCGTGGATCACGGCTCTCCGCACACGGATCGTAGGGTCCTCTGACCCTGTATCGCCTCCCTCACCCAGGGCCCCTCACGAGGCTGCGCCGCTGGGTGGCCTGTGTCGACGGGCACAACCCCATCACCCGCCCCTCTCAGAACCGCCGCCTCTGCCCGCCTGCCTGGCCCTGTGCAGCTTGCGACCCGGGGGGCCTCGAGGGTCCCCGCGCACTCCGCCAGCGGCCTCTGCTGGGTCTGCTGCTCCTGATGGGTCTGCTGCTGCGGCCGGTAACCCGTGTGCACACCACGCCGGCCACCTCCAGCACCCCAAGTCTGCGGGAGCGCACGCGGGCCCTGATGCGGGACTTCCCGCTTGTGGACGGGTGGCTGCAGTGTGTGAGGGCTGCTTGGGGCCGTTGTGGGCCTAGCCTGGCCCTGGGCAGCGGAGGAGGTCCGGAAGTGTCCACACAAGCGTGGTGTGAGGCTCCCTCAGGCTGCCCCAGGCCAGGCAATGTATCCTGCCTGATCCCAAGACCTAAGGGGCCCACCCATTTGCCTTGACCTCCCTCCAGCCACAATGACATGCCCCTGGTCCTGAGGCTGTTGCACCACAATGGGCTCCAGGCTGTTAATCTAAGCAAGTTCAGCCACGGCCACACCACCTTGGACGGGATGAAAGACGGTCTCGTGGGTGCGCAGGCACCAAGGGGACACACAAGTTGTCCCCGTGGCTGCTGGGGAATAGTGGGGTAGTTTGGGGGCCTCCGAGACCACAGGTTAGTCACATTGGAACTATGTTACCATAGTGACCTAGAAAGTGCCATGCCATGCATGCTGGGGGCTACAGGGGTTACCGTGAGCCACCCTGACGGGCATCCAAGTACCACAGAAAAAAACAACGCGTTACAGGTGACTTCTGGGCACAGTGAGCGCTGTGCCAGCTGAGGAGGCGATGAGAAGCCCAAGGAGTTCCAAGCCCCAAACCAAGCCCTGGCCTTCCCTCACTTCTGGTCAGCCTACGTCCCACGCCAGACCCACCAACGGGATGCCGTGCGCCTCACCCCAGAGCAAATCGACCTCATCCGCCTCACGTGTGCCTCCTATTCTGCGCTGGAGCTTGTGACCTCAGTTAAAGGAACACGGGGGACTTCCCTGGTAGTCCAGAGGTTAGGACTCCACGCTTCCACTGCAGGGGGCTCGGGTTGGATCCCCGCTCACCGGGGAAGAGGCTCAGGTTCAAGGGCTCCTGCTTTGAACCATCTTCTACTCAACATGTAGAAAACAAAGCCTTGATCTGCCCTCCTAAGCCTTGTCCTCTCTCTCCAATTATGCAGTCAACAGACACTTACTGAGCCCCTAAGATATGTCAAGCACTGGTAGGCACTGGACATAACCTGATGAGACAGGAGGGAAAGGTTCAGTAGAACACAGGGTTATAGAAAAGGCACTTAAAAATATGTGAGAAATTCAAACTGTGTATGGTGCTATGAAGGAGCAGTTATGTAAGGTTGTGGGAGTCTACGTCAGCAGGAAAGAGATGGATGCGGCTTGAGGAGGGCCTCCCTTAAGAAATAAACTCTGGGGACTACCCTGGTGGTGCAGTGGTACAGAATCCGCCTGCCAACACTATTTACGGTGGCCAGGACAGGGAAGCAACCGAAGTGTCCATCGAGAGACGAACAGGTAAAGAAGATGTGGCACATATATACAATGGACTCTTACTCCGCCATAAAAGGAAATGAAACTGAGTTATTTGTAGTGAGTTGGATAGACCCAGAGTCTGTCATACAGAGTGAAGTAAGTCACAAAGAGGAAATCAAATACCGTATGCTAAAACATATATATGAAATCCAAAAAAAAAAAGGTTCTAATGAACCTAGGGGCAGGGCAAGAATAAAGACGCAGACATAGAGAATGGACTTGAGGACTCGGGGAAGGGGAAGGGTAAGCTGGGAGGCAGTAAGAGAGTAGCATTGACAAATATACAATACCAAATGTAAAATACCTGACTAGTGGGAAGCAGCTGCACAGCACAGGAAGATCAGCTTAGTGCCTTGCAACCACCTAGAGGGCTGGGATCAGGAGGGTGGGAGGGAGATGCAGGAGGGAGGGGATGTGGGGTTATACGTATGCATGCAGCTGATTCCCTTTGTTATACAGCAGAAACTGACACACCAGCATAGAGCAATTATACTCCAACAAAGACGTTTAAAAACAAAAACAAAAAAACAATCCGCCTGCCAAGGCAGGGGACACAGGTCGGCTACCTGGTCCAGGAAGCTCCCACATGCCGCGGAGCCATTAAGCCCGTGAGCCACCACTACCGAGTCCACGTACCACAATTAGTGAGGACCGCGTGCTCAGAGCCCGTGCTCGGCAACATGAGAAGCCACTCCACTGAGAAACCCGTGCACCGCAGAGAAGAGAAGCCCCGGCTCGCCGCAACTACAGAAAGCCCGCGCCCGGCAACAAAAACCCAACGCAACGAAAAATAAATAAATAAATAAATTCATTCATTAAACAAATAATCAAAAGTTATATTAAAAAAAAGAAAGAAACGAAAAGCAAAAATCTCTGCTGGGAATTCCCCGGTGCTCCGGTGGTCTAGTGGTTAGGACCCCGGGCCTCCACTTCAGGGGGCCCGGGTTCAATCCCTGGTTGGGGAACTGAGATCCTGCAAGCTGGCATCGCAGCCCAATTAAAGATGCAATAAAATAAAATATAACTAAATAAGAAAAGAAAGCATCTCTGATTCAAGGTCTAAAGGGTGAGAAGGTGTTTATCGGGCCAGTATGTGGGCAGAAAACGTTTCCCATTTCAGTAAGTAGCACCTCCATTTACCCAATTACACACCCTTAACCCACATTCCCCCCATCCAATTCATCACTAACTCCTATTCACCTCCAAGCCATCACTAACCTTCCAAATAGGACTCTAACCTGCCTGCTTTACTCCACCTCCAAGGCCACCACTGTGCACAAAGCCAGTCTCCTAATGAGTCTCCCCAAATCCAGTCCTGCCCCCTCCTAGCCATTCTCTTACACTAGCCAGTATGGTGTCTGAAAAAGGCATCTCTGCCAACCCCACTTCTCTCTTTATACCCTGCAATGGCTTCCCACCAAGTTTACGATCAATCCCAAACAGATGATGGACTGCAGGCTGAAAGACAACAAGGAGGTAGGGAGGGTGTCAGGTTAGAAAGAGGGATGAAGGGTCTGGACAAACAGCGAAAAGGGCTGAAAAGAAAATGATCAGCACTTGCACAACAGTCCTGATGCAGGCAGGAAAAATGCAGCAATAGTGAAGGCATACCAAGAGCCACTTTTGATTTCTGCAATGCCCTTTGCAGTTCCCCATGTGCTTCATTGATAACTGTGATTCTCAAACCTAGCTGTACATTAGAATCATCTGGGGACATTTGAAAAACTACCAATGGCCAGGCCTCACCCTAAACCAATTACATCACAATATACAGTTCACTGGGGCAGGAATTTTGTCTGTGTCGTTCACTGGACATATGAAAAGTAAGTGGCACATACGTGCTGCTCAGAAAATAGTTCCTGAATGAATGAAGGAAGGAAGGAAGGAAGGAATGCACCACTATCACCTGAGATCCAAGGAAGAATTCTTTTCAAACCTTAGGGAGTCACCAGGCAAGGAAAGTTACCATGGCAGCCGTGGGAAACACAATACCAAGTGACACTAACACTCCCAGGAGCCCACACTGGTTTCCACAGTAAGTAAACCTTTCTCGTTTCTAAAGGACTATACTGGGAAATACGCATCTCAGTAACAGCTAGAGGTTACTCAATGTCTGCTGGGAGCAGGAGGAAAAGACAAGGGCCTTACACACTATCGAAAGCCACGACAGGAAGAAACTAGGGGCCACGGGCAGAGACAGACAGGCTCCGACAGGCTCCAATCCCTGTGACATTCCGAGGTGATCCCATTGGAAGGGCTCGAGCACGAGAAAGCAGCCACTAACCAGCTACCCTGTCTCAGATATTTGGAGAAAGTCAATGCAAATACATACCTATGCATTATTCCTTTCTGATCATTCTTTCAGTGTATCCTTTCGGGCTTTGTGCAAAGCGATTCTTTCTTTGGTACCTGAAAAAGGAGTGGCACGTGTCAACGGATGAAACATGTCAGAGCAGACCTCCAAGGAGCTCTGCAGCTCACGAACGAGGAGCTCCGAGTCCTGGGAAAGAATCGTGAAAGTAGTGTAGAATCACAAGATCTTAGAGCATCCTTTATATCAGCCCCCCCATCATATCACCAATCAGTGGGCATCAGCCTATACAGGAACTCTTGAACTCTGCAGTGACAGACAACCCAGCACTCTCTAGACAGGTCAAGGCATTGCTCGTTGCTACAGCAGTCTATATCAAATTCACAATCTGACTCCCTGGCACGCATCACTCCCAGGCTGCCTTCTGGAATGGGACACCCCAGGGCACACCTCATCTCTTTTCCATCTGGCACATTTCCCAAACACATGAGGACAATGTTGTTCTTCCTAAAGTTCTCTTTAGGAAGAGAACTTTAGGGCTCCCACGTCAGCCTCCTAAATCACTCCTTCCTGTGTTTAGGACTTTCAGGAGCCCCCAAGGGTTTCGCACCCCAAGGACATGACAAGCATTGGCATCAATGTGCCTGCTACAGATTCTGGGAAAGGGGCAGGGCCACACAACCGTCTGGCAAATGTGACTGACTACCTGACGTGAGAGTACATCGGACAACCTCAGCCTCTCTTCAGTCCTCAGCCTCTATCCAAGGTTTCTCCATAGCACACTATTGACATTTTGGGGCAGCTCATTCTTTTGGGGTGGTGGGGAAAGGCTGTCCTGTGCCTTGTACGATATGTGGTACCATCCTGGCCTCTACCCACTAGATGCCTGCAGCACCGCCCCGACCAGATGTGAACCAAGGAAAATGTCTCCAGCCGTTGTCAAACGTGCTGGGGGAAGGGTGAGGGCGAAATCACCCTCACTCAAGAGCCACTGCTCTATCCCATGGCGCTGTTCACCCATGAGTACTCAAAACACTCTCCTCTTCTGGCTTAACAGGTAACCCTCCAGAAAGTCTATCGTGTATCAAAATGCTATAGGAAATTGAATAGTATTTATCTCTATAACGGTATCTCCTGACACCAAAGGAATACTCTTTCTCCAGAGCTTAAGAACCTCCCCGGTGCTTAATCCGCATTTACCTTATCTCCTACCCCAGGCACTGGAAATGACAGAAATGATCTGACACCCATTTTCGGGATCCGTTCAAGAAGTACCAGTAGTGTAAGGCTTTCTGGCAACCTGAACAACCGAACTCACGTAGAATATCCTGCCTGACCCTGGCTTTGTGAGACAAGCCGCAAACCTGTAGCAGGACCCTCCTCGCTGCTATTTACGGAATCGTGGCAGCTGACTGGAAAGCCGGTGGAGGTGAACAAGCCAAGAAAGCAGTGGGCTCAGCATGAGAAGCTGGAAAGGGTGACAACGGAGGGGAGAATGAGCCTCAGCTGAAAAGAAAGGGGAAAAGTACCAAGCGATGAGTTCTCTTGACTGAAGAGAAGATATGCTGAAGGCCATCAGCTTGCCCTCGGGGCCGCCCTCAGCTGTCTGGGGAGCTATAAGGGAAGGGTGAGCCTGGATCTAGGACTCCGGACCCCTGGTGTCGGACCCCAGGCCTGACCATTCACTCAGACTCTCAATAAATAACTTGTATTCAAAGACCTTGCACGGGGACCCCATCTGGGAAAACATCGCCACACCCTCATAAGTTACAGGGGGAGACCCGAACTGGCCAAGCCATGACAGGAGCTGTGAGGGTGACAAAAGAGCATTGCAGGGAGCCGACATCGGATCACCACAAGCCCTCCGCCCTCCTGGCTCCTAATGCCAGGGCCCCATCACTGCGTATCCTCGGACCCCCGTCCTGCCTCCAACACGCACCCTTCCCCAAGGTTGGCCGGGGCCTGGAGTCACCAGCCCTTGTTCGGACCTACCCACCTCGCCGCTGCTGAGCTCTACACATCCCGCTCCTTCCACACGCTTCGCCAATTCCGCGGCCCTGACTGAGCCACGCCAGCCACCGATCGCCAGAACTTGGCGCGCCCGTGAAGTCACTGTCGTGCGCCTCTCCGGCAGCAAGGGGAATAGGGCTCTGGCACCCCGGCTGCAGCTCTTGTCGCTCGTGGCTCGGTTGCTTCTGGCGCTTCGCCGGGACCTCACGGTCCGCGGTCCCAACGAGCCCCGGCCCGTGGTGCGCATCCCGCGGGCTCTACAGTGGCGGCAGGAAGAGCAGCAGAGCGGGCAGCGGAGCCCCCCGTGACCGGTGCTGGTGCGACCCGGGCTGCTGCTGATCTCCGCGTGGCGGCCCGAGTTGAACCAGCCGGTACGCCTCACGCTGGGCCCTTGTCAGCCCGCGCCACTGGCTTCGCGCCGCACCCACGAGGACCAATTCTCAACATGTAGAAAACAAAAATAAAGCCTTGACCTTCCCTCCTAAGCCTTGTCCTCTGTCTCCAATTAGGGATTTAACAGACACTTACTGAGCCCCGAAGATATGCCAAGCACTGGCAGGCACTGGAGATAAAATGATGAGGCAGGAGGGAAAGGATCAGTAGAACAGAGGGTTATAAAAAGGGAACTTACAAATGTCTGTGAAATTAAAACTGTGTATGGTGCTCGAAAGGAGCAGTTATGTAAGGCCGTGGGAGTCTGTGTCAGCAGGGAAGAGACTGGTGGGGCTTGAGGAGGGCCTCCCTTAAGAAATAATCTCTGGGGACTTCCCTGGTGGTGCAGTGGTTCAGAATCCGCCTGCCAGCACAATTTATAGTAGCCAGGACCGGGAAGCAACCTAAGTGTCCATCGACAGACGAATAGATAAAGAAGATGTGACACATACATACCATAGAATATGACTCAGCCATAAAATAAATGAAACTGAGCTATTTGTAGTGAGGTGGATAGACCTCGAGTCTGTCATACAGAGTGAAGTAAGTCAGGAAGAGAAAAACAAATATCGTATGCTACCACATATATATGAAACCTATATATATATATACATATATATATATATGTATATATATATGTATGTATATAAAGGTTCTCATGAACCTAAGGGCAGGGCAGGAATAAAGACGCAGATAGAAAATGAACTTGAGGACACAGGGAGGGGGAAGGGTAAGCTGGGACGAAAGAAGTGTAGCATTGACATATATACAATACCAAATGTAAAATACCTAGCTAGCGGGAAGCAGCTGCACAGCACAGGGAGTTCAGCTCAGTGCCTTTCGACCACCGAGAGGGTTGCGCACAGGAGGGTGAGAGAGAGAGACGCAGGAGGGAGGGGATATGGGGATATAGGCATGCATAGAGCTGATTCACTTTGTTACACAGCAGAAACTGACACACCAGGGTAAAGCAATTACACTCCAACAAAGATGTTTAAAAACAAAAACAAACAATCCGCCTGCCAAGGCAGGGGACACGGGTTTGCACCCTGGTCCGGGAAGGCCCCACATGCCACGGAGCCAGTAAGCCTGCGCGCCACCTCTACCGAGCCCACGCGCCAAAACTACTGAGGACCGCGTGCAGCATAAAGCCCATGGTCCGCCACATGAGAAGCCACTGCACTGAGAAGCCCGGGCACCACAACGAAGAGTAGCCCCTGCTCGCCGCAACTACCGAGAGCCCACGCGTGGCAATGAAGAACCAATGCGACCCAAAATTCATTCATTCATTCATTCATTAAACAATTACTCAAAACTTATATTGAAAAAAGAAAGAAACGAAAAGTAAAAATCTCTGCTGGGAATTCCCCGGTGGTCCAGTGGTTAGGACCCCGTGCCTCCACTTCAGGGGGCCCGGGTTCAATCCCTGGTTGGGGAACTGATATCCTGCAAGCTGGCATCGCAGCCCAATAAAAATGCAATAAAATAAAATATAACTAAATAAAACAAGAAAGCATCTCTGATTCAAGGTCTAAAGGGTGAGAAGGTGTTTATCGGGCCAGTATGTGGGCAGAAAACGTTTCCCATTTCAGTAAGTAGCACCTCCATTTACCCAATTACACACCCTTAACCCACATTCCCCCCATCCAATTCATCACTAACTCCTATTCACCTCCAAGCCATCACTAACCTTCCAAATAGGACTCTAACCTGCCTGCTTTACTCCACCACCAAGGCCACCACTGTGCACAAAGCCACTCTCCTAATGAGTCTCCCCAAATCTACTCCTGCCCTCTCCTAGCCATTCTCTTACAGTAGCCAGTGCGGTGTCTGAAAAAGGCATCTCTGCCAACACCACTTCTCTCTTTATACCCTGCAATGGCTTCCCACCAAGTTTACGATCCATCCCAAACTGATGATGGACTGCAGGCTGAAAGACAACAAGGAGGTAGGGAGGGTGTCAGGTTCGAAAGAGGGATGAACGGTCTAGGCAAACAGCGAAAAGGGCTGAAAAGAAAATGATCAGCACTTGCACAACAGTCCTGATGCAGGCAGGAAAGAAAATGCAGGAAGAGTGAAGGAATACCAATAGCCACTTTTAATTTCTGCAATGCCTTTGCAATTCCCAAAGTGCTTCATCGATAACTGTGATTCTCAAACCTCGCTGTACATGAGAATCATCTGGAGAGATTTTAAACGCTACCAATGGCCAGGCCTCACCCCAAGCCAATTAAATCAGCATAGACATTTCACTGTATTACATTTTATTCCCTGCCCCCAAACATCCATTTAGACCCAGGAGAAGGAAAAGGCGATGTGACTAGCAATAGAGAGAAATTTTCTGCACAACAATGGCCATGGCAAGCTTAGGCGCTTTGGGTGAAATCTCTCTGGGAAGTACTGGCAGTGGAAGAAAAAGCCAAACTGACACACAAGTATTGCCTGGTGTGCATTTCCAGCCTCTGCCTTCTTTCTCATCTCTTGGTGGCAGGTGGAGGAAGTGGAGAAACGGTTAAACTTCTTTATAAACCGGCAGAAGGTCATAGCATCCTCTCACTATCTCTGCATAGGTTCTAGTCTCTGCAGCACTACAGAAGCTTTGCCCAAAGTAATGAACAGTTGAAAGTCAAATGTAATACTTCATCAGACGACTTAAAAATGCTTGCACACTGGAAAGAATTGCAGAGAACACAAATGGACCCAGAGCAACCTTTGCCAAAAGAGAATCCTGTGCTCAAAGTACAGCCATAGCTCTTTTCCACATGAGCAAACAGTCAGGAGGATAAAAGAACTTGGTCAAAATCACACAAGTAAGTAGGACAGAATCTGGTCTGTCTGTCCTAAGCGTTGTGTTCTTTAACCACCAGGCTAGCTTTTCTCAGATCTGATTCATGCATACTGTAACCATATACCTCTGTTTGCCTCGAATCTTCCCTGTTTATACGTATGCCTGCTGCCGTTTTAAATACGGCCCACTTGGACTCCCCAAAGCAACCGAGAAGACACAATCATTTGGTCACTCTATACATGGACCACTGTGGTGGGGCTGCCCAGGAAGCTTATTTAAAAAGTGCAGCTTAGGGCTTCCCTGGTGGCGCAGTGGTTCAGAGTCCGCCTGCCGATGCAGGGCACACGGGTTCATGCCCCGGTCCGGGAAGATCCCACATGCCGCGGAGCAGCTGGCTCCGTGGGCCATGGCCGCTGAGCCTGCACTCCGCAACGGGAAAGACCACAACACTGAGAGGCCCACGCACCACACACACATACACACACACACAGACACACACACACACACACACACACACACACACACACACACAAGTTGCAGCTTCCTGAGCCCTACTCCACATCTAGATAAGTTTTCTGAGGGTTGTCTCAAGAATCCAGGTACAAGTCTTTTTAAGTGCTTTTGTGGAACTCCCCAGGTGAGTCTCTCACTCTCCTAAGTTAAGAAACCGTTTATTCCGCCTCCCCCAGATGCCCAGCCAGGTCCTGTTAAGGTTGGAGTCCCCGCACCACATCACAGGGATGCTCCCAGCCAAGTCATCTCTGGAGCCTTGGAGAATCTGAATGGTCTCATGCTGGCCCACCTGCCACGACAAACCTCCTCCAGAGCATTCCCCTTCACACTTCACCTTCTACCACTCCCAAAGGTAGTCTGCTCCAATGAGGCCTGACTTCGTCTGTCCTAACGGGCACCCGCTGATTCAAGCACTTTAGGAGAACAAGGTGCTGTGCTTCTCAACCAGGGTGGCCCGACCTCTAAAATGGTAGTCCAAGCAGTCTCTACCTCCTGGGCACATCGCCTCTGCAACAGCCCAAGTACACGAATGTCCCATCTTTGCTTTCTCAAGGTCGGCAACAGGGAGTCCCCTCCTAAAGAAGGTTCTCTCTCATTGCCACACTATCCAAGGCTGCCCCAAATGTGCTTCCTCCCTGTGGGCCTGCTCAGGCTAAGGGCAGAGTCATCTCTTTCGTCTCTGAGTCGGACCAAATCGTCTTCGTAACACCTCTTCACGGTGTTGACCATGTCTTTCACGGGGGCTGCTGCTGAGCCTTTCTCTCATCCTTTCATGGTGGAGAGAGAGAGGGGATTCTAATGATTCTTACCTCTAGGGGAGAGGGCGAGTGTCATGATTATGTGATCATTCGGTACGATGTCCTTTCGACAGGAATTTGTTTGGACTTTCACGTTAAAGTGGGCCCACCATTCCCACTTTGTGAGGTCATTCAGCACCCTCATTTTGCACCTTTAACATCTCTCTCAGTATCACCTTGGAAATGTTTGAAACGGCATGAGTTTGTCCTCACGTTCCTATCAGCTGGGAATCCGGGGCCCCAACATGAACCTAACCATTGAGCGCAACACCTCTCCACGACCTGTGTAACACTGGGTAGGCCCCTTCACCTCTCGGGTTTTTGAAGCCCTCGGGTGTAAAAATGGGAGGGTTCTATGAATCTATATTTGGGGCAGGACAAGGTCGAGAAGAGTGTGTCTCTGCTTTTATTCTTCCAAAATGGAATGTCTGCCCTCTCTTCCCCATGGGTCCACATGTCACTTGTCTTTCAGACCCACTGCCAAGGAGCCTTCCCTGATTCCCCAGTCCACACAAATCTCTGCCTCTTAGGGTCAGGGCCGTACAACCTAGCTGCCTCCTAACGTTCATCTTGCCTCTCAAGCCAATCTCACGATGTGGGTCTCTCTTGCCCTCCTGTGGCCCCTGGGGCTGTGCCAGCCCACCGGCACGCCCCACGTGGGCTGTCTACTAGACTAGGGCATGGGTGGGGAGGCCCCGATGTGAGGGCCCAGGCAGAGTACCTCTGCCTCCACCCTGCTCTCCTCCACAGAACTGCCCCTCCTCCTCAAGCCTGACCCCCAAGTCACAGGTTCCATACGATGACCTCACTGGCTAGTGAGCACCTCACCGGCATTCCACAGTTTCCATGGCAGTGTAACTGTGCAAACAAAGTTTGCTGCCCTCAGAGAAACTTCCCTACTGGTTCTCCACCAGAGACCAATCTCTTTGGTTGTCTGAGACAGAATGTGTGACCGGATCCTCTACACATATTCCAACCTGTGCTCTGTTCCCTGGCTGGGCGGTGCAGGAGGAACAGCGAGACCGGGCATCTGCGGAACAGGCGTGGGGTACACACAACCTCACCTGGCTGCCACGTGTTTCTGTGGCTCTTGCCCACTACGTACACCCGAGTGCTTTCCCAGATGTAAGTAATACCAGTGTGACCTGGGACACCTTCAGGGTCCCACAGTGCTCACTGCTGAGGACAAGTGAAAGGTCAGCCCCGGACTAGTGTGCAGGAAGCTTCTGATCTTTATAAATATAGCCTTCCGCTTTGGGCTACAGGATGCTTCCATTTCAGACCCTTTCCTGATGGGCCTCTTAGCAAAAGACAAGCGCGTTGTTGTGGGCAAGTGGTAAATGGAGCAGTTTGAGGAAGAGGGCCACTCTTGAACCACACCTTCAAACCCAGGCACCTCTGTGCTGGCACGGAGACATCGAGATCGGTCCCCTCAGACACATCCCATACTGAGCTGCTGAGTACTAGGGGAGACGGTGGTGCCATAGTCATGGGAAGGACGGAAGAACCAAGGGGTGGGGGGTGATGAAGTGCTAGTGAGACCGGAGGGCTGAGGAGATGGTGCCCCAGGAGGCTGGGTTGATGTGAGCCTAGATATGGTACCCAGAAGCCGGGTTCTGAGTCTCCTGTTCACTCTGCCTCAGTAGTGGACCTCGTGCTACTCTAGATACAAGGATCCCAGGGCGAGAGTTCAGTGTGTTTCAAACAGGCAGTATACATGGGGCCCAAGAGGGGTGGCCAAGGTGGGAGTGGTCCTGAACCAAGTTATATTAGATGATTGTTTTCGAAATCTTGAAAGGCATTTCCATGAAAGCCTCAGAAATGACAGACAGCAAGAAATGGTTGGTTTCTCTGTTGTGGAAGGGACAGATGGAGAGGATCATGAGTGCAATGACTTTCGGGCTCTACTGTTTTCCCTGGAAACGGTGAAGAGACTTCCTCATGTGCTGCAGCCGTAGGCTCCAGGAATTGCCTTTGCAGCCAGTTTCCCTTCTCCAGGGACTCAGAGAGGTGATGGGCCAAGGCTGTGTTTTGGATGTCCAGGAGATGAAAGGTCTTCGGCCAGAAACTGGGAGAGACTTGAGAGAGGGAAATCCTGCCAGGAGACTGTGTACAGCCGAAGGGACTGATCACTTCTGATTTTCTTTGCAGCAGCAGCGGCTCCCGTTTCTCCTCCGACACCTGGTCACTACCACGTCCTCTATCGGGGATGTGAAGAAACGCAGTTGGGCTGGCACGGGGAGACCTACTGCCTGGCTGGTGGCTACCGGGCCTACGGGGACGTTCCTTTGGCCACACCAGCAAAGGTGGAAGCCAAGAAGCCAGTCCCCAGACGAGCTCTGAAGAGAAAGCCTGCTCCGGAGGAGTTGGACGGAGATCTCTGCTGCTCCAGACCGAAAATCCGGCGATTGCAGGAGTCAAGCAGCTTACTAGGATTACAAGGTGCTGTGATGCTCAAGCAGAGTGGCCCCACCTCTGGGCACATCCCCTCTGCAACAGCCCAAGTACACGAATGTCCCATTTTGGCTTTTGCAAGGTCGGCAACAGGGAGTCCCTTCCTAAAGAAGGTTCTCTCTCATTGCCACACTATCCAAGGCTGCCCCAAATGTGCTTCCTTCCTGTGGGCCTGCTCAGGCTAAGGGCAGAGTCATCTCTTTCCTTCTCTGAGTCGGACCAAATCGTCTTAGTAACACCTCTTCACGGTGTTGACCATGTCTTTCACGGGGGCTGCTGCTGAGCCTTTCTCTCATCCTTTCATGGTGGAGAGAGGGAGAGAGAGGATTCTAATGATATTTACCTCTAGGGGAGAGGGCGAGTGTCATGATTATGTGATCATTCGGTATGATGTCCTTTCGACAGGAATTTGTTTGGACTTTCACGTTAACGTGGGCCCACCATTCCCACTTTGTGGGGTCATTCAGCACCCTCATTTTGCACCTTTAACATCTCTCTCAGTATCACCTTGGAAATGTTTGAAATGGCATGAGCTCTTCCTCACGTTCCTATCAGCTGTGAATCCGGGGGCCCAACATGAACCTAACCATTGAGCGCAACACCTCTCCACGACCTCTGTTAACACTGGGGAGGCCCCTTCACCTCTAGGGTTTTTGAAGCCCTCGGGTGTTAAAATGGGAGGGTTCTATGAATTTATATTTGGGGCAGGACAAGGTCGAGAAGAGTGTGTCTCTGCTATTCTTCTTCCAAAATGGAATGTCTGCCCTCTCTTCCCCATGGGTTCACATGTCACTTGTCCTTCAGGCCCACTGCCAAGGAGCCTTCCCTGATTCCCCAGTCCACACAAATCTCTGCCTCTTAGGGTCAGGGCCCTACAACCTAGCTGCCTCCTCACGTTCATCTTGCCTCTCAAGCCGATCTCACGATGTGGGTCTCTCTTGCCCTCCTGTGGCCCCTGGGGCTGTGCCAGCCCACCGGCACGCCCCACGTGCGGTGTCTACTAGACTAGGGCATGGGTGGGGAGGCCCCGGTGTGAGGGCCCAGGCAGAGTACCACTGCCTCCACCCTGCTCTCCTCCACAGAACTGCCCCTCCTCCTGAAGCCTGCCCCTCAACTCACACGTTCCTTATAGGACCTCACTGGCTAGTGATGACCTCACAGGCCTTCTCACAGTTTCCATGGCAGGGTAACGATGCAAACGTGCTGCTGCCCTCAGAGATACTTCCCTACCGGTTCTCCACCAGAGACCAATCTCTTTGGTTGTCTGAGAGAGAATCCCTCACCAGACCTTCTGCATTTACTCTAACCTGTCCTACGTTCCCTGAGAGGGCAGTGCACGAGGTACACCGACACCGGGCATCTGTCCAAGAGGCATGGTGTACGCACAACTTCCCCTGGCTGCCACATGTTCCCTGGGGCTTGCCCAGCACATACACCTGAGCACTTTCCCAGCTGTAACGAATACCAGTGACCCGCGGCACCTTCAAGGACCCACAGTGCTCACTGCTGAGGACAAGTGAAAGGTCATCCCTGGACAAGTGTGCAAGAAGGTTCTGATCTTTATCAAAGGAGCCTTCCCCTTTGGGCTACAGGATGCTTCCATTCAGACCCTTTCCTGATGGGCCTCTTAGCAAAAGACAAGTGCGTTGTTGCTGGCGAATGGTCAATGGAGCAGTTTGAGGAAGAGGGCCACCCTTGAACCGCACCTTCAAACCCAGGCACCTCTGTGCTGTCGTGTAGACATCTAGCTCGGTCCCGTCAGACACATCCCATACTGAGCGGCTGAGTACTAGGGCCGACGGTGGTGCCCTATTGATGGCAGGAGCGGAAGAACCAAGGGGGCGTGATGAAGTGCTAGTGAGACCGGAGGGCTGAGGAGATGGTGTCCCAGGAGGCTGGGTTGATGTGAGCCTAGACATGGTACTCAGAACCCGGTTCTGAGTCTCCCGATCACTCTGCCTCAGTATGTGGCCTGTTCTAATCGAGATAAAAGGATCAGAGGACTAGAGTTCCGTGTGGTTGAAACAGGCACTGTAAAAATGGGACCCAAGAGGGGTTGCCAAGGTGGGAGGGGTTCTGAACCAACTTATATTAGATTACCTTTTTGCAAAACTTGAACGATATTTCCATTAAAGCCTCACAAGTGACAGACTGCAAGAAATGTTTTCTCTGTTGTGGAAGGGAGAGATGGAGAGGATCATGCTTGCAATGACTTTCGTGTTCTACTGTTTGCCCTGGAAACGGTGAAGGGACTCCCTCATCTGCTGCAGCCGTAGGCCCTAGGAATCGCTTTTGCAGCCAGGGTCCCTTCTCCAGGGACTCAGAGAGGTGATGGGCCAAGGCTGTGTTTTGGATGTCCAGGAGATGAAAGGTCTCTGGCCAGAAACTGGGAGAGACATGAGAGAGGGAGATTCGGCCAGGAGACTGTGCACAGCAGAAGGGACTGATCACTTTTGATTTTCTTTGCAGCAGCAGCGGCTCCCGTTTCTCCTCATACAGCTGGTCACTGCCACGTCCTCAACCGAGGGTGTGGGGAAACGCAGTTGGGCTGCCATGGGGAGACATACTGCCGGGCTGGTGGCTACCGGGCCTACGGGGATGTTCCTTCGGCCACGCCAGCAAATGTGGAAGCGGAGCAGGAGCCAGTCGCCAGACGTGCGCCCAAGAGAAAGCGCGCTCCGCAAGACTCGGACGAAGATCTTTGCTCCCGACCCCAAATCCGGCGATTGTAGCATGGTGCCAGGAGGCGGACTCCACAGAATCTTGCTGGCTGAGCCATTCTCAAGAGAGGGTCATGGCAAAGTTCACAAGGTTACCACCCGACCCCCCCACAACCCCCCATTTCCTGCTCCCCGAAGCAAGAACAGGATGGAGAGTCAAGCAGCACACACCCTGCCCCGAGATTCACATGCTCCTTTATTCCCAGCCCCTTCTGTCCCCAGTGGCGTCCCCTACTGCTCGGCAAAGTGTTTTTCTGTAACAGATTTCTAAAGGTCGCCACAGCTCAGACTTAGGTCACTAGCCCTGTGCTGGGCACTCCTGTCACCCGGGAAAGGTTCCAAAGCTGGAGAAGCTCCAGGGGGTGCCAGGGATCAGAGCAAAAACTTGAGAGGCTGGGGATGAAGGAGTTTGGGCACAGTCCCTAAAGCATCTCAGTGGTTGAGCTTCTGTGAGAAAGCACATCCCCACTGTGTGGGGAGGTGGGGGGGGGAAGGGGTCCCTAGAGGAGGCAGCTAGGGGGAGGGCCTGAGGCTGGAAATGGGGAATGGCGTGCGGCCTCTGAGCGAGCACAGGCACTTAGCCCTTGAGGTTTCTGGGAAAGCTAGAGCCACAAGAGCCACGAGAGAAGGCAAGTGGAGCAGCAGAAGCCAGGTGCCAGATCTCTCCTCAGAACCTATACTTCTCCACGAGGCCGGGCCTTCCACGCTGAGGTAGGAGCGATCCTGGCCAGAAGGACAGCCAGCGGCAGCTCTGGGAGGAAGGGTGCTGCACTGGGGGCTCTGCTGCCATGGAAATGACTTCATTTCCTTCCACTCAAATACCGTACGGACTGGGTTCCTGCTCTGGTGAGTACAAGGGTCGCTGACTCTCCCCAGAAGGTTGTTCAGTTCACATCCCCAAAGTCCCTCTATTCGGGCCCTGGGGGGGTGTAGCAACTCCTGAGGGCGCTCTTTCCTGAGGCTGGCTGACCGAAGTGGGGGAGGTTCCTGATAGGTCCCAGGTGCTGGCTGAAGTCCCCAGAGAATGGTCATGAAGGCTGGAGAGTCAAGTAGGTGGAGAGAGAAGGCCGGGGGCAGAGGGCCCCTACCTGAATCCAGAGCTCACAAGGTTATTACCCCCCACCATTTCCAGAAACTATCTCTTCCCCCATACCAGCCCCAATGGCCCAGTACCGGGAAACCGGGAGCCCAGAGCACTTGTGGCCACAGAGACACTCGCACGCAGCCCTCGGCGTGGGCGGGGCCTGCTGTAGGCGGATGGGGACAAGGTGTGCTCCCGGGAGGCCTCGGCCTGAAGGTGGCCCCCTGAGAGAAGCACCCCAGCTTGGACAGGAAGTTTAGAGGCGTGGGAGAGCAAACTAGGACGCCCCCTCAGAGCAGTGGGAGTGGCAAGAGGGCCGGGGGCAGAGGGCACCCGCGATGGGAGGCCAGTGGGCTCTCAGCAGAGGCCAGCTGAGCCCGCGGGACCTGCCTCTGAGCAGGGGCCGGGAGGGCAGTGCTGCCCTGTGGCTTCCGGGCTTCGTGGATCACGGCTCTCCGCACACGGGTCATAGGGTCCTCTGACCCTGTATCGCCTCCCTCACCCAGGGCCCCTCGCCAGGCCGCGCCGCTGGGTGGCCTGTGTCGACGGGCACAACCCCATCACCCGCCCCTCTCAGACCCGCCGCCTCTGCCCGCCTGCCTGGCCCTGTGCAGCTTGCGACCCGGGGGGCCTCGAGGGTCCCCGCGCACTCAGCCAGCGGCTTCTGCTGGGTCTGCTGCTCCTGCTGGGTCTGCTGCTGCGGCCGGTAACCCGTGTGCACACCACGCCGGCCACCTCCAGCACCCCAAGTCCGCGGGAGCGCACGCGGGCCCTGATGCGGGACTTCCCGCTTGTGGACGGGTGGCTGCAGTGTGTGAGGGCTGCTTGGGGCCGTTGGGGGCCTAGCCTGTCCCTGGGCAGCGGAGGAGGTCCGGAGGTGCCCACACAAGCGTGGTGTGAGGCTCCCTCAGGCTGCCCCAGGCCAGGCAATGTATCCTGCCTGATCCCAAGACCTAAGGGGCCCACTTATTTGCCTTGACCTCCCTGCAGCCACAACGACATGCCCCTGGTCCTGAGGCAGTTGCACCACAATGGGCTCCAGGTTGTTAATCTGCGCAAGTTCAGCCACGGCCACACCAGCTTGGACGGGCTGAAAGACGGTCTCGTGGGTGCGCAGGCACCAAGGGGACACACAAGGTGTCCCCGTGGCTGCTGGGGAATAGTGGGGTAGTTTGGGGGCCTCCGAGACCACAGGTTAATCACATTGGAACTACGTTACCATAGTGACCTAGAAAGTGCCATGCCATGGATGCTGGGGGCTACAGGGGTCACCGTGAGCCACCCTGATGGGCATCCAAGTACCACAGAAAAAAACAATGCGTTACAGGTGACTTCTGGGCACAGTGAGCGCTGTGCCAGCTGAGGAGGCGATGAGAAGCCCAAGGAGTTCCAAGCCCCAAACCAAGCCCTGGCCTTCCCTCACTTCTGGTCAGCCTACGTCCCACGCCAGACCCACCAACGGGATGCCGTGCGCCTCACCCCGGAGCAAATCGACCTCATCTGCCTCACGTGTGCCTCCTATTCTGCGCTGGAGATTGTGACCTCAGTTAAAGGTACACGGGGGACTTCCCTGGTAGTCCAGAGGTTAGGACTCCACGCTTCCACTGCAGGGGGCTCGGGTTGGATCCCCGCTCACCGGGGAAGAGGCTCAGGTTCAAGGGCTCCTGCTTTGAACCATCTTCTACTCAACATGTAGAAAACAAAGCCTTCATCTGCCCTCCTAAGCCTTGTCCTCTCTCTCCAATTATGGAGTCAACAGACACTTACTGAGCCCCTAAGATATGTCAAGCACTGGTAGGCACTGGACATAACCTGATGAGACAGGAGGGAAAGGTTCAGTAGAACACAGGGTTATAGAAAAGGCACTTAAAAATATGTGAGAAATTCAAACTGTGTATGGTGCTATGAAGGAGCAGTTATGTAAGGCTGTGGGAGTCTACGTCAGCAGGAAAGAGATGGATGCGGCTTGAGGAGGGCCTCCCTTAAGAAATAAACTCTGGGGACTACTCTGGTGGTGCAGTGGTACAGAATCCGCCTGCCAACACTATTTACGGTGGCCAGGACAGGGAAGCAACCGAAGTGTCCATCGAGAGACGAACAGATAAAGAAGATGTGGCACATATATACAATGGACTCTTACTCCGCCATAAAAGGAAATGAAACTGAGTTATTTGTAGTGAGGTGGATAGACCCAGAGTCTGTCATACAGAGTGAAGTAAGTCACAAAGAGGAAATCAAATACCGTATGCTAATACATATATATGAAATCCAAAAAAAAAAAAGGTTCTAATGAACCTAGGGGCAGGGCAAGAATAAAGACGCAGACATTGAGAATGGACTTGAGGACTCGGGGAAGGGGAAGGGTAAGCTGGGAGGCAGTAAGAGAGTAGCATTGACAAATATACAATACCAAATGTAAAATACCTGGCTAGTGGGAAGCAGCTGCACAGCACAGGAAGATCAGCTTAGTGCCTTGCAACCACCTAGAGGGCTGGGATCAGGAGGGTGGGAGGGAGATGCAGGAGGGAGGGGATGTGGGGATATACGTATGCATGCAGCTGATTCCCTTTGTTGTACAGCAGAAACTGACACACCAGCGTAGAGCAATTATACTCAAACAAAGACGTTTAAAAACAAAAACAAAAAAACAATCCGCCTGCCAAGGCAGGGGACACAGGTCGGCTACCTGGTCCAGGAAGCTCCCACATGCCGCGGAGCCAGTAAGCCCGCGAGCCACCAATACCGATTCCACGTGCCACAATTAGTGAGGACCGCGTGCTCAGAGCCCGTGCTCGGCAACATGAGAAGCCACTCCACTGAGAAGCCCGTGCACCGCAGAGAAGAGTAGCCCCGGCTCGCCGCAACTACAGAAAGCCCGCACCCGGCAACGAAAACCCAACGCAACGAAAAATAAATAAATAAATAAATTCATTCATTCAACAAATAATCAAAAGTTATATTAAAAAAAAGAAAGAAACGAAAAGCAAAATCTCTGCTGGGAATTCCCCGGTGCTCTGGTGGTCTAGTGGTTAGGACCCCGGGCCTCCACTTCAGGGGGCCCGGGTTCAATCCCTGGTTGGGGAACTGAGATCCTGCAAGCTGGCATCGCAGCCCAATTAAAGATGCAATAAAATAAAATATAACTAAATAAGAAAAGAAAGCATCTCTGATTCAAGGTCTAAAGGGTGAGAAGGTGTTTATCGGGCCAGTATGTGGGCAGAAAACGTTTCCCATTTCAGTAAGTAGCACCTCCATTTACCCAATTACACACCCTTAACCCACATTCCCCCCATCCAATTCATCACTAACTCCTATTCACCTCCAAGCCATCACTAACCTTCCAAATAGGACTCTAACCTGCCTGCTTTACTCCACCTCCAAGGCCACCACTGTGCACAAAGCCAGTCTCCTAATGAGTCTCCCCAAATCCAGTCCTGCCCCCTCCTAGCCATTCTCTTACACTAGCCAGTATGGTGTCTGAAAAAGGCAGCTCTGCCAACCCCACTTCTCTCTTTATACCCTGCAATGGCTTCCCACCAAGTTTACGATCAATCCCAAACAGATGATGGACTGCAGGCTGAAAGACAACAAGGAGGTAGGGAGGGTGTCAGGTTAGAAAGAGGGATGAAGGGTCTGGACAAACAGCGAAAAGGGCTGAAAAGAAAATGATCAGCACTTGCACAACAGTCCTGATGCAGGCAGGAAAAATGCAGCAATAGTGAAGGCATACCAAGAGCCACTTTTGATTTCTGCAATGCCCTTTGCAGTTCCCCATGTGCTTCATTGATAACTGTGATTCTCAAACCTAGCTGTACATTAGAATCATCTGGGGACATTTGAAAAACTACCAATGGCCAGGCCTCACCCTAAACCAATTACATCACAATATACAGTTCACTGGGGCAGGAATTTTGTCTGTGTCGTTCACTGGACATATGAAAAGTAAGTGGCACATACGTGCTGCTCAGAAAATAGTTCCTGAATGAATGAAGGAAGGAAGGAAGGAAGGAATGCACCACTATCACCTGAGATCCAAGGAAGAATTCTTTTCAAACCTTAGGGAGTCACCAGGCAACGACAGTTACCATGGCAGCCGTGGGAAACACAATACCAAGTGACACTAACACTCCCAGGAGCCCACACTGGTTTCCACAGTAAGTAAACCTTTCTCGTTTCTAAAGAACTATACTGGGAAATACGCATCTCAGTAACAGCTAGAGGTTACTCAATGTCTGCTGGGAGCAGGAGGAAAAGACAAGGGCCTTACACACTATCAAAAGCCACGACAGGAAGAAACTAGGGGCCACGGGCAGAGACAGACAGGCTCCGACAGGCTCCAATCCCTGTGACATTCCGAGGTGATCCCATTGGAAGGGCTCGAGCACGAGAAAGCAGCCACTAACCAGCTACCCTGTCTCAGATATTTGGAGAAAGTCAATGCAAATACATACCTATGCATTATTCCTTTCTGATCATTCTTTCAGTGTATCCTTTCGGGCTTTGTGCAAAGCGATTCTTTCTTTGGTACCTGAAAAAGGAGTGGCACGTGTCAACGGATGAAACATGTCAGAGCAGACCTCCAAGGAGCTCTGCAGCTCACGAACGAGGAGCTCCGAGTCCTGGGAAAGAATCGTGAAAGTAGTGTAGAATCACAAGATCTTAGAGCATCCTTTATATCAGCACCCCCATCATATCACCAATCAGTGGGCATCAGCCTATACAGGAACTCTTGAACTCTGCAGTGACAGACAACCCAGCACTCTCTAGACAGATCCAGGCATTGCTCGTTGCTACAGCAGTCGATATCAAATTCACAATCTGACTCCCTGGCACGCATCACTCCCAGGCTGCCTTCTGGAATGGGACACCCCAGGGCACACCTCATCTCTTTTCCATCTGGCACATTTCCCAAACACATGAGGACAATGTTGTTCTTCCTAAAGTTCTCTTTAGGAAGAGAACTTTAGGGCTCCCACGTCACCCTCCTAAATCACTCCTTCCTGTGTTTAGGACTTTCAGGAGCCCCCAAGGGTTTCGCACCCCAAGGACATGACAAGCATTGGCATCAACGTGCCTGCTACAGATTCTGGGAAAGGGGCAGGGCCACACAACCGTCTGGCAAATGTGACTGACTACCTGACGTGAGAGTACATCGGACAACCTCAGCCTCTCTTCAGTCCTCAGCCTCTATCCAAGGTTTCTCCATAGCACACTATTGACATTTTGGGCCAGCTCATTCTTTTGGGGTGGTGGGGAAAGGCTGTCCTGTGCCTTGTACGATATGTGGTACCATCCTGGCCTCTACCCACTAGATGCCTGCAGCACCGCCCCGACCAGATGTGAACCAAGGAAAATGTCTCCAGCCATTGTCAAACGTGCTGGGGGAAGGGTGAGGGCAAAATCACCCTCACTCAAGAGCCACTGCTCTATCCCATGGCGCTGTTCACCCATGAGTACTCAAAACGCTCTCCTCTGCTGGCTTAACAGCTAACCCTCCAGAAAGTCTATCGTGTATCAAAATGCTATAGGAAATTGAATAGTATTTATCTCTATAACGGTATCTCCTGACACCAAAGGAATACTCTTTCTCCAGAGGTTAAGAACCTCCCAGGTGCTTAATCCGCATTTACCTTATCTCCTACCCCAGGCACTGGAAATGACAGAAATGATCTGACACCCATTTTCGGGATCCGTTCAAGAAGTACCAGTAGTGTAAGGCTTTCTGGCAACCTGAACAACCGAACTCACGTAGAATATCCTGCCTGACCCTGGCTTTGTGAGACAAGCCGCAAACCTGTAGCAGGACCCTCCTCGCTGCTATTTACGGAATCGAGGCAGCTGACTGGAAAGCCGGTGGAGGTGAACAAGCCAAGAAAGCAGTGGGCTCAGCATGAGAAGCTGGAAAGGGTGACAAGGGAGGGGAGAATGAGCCTCAGCTGAAAAGAAAGGGGAAAAGTACCAAGCGATGAGTTCTCTTGACTGAAGAGAAGATATGCTGAAGGCCATCAGCTTGCCCTCGGGGCCGCCCTCAGCTGTCTGGGGAGCTATAAGGGAAGGGTGAGCCTGGATCTAGGACTCCGGACCCCTGGTGTCGGACCCCAGGCCTGACCATTCACTCAGACTCTCAATAAATAACTTGTATTCAAAGACCTTGCACGGGGACCCCATCTGGGAAAACATCGCCACACCCTCATAAGTTACAGGGCGAGACCCGAACTGGCCAAGCCATGACAAGAGCTGTGAGGGTGACAAAAGAGCATTGCAGGGATCCGACATCGGATCACCACAAGCCCTCCGCCCTCCTGGCTCCTAATGCCAGGGCCCCATCACCGCGTATCCTCGGACCCCCGTCCTGCCTCCATCGCGCACCCTTCCCCAAGGTTGGCCGGGGCCTGGAGTCACCAGCCCCTTTTCGGACCTACCCACCTCGCCGCTGCTGAGCTCTACACATCCCGCTCCTTCCACACGCTTCGCCAATTCCGCGGCCCTGACTGAGCCACGCCAGCCACCGACCGCCAGAACTTGGCGCGCCCGTGAAGTCACTGTCGTGCGTCTCTCCCGCAGCAAGGGGAATAGGGCTCTGGCACCCCGGCTGCGGCTCTTGTCGCTCGTGGCTCGGTTGCTTCTGGCGCTTCGCCGGGACCTCACGGTCCGCGGTCCCAACGAGCCCCGGCCCGTGGTGCGCATCCCACGGGCTCTACAGTGGCGGCAGGAAGAGTGGCAGAGCGGGCAGCGTAGCCCCCCGCGACCGGTGCTGGTGCGACCCGGGCCGCTGCTGATCTCCGCGTGGCGGCCCGAGTTGAACCAGCCGGTACGCCTCATGCTGGGCCCTTGTCAGCCCGCGCCACTGGCTTTGCGCGGCTGGACGAATCCCCGCGCCCACGAGGACCAATTCTCAACATGTAGAAAACAAAAATAAAGCCTTGAACTTCCCTCCTAAGCCTTGTCCTCTGTCTCCAATTAGGGATTTAACAGACACTTACTGAGCCCCGAAGATATGCCAAGCACTGGCAGGCACTGGAGATAAAATAATGAGGCAGGAGGGAAAGGATCAGTAGAACAGAGGGTTATAAAAAGGGAACTTACAAATGTCTGTGAAATTAAAACTGTGTATGGTGCTCGAAAGGAGCAGTTACGTAAGGCTGTGGGAGTCTGTGTCAGCAGGGAAGAGACTGGTGGGGCTTGAGGAGGGCCTCCCGTAAGAAATAATCTCTGGGGACTTCCCTGGTGGTGCAGTGGTTCAGAATCCGCCTGCCAGCACAATTTACAGTAGCCAGGACCGGGAAGCAACCTAAGTGTCCATCGACAGACGAATAGATAAAGAAGATGTGACACATACATACCATAGAATATGACTCAGCCATAAAAGAAATGAAACTGAGCTATTTGTAGTGAGGTGGATAGACCTCGAGTCTGTCATACAGAGTGAAGTAAGTCAGGA
The DNA here is from genome assembly GCF_026419965.1 of Kogia breviceps. Taxonomy (NCBI): domain Eukaryota; kingdom Metazoa; phylum Chordata; class Mammalia; order Artiodactyla; family Physeteridae; genus Kogia; species Kogia breviceps. Next base: position 31,923,233 of record NC_081320.1, read on the forward strand.
AGAGAAAAACAAATATCGTATGCTACCACATATATATGAAACCTATATATATATATACATATATATATATATATATATATATATATATATATATATATATATATGTATGTATATAAAGGTTCTCATGAACCTAAGGGCAGGGCAGGAATAAAGACGCAGATAGAAAATGAACTTGAGGACACGGGGAGGGGGAAGGGTAAGCTGGGACGAAAGAAGAGTAGCATTGACATATATACAATACCAAATGTAAAATACCTAGCTAGCGGGAAGCAGCTGCACAGCACAGGGAGTTCAGCTCAGTGCCTTTCGACCACCTAGAGGGTTGCGCACAGGAGGGTGAGAGAGAGAGACGCAGGAGGGAGGGGATATGGGGATATAGGCATGCATATAGCTGATTCACTTTGTTACACAGCAGAAACTGACACACCAGTGTAAAGCAATTACACTCCAACAAAGATGTTTAAAAACAAAAACAAAAACAAACAATCCGCCTGCCAAGGCAGGGGACACGGGTTTGCACCCTCGTCCGGGAAGGCCCCACATGCCACGGAGCCAGTAAGCCTGCGCGCCACCTCTACCGAGCCCACGCGCCAAAACTACTGAGGACCGCGTGCAGCATAAAGCCCATGCTCCGCCACATGAGAAACCACTGCACTGAGAAGCCCGGGCACCACAACGAAGAGTAGCCCCTGCTCGCCGCAACTACCGAAAGCCCACGCGTGGCAATGAAGAACCAATGCGACCCAAAATTCATTCATTCATTCATTCATTAAACAATTACTCAAAACTTATATTGAAAAAAGAAAGAAACGAAAAGTAAAAATCTCTGCTGGGAATTCCCCGGTGGTCCAGTGGTTAGGACACCGTGCCTCCACTTCAGGGGGCCCAGGTTCAATCCCTGGTTGGGGAACTGAGATCCTGCAAGCTGGCATCGCAGCCCAATTAAAAATGCAATAAGGGCTTCACTGGTGGCGCAGTGGTTGAGAATCCGCCTGCCGATGCAGGGGACACGGGTTCGTGCCCCGGTCCGGGAAGATCCCACATGCCGCAGAGCGGCTGGGCCCGTGAGCCATGGCTGCTGAGCCTGCACCTCCAGAGCCTGTGTTCCGTAATGGGAGAGGCCACAACAGTGAGAGGCCCGCGTACCACAAAAAAAAAAAAAAAAAAAAAAAAAAAAATGCAATAAAATAAAACTAAATAAAACAAGAAAGCATCTCTGATGCAAGGTCTAAAGGGTGAGAAGGTGTTTATCGGGCCAGTACGTGGGCAGAAAACGTTTCCCATTTCAGTAAGTAGCACCTCCATTTACCCAATTCCACACCCTTAACCCACATTCCCCCCATCCAATTCATCACTAACTCCTATTCACCTCCAAGCCATCACTAACCTTCCAAATAGGACTCTAACCTGCCTGCTTTACTCCACCACCAAGGCCACCACTGTGCACAAAGCCAGTCTCCTAATGAGTCTCCCCAAATCTACTCCTGCCCTCTCCTAGCCATTCTCTTACAGTAGCCAGTGCGGTGTCTGAAAAAGGCATCTCTGCCAACACCACTTCTCTCTTTATACCCTGCAATGGCTTCCCACCAAGTTTACGATCAATCCCAAACTGATGATGGACTGCAGGCTGAAAGACAACAAGGAGGTAGGGAGGGTGTCAGGTTCGAAAGAGGGATGAACGGTCTAGGCAAACAGCGAAAAGGGCTGAAAAGAAAATGATCAGCACTTGCACAACAGTCCTGATGCAGACAGGAAAGAAAATGCAGGAAGAGTGAAGGCATACCAATAGCCACTTTTTATTTCTGCAATGCCTTTGCAATTCCCAAAGTGCTTCATCGATAACTGTGATTCTGAAACCTCGCTGTACATGAGAATCATCTGGAGAGATTTTAAACGCTACCAATGGCCAGGCCTCACCCCAAGCCAATTAAATCAGCATAGACATTTCACTGTATTGCATTTTATTCCCTGCCCCCAAACATCCATTTAGACCCAGGAGAAGGAAAAGGGGATGTGACTAGCAATAGAGAGAAATTTTCTGCACAACAATGGCCATGGCAAGCTTAGGCGCTTTGGGTGAAATCTCTCTGGGAAGTACTGGCAGTGGAAGAAAAAGCCAAACTGACACACAAGTATTGCCTGGTGTGCATTTCCAGCCTCTGCCTTCTTTCTCATCTCTTGGTGGCAGGTGGAGGAAGTGGAGAAACGGTTAAACTTCTTTATAAACCGGCAGAAGGTTATAGCATCCTCTCACTATCTCTGCATAGGTTCTAGTCTCTGCAGCACTACAGAAGCTTTGCCCAAAGTAATGAACAGTTGAAAGTCAAATGTAATACTTCATCAGACGACTTAAAAATGCTTGCACACTGGAAAGAATTGCAGAGAACACAAATGGACCCAGAGCAACCTTTGCCAAAAGAGAATACTGTGCTCAATGTACAGCCATAGCTCTTTTCCACATGAGCAAACAGTCAGGAGGATAAAAGAACTTGGTCAAACTCACACAAGTAAGTAGGACAGAATCTGGTCTGTCTGTCCTAAGCGTTGTGTTCTTTAACCACCAGGCTAGCTTTTCTCAGATCTGATTCATGCATACTGTAACCATATACCTCTGTTTGCCTCGAATCTTCCCTGTTTATACGTATGCCTGCTGCCGTTTTAAATACGGCCCACTTGGACTCCCCAAAGCAACCGAGAAGACACAATCATTTGGTCACTCTATACATGGACCACTGTGGTGGGGCTGCCCAGGAAGCTTATTTAAAAAGTGCAGCTTAGGGCTTCCCTGGTGGCGCAGTGGTTCAGAGTCCGCCTGCCGATGCAGGGCACACGGGTTCATGCCCCGGTCCGGGAAGATCCCACATGCCGCGGAGCAGCTGGCTCCGTGGGCCATGGCCGCTGAGCCTGCACTCCGCAACGGGAAAGACCACAACACTGAGAGGCCCACGCACCACACACACATACACACACACACACACACACACACACACACACACACACACACACACAAGTTGCAGCTTCCTGAGCCCTACTCCACATCTAGATAAGTTTTCTGAGGGTTGTCTCAAGAATCCAGGTACAAGTCTTTTTAAGTGCTTTTGTGGAACTCCCCAGGTGAGTCTCTCACTCTCCTAAGTTAAGAAACCGTTTATTCCGCCTCCCCCAGATGCCCAGCCAGGTCCTGTTAAGGTTGGAGTCCCCGCACCACATCACAGGGATGCTCCCAGCCAAGTCATATCTGGAGCCTTGGAGAATCTGAATGGTCTCATGCTGGCCCACCTGCCACGACAAACCTCCTCCAGAGCATTCGCCTTCACACTTCACCTTCTACCACTACCAAAGGTAGTCTGCTCCAATGAGGCCTGACTTCGTCTGTCCTAACGGGCACCCGCTGATTCAAGCACTTTAGGAGAACAAGGTGCTGTGCTTCTCAACCAGGGTGGCCCGACCTCTAAAATGGTAGTCCAAGCAGTCTCTACCTCCTGGGCACATCCCCTCTGCAACAGCCCAAGTACACGAATGTCCCATCTTTGCTTTCTCAAGGTCGGCAACAGGGAGTCCCCTCCTAAAGAAGGTTCTCTCTCATTGCCACACTATCCAAGGCTGCCCCAAATGTGCTTCCTCCCTGTGGGCCTGCTCAGGCTAAGGGCAGAGTCATCTCTTTCGTCTCTGAGTCGGACCAAATCGTCTTCGTAACACCTCTTCACGGTGTTGACCATGTCTTTCACGGGGGCTGCTGCTGAGCCTTTCTCTCATCCTTTCATGGTGGAGAGAGAGAGGGGATTCTAATGATTCTTACCTCTAGGGGAGAGGGCGAGTGTCATGATTATGTGATCATTCGGTATGATGTCCTTTCGACAGGAATTTGTTTGGACTTTCACGTTAAAGTGGGCCCACCATTCCCACTTTGTGAGGTCATTCAGCACCCTCATTTTGCACCTTTAACATCTCTCTCAGTATCACCTTGGAAATGTTTGAAACGGCATGAGTTTGTCCTCACGTTCCTATCAGCTGGGAATCCGGGGCCCCAACATGAACCTAACCATTGAGCGCAACACCTCTCCACGACCTGTGTAACACTGGGTAGGCCCCTTCACCTCTCGGGTTTTTGAAGCCCTCGGGTGTAAAAATGGGAGGGTTCTATGAATCTATATTTGGGGCAGGACAAGGTCGAGAAGAGTGTGTCTCTGCTTTTATTCTTCCAAAATGGAATGTCTGCCCTCTCTTCCCCGTGGGTCCACATGTCACTTGTCCTTCAGGCCCACTGCCAAGGAGCCTTCCCTGATTCCCCAGTCCACACAAATCTCTGCCTCTTAGGGTCAGGGCCGTACAACCTAGCTGCCTCCTAACGTTCATCTTGCCTCTCAAGCCGATCTCACGATGTGGGTCTCTCTTGCCCTCCTGTGGCCCCTGGGGCTGTGCCAGCCCACCGGCACGCCCCACGTGGGCTGTCTACTAGACTAGGCCATGGGTGGGGAGGCCCCGGTGTGAGGGCCCAGGCAGAGTACCTCTGCCTCCACCCTGCTCTCCTCCACAGAACTGCCCCTCCTCCTCAAGCCTGACCCCCAAGTCACAGGTTCCATACGATGACCTCACTGGCTAGTGAGCACCTCACCGGCATTCCACAGTTTCCATGGCAGTGTAACTGTGCAAACAAAGTTTGCTGCCCTCAGAGAAACTTCCCTACTGGTTCTCCACCAGAGACCAATCTCTTTGGTTGTCTGAGACAGAATGTGTGACCGGATCCTCTACACATATTCCAACCTGTGCTCTGTTCCCTGGCTGGGCGGTGCAGGAGGAACAGCGAGACCGGGCATCTGCGGAACAGGCGTGGGGTACACACAACCTCACCTGGCTGCCACGTGTTTCTGTGGCTCTTGCCCACTACGTACACCCGAGTGCTTTCCCAGATGTAAGTAATACCAGTGTGACCTGGGACACCTTCAGGGTCCCACAGTGCTCACTGCTGAGGACAAGTGAAAGGTCAGCCCCGGACTAGTGTGCAGGAAGCTTCTGATCTTTATAAATATAGCCTTCCGCTTTGGGCTACAGGATGCTTCCATTCAGACCCTTTCCTGATGGGCCTCTTAGCAAAAGACAAGTGCGTTGTTGTGGGCAAGTGGTACATGGAGCAGTTTGAGGAAGAGGGCCACTCCTGAACCACACCTTCAAACCCAGGCACCTCTGTGCTGGCACGGAGACATCGAGATCGGTCCCCTCAGACACATCCCATACTGAGCTGCTGAGTACTAGGGGAGAGGGTGGTGCCATAGTCATGGGAAGGACGGAAGAACCAAGGGGCGGGGGGTGATGAAGTGCTAGTGAGACCGGAGGGCTGAGGAGATGGTGCCCCAGGAGGCTGGGTTGATGTGAGCCTAGATATGGTACCCAGAAGCCGGGTTCTGAGTCTCCTGTTCACTCTGCCTCAGTAGTGGACCTCGTGCTACTCTAGATACAAGGATCCCAGGGCGAGAGTTCAGTGTGTTTGAAACAGGCAGTATACATGGGGCCCAAGAGGGGTGGCCAAGGTGGGAGTGGTCCTGAACCAAGTTATATTAGATGATTGTTTTCGAAATCTTGAAAGGCATTTCCATGAAAGCCTCAGAAATGACAGACAGCAAGAAATGGTTGGTTTCTCTGTTGTGGAAGGGACAGATGGAGAGGATCATGAGTGCAATGACTTTCGGGCTCTACTGTTTTCCCTGGAAACGGTGAAGAGACTTCCTCATGTGCTGCAGCCGTACGCTCCAGGAATTGCCTTTGCAGCCAGTTTCCCTTCTCCAGGGACTCAGAGAGGTGATGGGCCAAGGCTGTGCTTTGGATGTCCAGTAGATGAAAGGTCTTCGGCCAGAAACTGGGAGAGACTTGAGAGAGGGAAATCCTGCCAGGAGACTGTGTACAGCCGAAGGGACTGATCACTTCTGATTTTCTTTGCAGCAGCAGCGGCTCCCGTTTCTCCTCCGACACCTGGTCACTACCACGTCCTCTACCGGGGATGTGAAGAAACGCAGTTGGGCTGGCACGGGGAGACCTACTGCATGGCTGGTGGCTACCGGGCCTACGGGGACGTTCCTTTGGCCACACCAGCAAAGGTGGAAGCCAAGAAGCCAGTCCCCAGACGAGCTCTGAAGAGAAAGCGTGCTCCGGAGGAGTTGGACGGAGATCTCTGCTGCTCCAGACCGAAAATCCGGCGATTGCAGGAGTCAAGCAGCTTACTAGGATTACAAGGTGCTGTGATGCTCAAGCAGAGTGGCCCCACCTCTGGGCACATCCCCTCTGCAACAGCCCAAGTACACGAATGTCCCATTTTGGCTTTTGCAAGGTCGGCAACAGGGAGTCCCTTCCTAAAGAAGGTTCTCTCTCATTGCCACACTATCCAAGGCTGCCCCAAATGTGCTTCCTTCCTGTGGGCCTGCTCAGGCTAAGGGCAGAGTCATCTCTTTCCTTCTCTGAGTCGGACCAAATCGTCTTAGTAACACCTCTTCACAGTGTTGACCATGTCTTTCACGGGGGCTGCTGCTGAGCCTTTCTCTCATCCTTTCATGGTGGAGAGAGGGAGAGAGAGGATTCTAATGATATTTACCTCTAGGGGAGAGGGCGAGTGTCATGATTATGTGATCATTCGGTATGATGTCCTTTCGACAGGAATTTGTTTGGACTTTCACGTTAACGTGGGCCCACCATTCCCACTTTGTGGGGTCATTCAGCACCCTCATTTTGCACCTTTAACATCTCTCTCAGTATCACCTTGGAAATGTTTGAAATGGCATGAGCTCTTCCTCACGTTCCTATCAGCTGTGAATCCGGGGGCCCAACATGAACCTAACCATTGAGATCAACACCTCTCCACGACCTGTGTTAACACTGGGGAGGCCCCTTCACCTCTAGGGTTTTTGAAGCCCTCGGGTGTTAAAATGGGAGGGTTCTATGAATTTATATTTGGGGCAGGACAAGGTCGAGAAGAGTGTGTCTCTGCTATTCTTCTTCCAAAATGGAATGTCTGCACTCTCTACCCCATGGGTTCACATGTCACTTGCCCTTCAGGCCCACTGCCAAGGAGCCTTCCCTGATTCCCCAGTCCACACAAATCTCTGCCTCTTAGGGTCAGGGCCCTACAACCTAGCTGCCGCCTCACGTTCATCTTGCCTCTCAAGCCGATCTCACGATGTGGGTCTCTCTTGCCCTCCTGTGGCCCCTGGGGCTGTGCCAGCCCACCGGCACGCCCCACGTGGGCTGTCTACTAGACTAGGGCATGGGTGGGGAGGCCCCGGTGTGAGGGCCCAGGCAGAGTACCACTGCCTCCACCCTGCTCTCCTCCACAGAACTGCCCCTCCTCCTCAAGCCTGCCCCTCAACTCACACGTTCCTTATAGGACCTCACTGGCTAGTGATGACCTCACAGGCCTTCTCACAGTTTCCATGGCAGGGTAACGATGCAAACGTGCTGCTGCCCTCAGAGATACTTCCCTACCGGTTCTCCACCAGAGACCAATCTCTTTGGTTGTCTGAGAGAGAATCCCTCACCAGACCTTCTGCATTTACTCTAACCTGTCCTACGTTCCCTGAGAGGGCAGTGCACGAGGTACACCGACACCGGGCATCTGTCCAAGAGGCATGGTGTACGCACAACTTCCCCTGGCTGCCACATGTTCCCTGGGGCTTGCCCAGCACATACACCTGAGCAGTTTCCCAGCTGTAACGAATACCAGTGACCCGCGGCACCTTCAAGGACCCACAGTGCTCACTGCTGAGGACAAGTGAAAGGTCATCCCTGGACAAGTGTGCAAGAAGGTTCTGATCTTTATCAAAGGAGCCTTCCCCTTTGGGCTACAGGATGCTTCCATTCAGACCCTTTCCTGATGGGCCTCTTAGCAAAAGACAAGTGCGTTGTTGTTGGCGAATGGTCAATGGAGCAGTTTGAGGAAGAGGGCCACCCTTGAACCGCACCTTCAAACCCAGGCACCTCTGTGCTGTCGTGTAGACATCTAGATCGGTCCCGTCAGACACATCCCATACTGAGCGGCTGAGTACTAGGGCCGACGGTGGTGCCCTATTGATGGCAGGAACGGAAGAACCAAGGGGGCGTGATGAAGTGCTAGTGAGACCGGAGGGCTGAGGAGATGGTGTCCCAGGAGGCTGGGTTGATGTGAGCCTAGACATGGTACTCAGAACCCGGTTCTGAGTCTCCCGATCACTCTGCCTCAGTATGTGGCCTGTTCTAATCGAGATAAAAGGATCAGAGGACTAGAGTTCCGTGTGGTTGAAACAGGCACTGTAAAAATGGGACCCAAGAGGGGTTGCCAAGGTGGGAGGGGTTCTGAACCAACTTATATTAGATTACCTTTTTGCAAAACTTGAACGATATTTCCATTAAAGCCTCACAAGTGACAGACTGCAGGAAATGTTTTCTCTGTTGTGGAAGGGAGAGATGGAGAGGATCATGCTTGCAATGACTTTTGTGTTCTACTGTTTGCCCTGGAAACGGTGAAGGGACTCCCTCATCTGCTGCAGCCGTAGGCCCTAGGAATCGCTTTTGCAGCCAGGGTCCCTTCTCCAGGGACTCAGAGAGGTGATGGGCCAAGGCTGTGTTTTGGATGTCCAGGAGATGAAAGGTCTCTGGCCAGAAACTGGGAGAGACATGAGAGAGGGAGATTCGGCCAGGAGACTGTGCACAGCAGAAGGGACTGATCACTTTTGATTTTCTTTGCAGCAGCAGCGGCTCCCGTTTCTCCTCCTACAGCTGGTCACTGCCACGTCCTCAACCGAGGGTGTGGGGAAACGCAGTTGGGCTGCCATGGGGAGACATACTGCCGGGCTGGTGGCTACCGGGCCTACGGGGATGTTCCTTCGGCCACGCCAGCAAAGGTGGAAGCGGAGCAGGAGCCAGTCGCCAGACGTGCGCCCAAGAGAAAGCGCGCTCCGCAAGACTCGGACGAAGATCTTTGCTCCCGACCCCAAATCCGGTGATTGTAGCATGGTGCCAGGAGGCGGACTCCACAGAATCTTGCTGGCTGAGCCATTCTCAAGAGAGGGCCATGGCAAAGCTCACAAGGTTACCACCCGACCCCCCCACAACCCCCCATTTCCTGCTCCCCGAAGCAAGAACAGGATGGAGAGTCAAGCAGCACACACCCTGCCCCGAGATTCACATGCTCCTTTATTCCCAGCCCCTTCTGTCCCCAGTGGCGTCCCCTACTGCTTGGCAAAGTGTTTTTCTGTAACAGATTTCTAAAGGTCGCCACAGCTCAGACTTAGGTCACTACCCCTGTGCTAGGCACTCCTGCCACCCGGGAAAGGTTCCAAAGGTGGAGCAGCTCCAGGGGGTGCCAGGGATCAGAGCAAAAACTTGAGAGGCTGGGGATGAAGGAGTTTGGGCACAGTCCCTAAAGCATCTCAGTGGTTGAGCTTCTGTGAGAAGGCACATCCCCACTGTGTGGGGAGGTGGTGGGGGGAAGGGGTCCCTAGAGGAGGCAGCTAGGGGGAGGGCCTGAGGCTGGAAATGGGGAATGGCGTGCGGCCTCTGAGCGAGCACAGGCACTTAGCCCTTGAGGTTTCTGGGAAAGCTAGAGCCACAAGGGCCACGAGAGAAGGCAAGTGGAGCAGCAGAAGCCAGGTGCCAGATCTCTCCTCAGAACCTATACTTCTCCACGAGGCCGGGCCTTCCACACTGAGGTAGGAGCAATCCTGGCCAGAAGGACAGCCAGCGGCAGCTCTGGGAGGAAGGGTGCTGCACTGGGGGCTCCGCTGCCATGGAAATGACTTCATTTCCTTCCACTCAAATACCGTATGGACTGGGTTCCTGCTCTGGTGAGTAAAAGGGTCGCTGACTCTCCCCAGAAGGTTGTTCAGTTCACATCCCCAAAGTCCCTCTATTCGGGCCCTGGGGGGCGTGTAGCAACTCCTGAGGGCGCTCTTTCCTGAGGCTGGCTGACCGAAGTGGGGGAGGTTCCTGATAGGTCCCAGGTGCTGGTTGAAGTCTCCAGAGAATGGTCATGAAGGCTGGAGAGGCAAGTAGGTGGAGAGAGAAGGCCGGGGGCAGAGGGCCCCTACCTGAATCCAGAGCTCACAAGGTTATTACCCCCCACCATTTCCAGAAACTATCTCTTCCCCCATACCAGCCCCAATGTCCCGGTACCGGGAAACCGGGAGCCCAGAGCACTTGTGGCCACAGAGACACTCGCACGCAGCCCTCGGCGTGGGCGGGGCCTGCTGCAGGTGGATGGGGACGAGGTGTGCTCCCGGGATGCCTCGGGCTGAAGGTGGCCCCCTGAGAGAAGCACCCCAGCTTGGACAGGAAGTTTAGAGGCGGGGGAGAGCAAACTAGGGCGCCCCCTCGGAGCAGTGGGAGTGGGAAAAGGGCCGGGGGCAGAGGGCACCCGCGATGGGAGGCAAGTGGACTCTCAGGAGAGGCCAGCTGAGCCCGCGGAACCTGCCTCTGAGCAGGGTCAGGAGGGCAGTGCTGCCCTGTGGCTTCCGGGCTTCGTGGATCACGGCTCTCCGCACACGGGTCGTAGGGTCCTCTGACCCTGTATCGCCTCCCTCACCCAGGGCCCCTCCCGAGGCTGCGCCGCTGGGTGGCCTGTGTCGACGGGCACAACCCCATCGCCCGCACCTCTCAGACCCGCCGCCTCTGCCCACCTGCCTGGCCCTGTGCAGCTTGCGACACGGGGGGCCTTGAGGGTCCCCGTGCACTCCGCCAGCGGCCTCTGCTGGGTCTGCTGCTCCTGCTGGGTCTGCTGCTGCGGCCAGTAACCCGTGTGCACATCACGCCGGCCACCTCAAGCACCCCAAGACCGTGGGAGCGCTCACGGGCCCTGATGCGGGACTTCCCGCTTGTGGACGGGTGGCTGCAGTGTGTGAGGGATGCTTGGGGCCGTTGGGGGCCTAGCCTGGCCCTGGGCAGCGGAGGAGGTCCGGAGGTGCCCACACAAGCGTGGTGTGAGGGTCCCTCAGGCTGCCCCAGGCCAGGCAATGTATCCTGCCTGATCCCAAGACCTAAGGGGCCCACCCACTTGCCTTGACCTCCCTCCAGCCACAACGACATGCCCCTGGTCCTGAGGCAGTTGCACCACAATGGGCTCCAGGCTGTTAATCTGCGCAAGTTCAGCCACGGCCACACCAGCTTGGACGAGCTGAAAGACGGTCTCGTGGGTGCGCAGGCACCAAGGGGACACACAAGGTGTCACCGTGGCTTCTGGGGAATAGTGGGGTAGTTTGGGGGCCTCCGAGAACACAGGTTAGTCACATTGGAACTATGTTACCATAGTGACCTAGAAAGTGCCATGCCATAGATGCTGGGGGCTACAGGGGTCACCGTGAGCCACCCTGACGGGCATCGAAGTATCACAGAAAAAAAACTACGCGTTACAGGTGACTTCTGGGCACAGTGAGCGCTGTGCCAGCTGAGGAGGCGATGAGAAGCCCAAGGAGTTCCAAGCCCCAAACCAAGCCCTGGCCTTCCCTCACTTCTGGTCAGCCTACGTCCCACGCCAAACCCACCAACGGGATGCCGTGCGCCTCACCCCGGAGCAAATCGACCTCGTCCGCCTCACGTGTGCCTCCTATTCTGCGCTGGAGCTTGTGACCTCAGTTAAAGGTACACGGGGGACTTCCCTGGTAGTCCAGAGGTTAGGACTCTACGCTTCCACTGCAGGGGGCTCGGGTTGGATCCCCGCTCACCGGGGAAGAGGCTCAGGTTCAAGGGCTCCTGCTTTGAACCATCTTCTACTCAACATGTAGAAAACAAAGCCTTGATCTGCCCTCCTAAGCCTTGTCCTCTCTCTCCAATTATGGAGTCAACAGACACTTACTGAGCCCCTAAGATATGTCAAGCACTGGTAGGCACTGGACATAACCTGATGAGACAGGAGGGAAAGGTTCAGTAGAACACAGGGTTATAGAAAAGGCACTTAAAAATATGTGAGAAATTCAAACTGTGTATGGTGCTATGAAGGAGCAGTTATGTAAGGCTGTGGGAGTCTACGTCAGCAGGAAAGAGATGGATGCGGCTTGAGGAGGGCCTCCCTTAAGAAATAAACTCTGGGGACTACCCTGGTGGTGCAGTGGTACAGAATCCGCCTGCCAACACTATTTACGGTGGCCAGGACAGGGAAGCAACCGAAGTGTCCATCGAGAGACGAACAGATAAAGAAGATGTGGCACATATATACAATGGACTCTTACTCCGCCATAAAAGGAAATGAAACTGAGTTATTTGTAGTGAGGTGGATAGACCCAGAGTCTGTCATACAGAGTGAAGTAAGTCACAAAGAGGAAATCAAATACCGTATGCTAATACATATATATGGAATCTAAAAAAAAAGGTTCTAATGAACCTAGGGGCAGGGCAAGAATAAAGACGCAGACATAGAGAATGGACTTGAGGACTCGGGGAAGGGGAAGGGGAAGCTGGGAGGCAGTAAGAGAGTAGCATTAACAAATATACAATACCAAATGTAAAATACCTGGCTAGTGGGAAGCAGGTGTACAGCACAGGAAGATCAGCTTAGTGCCTTGCAACCACCTAGAGGGGTGGGATCAGGAGGGTAGGAGGGAGATGCAGGTGGGAGGGGATGTGGGGATATACCTATGCATGCAGCTGATTCCCTTTGTTATACAGCAGAAACTGACACACCAGCGTAGAGCAATTATACTCCAACAAAGATGTTTAAAAACAAAAACAAAAAAACAATCCGCCTGCCAAGGCAAGGGACAGGGGTTGGCTCCCTGGTCCAGGAAGCTCCCACATTCCGCGGAGCCAGTAAGCCCGCGAGCCACCACTACCGAGTCCACGTCCCACAATTAGTGAGGACCGCGTGCGCAGAGCCCGTGCTCCGCAACATGAGAAGCCACTGCACTGAGAAGCCCGTGCACCACAACGAAGAGTAGCCCCGGCTCGCCGCAACTACAGAAAGCCCGCGCCCAGCAACGAAAACCCAACGCAACGAAAAATAAATAAATAAATAAATGCATTCATTAACCAAATAATCAAAAGTTATATTAAAAAAAGAAACAAACGAAAAGCAAAAATCTCTGCTGGGAATTCCCCGGTGCTCCGGTGGTCTAGTGGTTAGGACCCCGGGCCTCCACTTCAGGGGGCCCGGGTTCAATCCCTGGTTGGGGAACTGAGATCCTGCAAGCTGGCATCGCAGCCCAATTAAAAATGCAATAAAATAAAATATAACTAAATAAGAAAAGAAAGCATCTCTGATTCAAGGTCTAAAGGGTGAGAAGGTGTTTATCGGGCCAGTATGTGGGCAGAAAACGTTTCCCATTTCAGTAAGTAGCACCTCCATTTACCCAATTCCACACCCTTAACCCACATTCCCCCCATCCAATTCATCACTAACTCCTATTCACCTCCAAGCCATCACTAACCTTCCAAATAGGACTCTAACCTGCCTGCTTTACTCCACCTCCAAGGCCACCACTGTGCACAAAGCCAGTCTCCTAATGAGTCTCCCCAAATCCAGTCCTGCCCCCTCCTAGCCATTCTCTTACACTAGCCAGTATGGTGTCTGAAAAAGGCATCTCTGCCAACCCCACTTCTCTCTTTATACCCTGCAATGGCTTCCCACCAAGTTTACGATCAATCCCAAACAGATGATGGACTGCAGGCTGAAAGACAACAAGGAGGTAGGGAGGGTGTCAGATTCGAAAGAGGGATGAAGGGTCTGGACAAACAGCGAAAAGGGCTGAAAAGAAAATGATCAGCACTTGCACAACAGTCCTGATGCAGGCAGGAAAAATGCAGCAATAGTGAAGGCATACCAAGAGCCACTTTTCATTTCTGCAATGCCCTTTGCAGTTCCCCATGTGCTTCATTGATAACTGTGATTCTCAAACCTAGCTGTACATTAGAATCATCTGGGGACTTTTGAAAAACTACCAATGGCCAGGCCTCACCCTAAACCAATTACATCACAATATACAGTTCACTGGGGCAGGAATTTTGTCTGTGTCGTTCACTGGACATATGAAAAGTAAGTGGCACATACGTGCTGCTCAGAAAATAGTTCCTGAATGAATGAAGGAAGGAAGGAAGGGAGGAATGCACCACTATCACCTGAGATCCAAGGAAGAATTCTTTTCAAACCTTAGGGAGTCACCAGGCAAGGAAAGTTACCATGGCAGCCGTGGGAAACACAATACCAAGTGACACTAACACTCCCAGGAGCCCACACTGGTTTCCACAGTAAGTAAAGCTTTCTCGTTTCTAAAGGACTATACTGGGAAATACGCATCTCAGTAACAGCTAGAGGTTACTCAATGTCTGCTGGGAGCAGGAGGAAAAGACAAGGGCCTTACACACTATCAAAAGCCACGACAGGAAGAAACTAGGGGCCACGGGAAGAGACAGACAGGCTCCGACAGGCTCCAATCCCTGTGACATTCCGAGGTGATCCCATTGGAAGGGCTCGAGCACGAGAAAGCAGCCACTAACCAGCTACCCTGTCTCAGATATTTGGAGAAAGTCAATGCAAATACATACCTATGCATTATTCCTTTCTGATCATTCTTTCAGTGTATCCTTTCGGGCTTTGTGCAAAGCGATTCTTTCTTTGGTACCTGAAAAAGGAGTGGCACGTGTCAACGGATGAAACATGTCAGAGCAGACCTCCAAGGAGCTCTGCAGCTCACGAACGAGGAGCTCCGAGTCCTAGGAAAGAATCGTGAAAGTAGTGTAGAATCACAAGATCTTAGAGCATCCTTTATATCAGCCCCCCCCCCATCATATCACCAATCAGTGGGCATCAGCCTATACAGGAACTCTTGAACTCTGCAGTGACAGACAACCCAGCACTCTCTAGACAGATCCAGGCATTGCTCGTTGCTACAGCAGTCGATATCAAATTCACAATCTGACTCCCTGGCACGCATCACTCCCAGGCTGCCTTCTGGAATGGGACACCCCAGGGCACACCTCATCTCTTTTCCATCTGGCACATTTCCCAAACACATGAGGACAATGTTGTTCTTCCTAAAGTTCTCTTTAGGAAGAGAACTTTAGGGCTCCCACGTCACCCTCCTAAATCACTCCTTCCTGTGTTTAGGACTTTCAGGAGCCCCCAAGGGTTTCGCACCCCAAGGACATGACAAGCATTGGCATCAACGTGCCTGCTACAGATTCTGGGAAAGGGGCAGGGCCACACAACCGTCTGGCAAATGTGACTGACTACCTGACGTGAGAGTACATCGGACAACCTCAGCCTCTCTTCAGTCCTCAGCCTCTATCCAAGGTTTCTCCATAGCACACTATTGACATTTTGGGCCAGCTCATTCTTTTGGGGTGGTGGGGAAAGGCTGTCCTGTGCCTTGTACGATATGTGGTACCATCCTGGCCTCTACCCACTAGATGCCTGCAGCACCGCCCCGACCAGATGTGAACCAAGGAAAATGTCTCCAGCCATTGTCAAACGTGCTGGGGGAAGGGTGAGGGCAAAATCACCCTCACTCAAGAGCCACTGCTCTATCCCATGGCGCTGTTCACCCATGAGTACTCAAAACGCTCTCCTCTGCTGGCTTAACAGCTAACCCTCCAGAAAGTCTATCGTGTATCAAAATGCTATAGGAAATTGAATAGTATTTATCTCTATAACGGTATCTCCTGACACCAAAGGAATACTCTTTCTCCAGAGGTTAAGAACCTCCCAGGTGCTTAATCCGCATTTACCTTATCTCCTACCCCAGGCACTGGAAATGACAGAAATGATCTGACACCCATTTTCGGGATCCGTTCAAGAAGTACCAGTAGTGTAAGGCTTTCTGGCAACCTGAACAACCAAACTCACGTAGAATATCCTGCCTGACCCTGGCTTTGTGAGACAAGCCGCAAACCTGTAGCAGGACCCTCCTCGCTGCTATTTACGGAATCGAGGCAGCTGACTGGAAAGCCGGTGGAGGTGAACAAGCCAAGAAAGCAGTGGGCTCAGCATGAGAAGCTGGAAAGGGTGACAAGGGAGGGGAGAATGAGCCTCAGCTGAAAAGAAAGGGGAAAAGTACCAAGCGATGAGTTCTCTTGACTGAAGAGAAGATATGCTGAAGGCCATCAGCTTGCCCTCGGGGCCGCCCTCAGCTGTCTGGGGAGCTATAAGGGAAGGGTGAGCCTGGATCTAGGACTTCGGACCCCTGGTGTCGGACCCCAGGCCTGACCATTCACTCAGACTCTCAATAAATAACTTGTATTCAAAGACCTTGCACGGGGACCCCATCTGGGAAAACATCGCCACACCCTCATAAGTTACAGGGGGAGACCCGAACTGGCCAAGCCATGACAGGAGCTGTGAGGGTGACAAAAGAGCATTGCAGGGAGCCGACATCGGATCACCACAAGCCCTCCGCCCTCCTGGCTCCTAATGCCAGGGCCCCATCACCGCGTATCCTCGGACCCCCGTCCTGACTCCAACACGCACCCTTCCCCAAGGTTGGCCGGGGCCTGGAGTCACCAGCCCTTGTTCGGACCTACCCACCTCGCCGCTGCTGAGCTCTACACATCCCGCTCCTTCCACACGCTTCGCCAATTCCGTGGCCCTGACTGAGCCACGCCAGCCACCGATCGCCAGAACTTGGCGCGCCCGTGAAGTCACTGTCGTGCGCCTCTCCGGCAGCAAGGGGAATAGGGCTCTGGCACCCCGGCTGCGGCTCTTGTCGCTCGTGGCTCGGTTGCTTCTGGCGCTTCGCCGGGACCTCACGGTCCGCTGTCCCAACTAGCCCCCGCCCGTGGTGCGCATCCCGCAGGCTCTACAGTGGCGGCAGGAAGAGCGGCAGAGCGGGCAGCGGAGCCCCCCGCGACCGGTGCTGGTGCGACCCGGGCTGCTGCTGATCTCCGCGTGGCGGCCCGAGTTGAACCAGCCGGTATGCCTCACGCTGGGCCCTTGTCAGCCCGCGCCACTGGCTTCGCGCCGCGCCCACGAGGACCAATTCTCAACATGTAGAAAACAAAAATAAAGCCTTGAACTTCCCTCCTAAGCCTTGTCCTCTGTCTCCAATTAGGGATTTAACAGACACTTACTGAGCCCCGAAGATATGCCAAGCACTGGCAGGCACTGGAGATAAAATGATGAGGCAGGAGGGAAAGGATCAGTAGAACAGAGGGTTATAAAAAGGGAACTTACAAATGTCTGTGAAATTAAAACTGTGTATGGTGCTCAAAAGGAGCAGTTACATAAGGCTGTGGGAGTCTGTGTCAGCAGGGAAGAGACTGGTGGGGCTTGAGGAGGGCCTCCCTTAAGAAATAATCTCTGGGGTCTTCCCTGGTGGTGCAGTGGTTCAGAATCCGCCTGCCAGCACAATTTACAGTAGCCAGGACCGGGAAGCAACCTAAGTGTCCATCGACAGACGAATAGATAAAGAAGATGTGACACATACATACCATAGAATATGACTCAGCCATAAAAGAAATGAAACTGAGCTATTTGTAGTGAGGTGGATAGACCTCGAGTCTGTCATACAGAGTGAAGTAAGTCAGGAAGAGAAAAACAAATATCGTATGCTACCACATATATATGAAACCTATATATATATATACATATATATATATATATGTATGTATATAAAGGTTCTCATGAACCTAAGGGCAGGGCAGGAATAAAGACGCAGATAGAAAATGAACTAGAGGACACGGAGAGGGGGGAGGGTAAGCTGGGACGAAAGAAGAGTAGCATTGACATATATACAATACCAAATGTAAAATACCTAGCTAGCGGGAAGCAGCTGCACAGCACAGGGAGTTCAGCTCAGTGCCTTTCGACCACCTAGAGGGTTGGGCACAGGAGGGTGAGAGAGAGAGACGCAGGAGGGAGGGGATATGGGGATATAGGCATGCATATAGCTGATTCACTTTGTTACACAGCAGAAACTGACACACCAGTGTAAAGCAATTACACTCCAACAAAGATGTTTAAAAACAAAAACAAAAACAAACAATCCGCCTGCCAAGGCAGGGGACACGGGTTTGCACCCTGGTCCGGGAAGGCCCCACATGCCACAGAGCCAGTAAGCCTGCGCGCCAGCTCTACCGAGCCCACGCGCCAAAACTACTGAGGACCGCGTGCAGCATAAAGCCCATGCTCCGCCACATGAGAAGCCACTGCACTGAGAAGCCCGGGCACCACAACGAAGAGTAGCCCCTGCTCGCCGCAACTACCAAAACCCCACGCGTGGCAATGAAGAACCAATGCGACCCAAAATTCATTCATTCATTCATTCATTCATTAAACAATTAATCAAATCTTATATTGAAAAAAGAAAGAAACGAAAAGTAAAAATCTCTGCTGGGAATTCCCCGGTGGTCCAGTGGTTAGGACCCCGTGCCTCCACTTCAGGGGGCCCGGGTTCAATCCCTGGTTGGGGAACTGAGATCCTGCAAGCTGGCATCGCAGCCCAATTAAAAATGCAATAAAATAAAATATAACTAAATAAAACAAGAAAGCATCTCTGATTCAAGGTCTAAAGGGTGAGAAGGTGTTTATCGGGCCAGTATGTGGGCAGAAAACGTTTCCCATTTCAGTAAGTAGCACCTCCATTTACCCAATTCCACACCCTTAACCCACATTCCCCCCATCCAATTCATCACTAACTCCTATTCACCTCCAAGCCATCACTAACCTTCCAAATAGGACTCTAACCTGCCTGCTTTACTCCACCACCAAGGCCACCACTGTGCACAAAGCCACTCTCCTAATGAGTCTCCCCAAATCTACTCCTGCCCTCTCCTAGCCATTCTCTTACAGTAGCCAGTGCGGTGTCTGAAAAAGGCATCTCTGCCAACACCACTTCTCTCTTTATACCCTGCAATGGCTTCCGACCAAGTTTACGATCAATCCCAAACTGATGATGGACTGCAGGCTGAAAGACAACAAGCAGGTAGGGAGGGTGTCAGGTTCGAAAGATGGATGAACGGTCTAGGCAAACAGCGAAAAGGGCTGAAAAGAAAATGATCAGCACTTGCACAACAGTCCTGATGCAGGCAGGAAAGAAAATGCAGGAAGAGTGAAGGAATACCAATAGCCACTCTTTATTTCTGCAATGCCTTTGCAATTCCCAAAGTGCTTCATCGATAACTGTGATTCTCAAACCTCGCTGTACATGAGAATCATCTGGAGAGATTTTAAACGCTACCAATGGCCAGGCCTCACCCCAAGCCAATTAAATCAGCATAGACATTTCACTGTATTACATTTTATTCCCTGCCCCCAAACATCCATTTAGACCCAGGAGAAGGAAAAGGGGATGTGACTAGCAATAGAGAGAAATTTTCTGCACAACAATGGCCATGGCAAGCTTAGGCGCTTTGGGTGAAATCTCTCTGGGAAGTACTGGCAGTGGAAGAAAAAGCCAAACTGACACACAAGTATTGCCTGGTGTGCATTTCCAGCCTCTGCCTTCTTTCTCATCTCTTGGTGGCAGGTGGAGGAAGTGGAGAAACGGTGAAACTTCTTTATAAACCGGCAGAAGGTCATAGCATCCTCTCACTATCTCTGCATAGGTTCTAGTCTCTGCAGCACTACAGAAGCTTTGCCCAAAGTAATGAACAGTTGAAAGTCAAATGTAATACTTCATCAGACGACTTAAAAATGCTTGCACACTGGAAAGAATTGCAGAGAACACAAATGGACCCAGAGCAACCTTTGCCAAAAGAGAATACTGTGCTCAATGTACAGCCATAGCTCTTTTCCACATGAGCAAACAGTCAGGAGGATAAAAGAACTTGGTCAAACTCACACAAGTAAGTAGGACAGAATCTGGTCTGTCTGTCCTAAGCGTTGTGTTCTTTAACCCAGGCTAGCTTTTCTCAGATCTGATTCATGCATACTGTAACCATATACCTCTGTTTGCCTCGAATCTTCCCTGTTTATACGTATGCCTGCTGCCGTTTTAAATACGGCCCACTTGGACTCCCCAAAGCAAGCGAGAAGACACAATCATTTGGTCACTCTATACATGGACCACTGTGGTGGGGCTGCCCAGGAAGCTTATTTAAAAAGTGCAGCTTAGGGCTTCCCTGGTGGCGCAGTGGTTCAGAGTCCGCCTGCCGATGCAGGGCACACGGGTTCATGCCCCGGTCCGGGAAGATCCCACATGCCGCGGAGCAGCTGGCTCCGTGGGCCATGGCCGCTGAGCCTGCACTCCGCAACGGGAAAGACCACAACAGTGAGAGGCCCACGCACCACACACACATACACACACACACAGACACACACACACACACACACACACACACACACACACACAAGTTGCAGCTTCCTGAGCCCTACTCCACATCTAGATAAGTTTTCTGAGGGTTGTCTCAAGAATCCAGGTACAAGTCTTTTTAAGTGCTTTTGTGGAACTCCCCAGGTGAGTCTCTCACTCTCCTAAGTTAAGAAACCGTTTATTCCGCCTCCCCCAGATGCCCAGCCAGGTCCTGTTAAGGTTGGAGTCCCCGCACCACATCACAGGGATGCTCCCAGCCAAGTCATCTCTGGAGCCTTGGAGAATCTGAATGGTCTCATGCTGGCCCACCTGCCACGACAAACCTCCTCCAGAGCATTCCCCTTCACACTTCACCTTCTACCACTCCCAAAGGCAGTCTGCTCCAATGAGGCCTGACTTCATCTGTCCTAAGGGGCACCCGCTGATTCAAGCACTTTAGGAGAACAAGGTGCTGTGCTTCTCAACCAGGGTGGCCCGACCTCTAAAATGGTAGTCCAAGCAGTCTCTACCTCCTGGGCACATCCCCTCTGCAACAGCCCAAGTACACGAATGTCCCATCTTTGCTTTCTCAAGGTCGGCAACAGGGAGTCCCCTCCTAAAGAAGGTTCTCTTTCATTGCCACACTATCCAAGGCTGCCCCAAATGTGCTTCCTCCCTGTGGGCCTGCTCAGGCTAAGGGCAGAGTCATCTCTTTCGTCTCTGAGTCGGACCAAATCGTCTTCGTGACACCTCTTCACGGTGTTGACCATGTCTTTCACGGGGGCTGCTGCTGAGCCTTTCTCTCATCCTTTCATGGTGGAGAGAGAGAGGGGATTCTAATGATTCTTACCTCTAGGGGAGAGGGCGAGTGTCATGATTATGTGATCATTCGGTATGATGTCCTTTCGACAGGAATTTGTTTGGACTTTCACGTTAAAGTGGGCCCACCATTCCCACTTTGTGAGGTCATTCAGCACCCTCATTTTGCACCTTTAACATCTCTCTCAGTATCACCTTGGAAATGTTTGAAACGGCATGAGTTTGTCCTCACGTTCCTATCAGCTGGGAATCCGGGGCCCCAACATGAACCTAACCATTGAGCGCAACACCTCTCCACGACCTGTGTAACACTGGGTAGGCCCCTTCACCTCTCGGGTTTTTGAAGCCCTTGGGTGTAAAAATGGGAGGGTTCTATGAATCTATATTTGGGGCAGGACAAGGTCGAGAAGAGTGTGTCTCTGCTTTTATTCTTCCAAAATGGAATGTCTGCCCTCTCTTCCCCATGGGTCCACATGTCACTTGTCCTTCAGGCCCACTGCCAAGGAGCCTTCCCTGATTCCCCAGTCCACAAAAATCTCTGCCTCTTAGGGTCAGGGCCGTACAACCTAGCTGCCTCCTCACGTTCATCTTGCCTCTCAAGCCGATCTCACGATGTGGGTCTCTCTTGCCCTCCTGTGGCCCCTGGGGCTGTGCCAGCCCACCGGCACGCCCCACGTGGGGTGTCTACTAGACTAGGGCATGGGTGGGGAGGCCCCGGTGTGAGGGCCCAGGCAGAGTACCTCTGCCTCCACCCTGCTCTCCTCCACAGAACTGCCCCTCCTCCTCAAGCCTGACCCCCAAGTCACAGGTTCCATACGATGACCTCACTGGCTAGTGAGCACCTCACCGGCATTCCACAGTTTCCATGGCAGTGTAACTGTGCAAACAAAGTTTGCTGCCCTCAGAGAAACTTCCCTACTGGTTCTCCACCAGAGACCAATCTCTTTGGTTGTCTGAGACAGAATGTGTGACCGGATCCTCTACACATATTCCAACCTGTGCTCTGTTCCCTGGCTGGGCGGTGCAGGAGGAACAGCGAGACCGGGCATCTGCGGAACAGGCGTGGGGTACACACAACCTCACCTGGCTGCCACGTGTTTCTGTGGCTCTTGCCCACTACGTACACCCGAGTGCTTTCCCAGATGTAAGTAATACCAGTGTGACCTGGGACACCTTCAGGGTCCCACAGTGCTCACTGCTGAGGACAAGTGAAAGGTCAGCCCCGGACTAGTGTGCAGGAAGCTTCTGATCTTTATAAATATAGCCTTCCGCTTTGGGCTACAGGATGCTTCCATTCAGACCCTTTCCTGATGGGCCTCTTAGCAAAAGACAAGTGCGTTGTTGTGGGCAAGTGGTACATGGAGCAGTTTGAGGAAGAGGGCCACTCTTGAACCACACCTTCAAACCCAGGCACCTCTGTGCTGGCACGGAGACATCGAGATCGGTCCCCTCAGACACATCCCATACTGAGCTGCTGAGTACTAGGGGAGAGGGTGGTGCCATAGTCATGGGAAGGACGGAAGAACCAAGGGGCGGGGGGTGATGAAGTGCTAGTGAGACCGGAGGGCTGAGGAGATGGTGCCCCAGGAGGCTGGGTTGATGTGAGCCTAGATATGGTACCCAGAAGCCGGGTTCTGAGTCTCCTGTTCACTCTGCCTCAGTAGTGGACCTCGTGCTACTCTGGATACAAGGATCCCAGGGCGAGAGTTCAGTGTGTTTGAAACAGGCAGTATACATGGGGCCCAAGAGGGGTGGCCAAGGTGGGAGTGGTCCTGAACCAAGTTATATTAGATGATTGTTTTCGAAATCTTGAAAGGCATTTCCATGAAAGCCTCAGAAATGACAGACAGCAAGAAATGGTTGGTTTATCTGTTGTGGAAGGGACAGATGGAGAGGATCATGAGTGCAATGACTTTCGGGCTCTACTGTTTTCCCTGGAAACGGTGAAGAGACTTCCTCATGTGCTGCAGCCGTACGCTCCAGGAATTGCCTTTGCAGCCAGTTTCCCTTCTCCAGGGACTCAGAGAGGTGATGGGCCAAGGCTGTGCTTTGGATGTCCAGTAGATGAAAGGTCTTCGGCCAGAAACTGGGAGAGACTTGAGAGAGGGAAATCCTGCCAGGAGACTGTGTACAGCCGAAGGGACTGATCACTTCTGATTTTCTTTGCAGCAGCAGCGGCTCCCGTTTCTCCTCCAACACCTGGTCACTACCACGTCCTCTACCGGGGATGTGAAGAAACGCAGTTGGGCTGGCACGGGGAGACCTACTGCCTGGCCGGTGGCTACCGGGCCTACGGGGACGTTCCTTTGGCCACACCAGCAAAGGTGGAAGCCAAGAAGCCAGTCCCCAGACGAGCTCTGAAGAGAAAGCGTGCTCCGGAGGAGTTGGACGGAGATCTCTGCTGCTCCAGACCGAAAATCCGGCGATTGCAGGAGTCAAGCAGCTTACTAGGATTACAAGGTGCTGTGATGCTCAAGCAGAGTGGCCCCACCTCTGGGCACATCCCCTCTGCAACAGCCCAAGTACACGAATGTCCCATTTTGGCTTTTGCAAGGTCGGCAACAGGGAGTCCCTTCCTAAAGAAGGTTCTCTCTCATTGCCACACTATCCAAGGCTGCCCCAAATGTGCTTCCTTCCTGTGGGCCTGCTCAGGCTAAGGGCAGAGTCATCTCTTTCCTTCTCTGAGTCGGACCAAATCGTCTTAGTAACACCTCTTCACGGTGTTGACCATGTCTTTCACGGGGGCTGCTGCTGAGCCTTTCTCTCATCCTTTCATGGTGGAGAGAGGGAGAGAGAGGATTCTAATGATTCTTACCTCTAGGGGAGAGGGCGAGTGTCATGATTATGTGATCATTCGGTATGATGTCCTTTCGACAGGAATTTGTTTGGACTTTCACGTTAACGTGGGCCCACCATTCCCACTTTGTGGGGTCATTCAGCACCCTCATTTTGCACCTTTAACATCTCTCTCAGTATCACCTTGGAAATGTTTGAAATGGCATGAGCTCTTCCTCACGTTCCTATCAGCTGTGAATCCGGGGGCCCAACATGAACCTAACCATTGAGTGCAACACCTCTCCACGACCTGTGTTAACACTGGGGAGGCCCCTTCACCTCTAGGGTTTTTGAAGCCCTCGGGTGTTAAAATGGGAGGGTTCTATGAATTTATATTTGGGGCAGGACAAGGTCGAGAAGAGTGTGTCTCTGCTATTCTTCTTCCAAAATGGAATGTCTGCCCTCTCTTCCCCATGGGTTCACATGTCACTTGTCCTTCAGGCCCACTGCCAAGGAGCCTTCCCTGATTCCCCAGTCCACACAAATCTCTGCCTCTTAGGGTCAGGGCCCTACAACCTAGCTGCCTCCTCACGTTCATCTTGCCTCTCAAGCCGATCTCACGATGTGGGTCTCTCTTGCCCTCCTGTGGCCCCTGGGGCTGTGCCAGCCCACCGGCACGCCCCACGTGGGGTGTCTACTAGACTAGGGCATGGGTGGGGAGGTCCCGGTGTGAGGGCCCAGGCAGAGTACCACTGCCTCCACCCTGCTCTCCTCCACAGAACTGCCCCTCCTCCTCAAGCCTGCCCCTCAACTCACACGTTCCTTATAGGACCTCACTGGCTAGTGATGACCTCACAGGCCTTCTCACAGTTTCCATGGCAGGGTAACGATGCAAACGTGCTGCTGCCCTCAGAGATACTTCCCTACCGGTTCTCCACCAGAGACCAATCTCTTTGGTTGTCTGAGAGAGAATCCCTCACCAGACCTTCTGCATTTACTCTAACCTGTCCTACGTTCCCTGAGAGGGCAGTGCACGAGGTACACCGACACCGGGCATCTGTCCAAGAGGCATGGTGTACGCACAACTTCCCCTGGCTGCCACGTGTTCCCTGGGGCTTGCCCAGCACATACACCTGAGCACTTTCCCAGCTGTAACGAATACCAGTGACCCACGGCACCTTTAAGGACCCACAGTGCTCACTGCTGAGGACAAGTGAAAGGTCATCCCTGGACAAGTGTGCGGGAAGGTTCTGATCTTTATCAAAGGAGCCTTCCCCTTTGGGCTACAGGATGCTTCCATTCAGACCCTTTCCTGATGGGCCTCTTAGCAAAAGACAAGTGCGTTGTTGTTGGCGAATGGTCAATGGAGCAGTTTGAGGAAGAGGGCCACCCTTGAACCGCACCTTCAAACCCAGGCACCTCTGTGCTGTCGTGTAGACATCTAGATCGGTCCCGTCAGACACATCCCATACTGAGCGGCTGAGTACTAGGGCCGACGGTGGTGCCCTATTGATGGCAGGAGCGGAAGAACCAAGGGGGCGTGATGAAGTGCTAGTGAGACCGGAGGGCTGAGGAGATGGTGTCCCAGGAGGCTGGGTTGATGTGAGCCTAGACATGGTACTCAGAACCCGGTTCTGAGTCTCCCGATCACTCTGCCTCAGTATGTGGCCTGTTCTAATCGAGATAAAAGGATCAGAGGACTAGAGTTCCGTGTGGTTGAAACAGGCACTGTAAAAATGGGACCCAAGAGGGGTTGCCAAGGTGGGAGGGGTTCTGAACCAACTTATATTAGATTACCTTTTTGCAAAACTTGAACGATATTTCCATTAAAGCCTCACAAGTGACAGACTGCAAGAAATGTTTTCTCTGTTGTGGAAGGGAGAGATGGAGAGGATCATGCTTGCAATGACTTTCGTGTTCTACTGTTTGCCCTGGAAACGGTGAAGGGACTCCCTCATCTGCTGCAGCCGTAGGCCCTAGGAATCGCTTTTGCAGCCAGGGTCCCTTCTCCAGGGACTCAGAGAGGTGATGGGCCAAGGCTGTGTTTTGGATGTCCAGTAGATGAAAGGTCTCTGGCCAGAAACTGGGAGAGACATGAGAGAGGGAGATTCGGCCAGGAGACTGTGCACAGCAGAAGGGACTGATCACTTTTGATTTTCTTTGCAGCAGCAGCGGCTCCCGTTTCTCCTCCTACAGCTGGTCACTGCCACGTCCTCAACCGAGGGTGTGGGGAAACGCAGTTGGGCTGCCATGGGGAGACATACTGCCGGGCTGGTGGCTACCGGGCCTACGGGGATGTGCCTTCGGCCACGCCAGCAAAGGTGGAAGCGGAGCAGGAGGCAGTCGCCAGACGTGCGCCCAAGAGGAAGCGCGCTCCGCAAGACTCGGACGACGATCTTTGCTCCCGACCCCAAATCCGGCGATTGTAGCATGGTGCCAGGAGGCGGACTCCACAGAATCTTGCTGGCTGAGCCATTCTCAAGAGAGGGCCATGGCAAAGCTCACAAGGTTACCACCCGACCCCCCCCACAACCCCCCATTTCCTGCTCCCCAAAGCAAGAACAGGATGGAGAGTCAAGCAGCACACACCCTGCCCCGAGATTCACATGCTCCTTTATTCCCAGCCCCTTCTGTCCCCAGTGGCGTCCCCTACTGCTCGGCAAAGTGTTTTTCTGTAACAGATTTCTAAAGGTCGCCACAGCTCAGACTTAGGTCACTACCCTTGTGCTAGGCACTCCTGCCACCCGGGAAAGGTTCCAAAGGTGGAGCAGCTCCAGGGGGTGCCAGGGATCAGAGCAAAAACTTGAGAGGCTGGGGATGAAGGAGTTTGGGCACAGTCCCTAAAGCATCTCAGTGGTTGAGCTTCTGTGAGAAGGCACATCCCCACTGTGTGGGGAGGTGGTGGGGGGAAGGGGTCCCCAGAGGAGGCAGCTAGGGGGAGGGCCTGAGGCTGGAAATGGGGAATGGCGTGCGGCCTCTGAGCGAGCACAGGCACTTAACCCTTGAGGTTTCTGGGAAAGCTAGAGCCACAAGAGCCACGAGAGAAGGCAAGTGGAGCAGCAGAAGCCAGGTGCCAGATCTCTCCTCAGAACCTATACTTCTCCACGAGGCCGGGCCTTCCACGCTGAGGTAGGAGCGATCCTGGCCAGAAGGACAGCCAGCGGCAGCTCTGGGAGGAAGGGTGCTGCACTGGGGGCTCTGCTGCCATGGAAATGACTTCATTTCCTTCCACTCAAATACCGTACGGACTGGGTTCCTGCTCTGGTGAGTAAAAGGGTCGCTGACTCTCCCCAGAAGGTTGTTCAGTTCACATCCCCAAAGTCCCTCTATTCGGGCCCTGGGGGGGTGTAGCAACTCCTGAGGGCGCTCTTTCCTGAGGCTGGCTGACCGAAGTGGGGGAGGTTCCTGATAGGTCCCAGGTGCTGGTTGAAGTCCCCATAGAATGGTCATGAAGGCTGGAGAGTCAAGTAGGTGGAGAGAGAAGGCCGGGGGCAGAGGGCCCCTACCTGAATCCAGAGCTCACAAGGTTATTACCCCCCACCATTTCCAGAAACTATCTCTTCCCCCATACCAGCCCCAATGGCCCAGTACCGGGAAACCGGGAGCCCAGAGCACTTGTGGACACAGAGACACTCGCACACAGCCCTCGGCGTGGGCGGGGCCTGCTGTAGGCGGATGGGGACCAGGTGTGCTCCCGGGAGGCCTCGGCCTGAAGGTGGCCCCCTGAGAGAAGCACCCCAGCTTGGACAGGAAGTTTAGAGGCGTGGGAGAGCAAACTAGGGCGCCCCCTCGGAGCAGTGGGAGTGGCAAGAGGGCCGGGGGCAGAGGGCACCCGCGATGGGAGGCCAGTGGGCTCTCAGCAGAGGCCAGCTGAGCCCGCGGGACCTGCCTCTGAGCAGGGGCCGGGAGGGCAGTGCTGCCCTGTGGGTTCCGGGCTACGTGGATCACGGCTCTGCGCACACGGGTCGTAGGGTCCTCTGACCCTGTATCGCCTCCCTCACCCAGGGCCCCTCACGAGGCCGCGCCGCTGGGTGGCCTGTGTCGACGGGCACAACCCCATCACCCGCCCCTCTCAGACCCGCCGCCTCTGCCCGCCTGCCTGGCCCTGTGCAGCTTGCGACCCGGGGGGCCTCGAGGGTCCCCGTGCACTCAGCCAGCGGCCTCTGCTGGGTCTGCTGCTCCTGTTGGGTCTGCTGCTGCGGCCGGTAACCCGTGTGCACACCACGCCGGCCACCTCCAGTACCCCAAGTCCGCGGGAGTGCACGCGGGCCCTGATGCGGGACTTCCCGCTTGTGGACGGGTGGCTGCAGTGTGTGAGGGCTGCTTGGGGCCGTTGGGGGCCTAGCCTGGCCCTGGGCAGCGGAGGAGGTCCAGAGGTGCCCACACAAGCGTGGTGTGAGGCTCCCTCAGGCTGCCCCAGGCCAGGCAATGTATCCTGCCTGATCCCAAGACCTAAGGGGCCCACCTATTTGCCTTGACCTCCCTCCAGCCACAACGACATGCCCCTGGTCCTGAGGCAGTTGCACCACAATGGGCTCCAGGCTGTTAATCTGCGCAATTTCAGCCACGGCCACACCAGCTTGGACGGGCTGAAAGACGGTCTCGTGGGTGCGCAGGCACCAAGGGGACACACAAGGTATCCCCGTGGCTGCTGGGGAATAGTGGGGTTGTTTGGGGGCCTCCGAGACCACAGGTTAGTCACATTGGAACTATGTTACCATAGTGACCTAGAAAGTGCCACGCCATGGATGCTGGGGGCTACAGGGGTCACCGTGAGCCACCCTGACGGGCATCCAAGTACCACAGACAAAAACAATGCGTTACAGGTGACTTCTGGGCACAGTGAGCACTGTGCCAGCTGAGGAGGCGATGAGAAGCCCAAGGAGTTCCAAGCCCCAAACCAAGCCCTGGCCTTCCCTCACTTCTGGTCAGCCTACGTCCCACGCCAGACCCACCAACGGGATGCCGTGCGCCTCACCCCGGAGCAAATCGACCTCATCTGCCTCACGTGTGCCTCCTATTCTGCGCTGGAGCTTGTGACCTCAGTTAAAGGTACACGGGGGACTTCCCTGGTAGTCCAGAGGTTAGGACTCCACGCTTCCACTGCAGGGGGCTCGGGTTGGGTCCCCGCTCACCGGGGAAGAGGCTCAGGTTCAAGGGCTCCTGCTTTGAACCATCTTCTACTCAACATGTAGAAATCAAAGCCTTCATCTGCCCTCCTAAGCCTTGTCCTCTCTCTCCAATTATGGAGTCAACAGAAACTTACTGAGCCCCTAAGATATGTCAAGCAGTGGTAGGCACTGGACATAACCTGATGAGACAGGAGGGAAAGGTTCAGTAGAACACAGGGTTATAGAAAAGGCACTTAAAAATATGTGAGAAATTCAAACTGTGTATGGTGCTATGAAGGAGCAGTTATGTAAGGCTGTGGGAGTCTACGTCAGCAGGAAAGAGATGGATGCGGCTTGAGGAGGGCCTCCCTTAAGAAATAAACTCTGGGGACTACCCTGGTGGTGCAGTGGTACAGAGTCCGCCTGCCAACACTATTTACGGTGGCCAGGACAGGGAAGCAACCGAAGTGTCCATCGAGAGACGAACAGATAAAGAAGATGTGGCACATATATACAATGGACTCTTACTCCGCCATAAAAGGAAATGAAACTGAGTTATTTGTAGTGAGGTGGATAGACCCAGAGTCTGTCATACAGAGTGAAGTAAGTCACAAAGAGGAAATCAAATACCGTATGCTAATACATATATATGGAATCTAAAAAAAAAGGTTCTAATGAACCTAGGGGCAGGGCAAGAATAAAGACGCAGACATAGAGAATGGACTTGAGGACTCGGGGAAGGGGAAGGGTAAGCTGGGAGGCAGTAAGAGAGTAGCATTGACAAATATACAATACCAAATGTAAAATACCTGGCTAGTGGGAAGCAGCTGCACAGCACAGGAAGATCAGCTCAGTGCCTTGCAACCACCTAGAGGGGTGGGATCAGGAGGGTGGGAGGGAGATGCAGGAGGGAGGGGATGTGGGGATATACGTATGCATGCAGCTGATTCCCTTTGTTATACAGCAGAAACTGACACACCAGCGTAGAGCAATTATACTCCAACAAAGACGTTTAAAAACAAAAACAAAAAAACAATCCGCCTGCCAAGGAAGGGGACACAGGTCGGCTACCTGGTCCAGGAAGCTCCCACATGCCGCGGAGCCAGTAAGCCCGCGAGCCACCACTACCGAGTCCACGTGCCACAATTAGTGAGGACCGCGTGCTCAGAGCCCGTGCTCGGCAACATGAGAAGCCACTCCACTGAGAAGCCCGTGCACCGCAGAGAAGAGTAGCCCCGGCTCGCTGCAACTACAGAAAGCCCGCGCACGGCAACGAAAACCCAACACAACGAAAAATAAATAAATAAATAAATTCATTCATTAAACAAATAATCAAAAGTTATATTAAAAAAAAGAAAGAAACGAAAAGCAAAAATCTCTGCTGGGAATTCCCCGGTCCTCCGGTGGTCTAGGGGTTAGGACCCCGGAACTCCACTTCAGGGGGCCCGGGTTCAATCCCTGGTTGGGGAACTGAGATCCTGCAAGCTGGCATCGCAGCCCAATTAAAAATGCAATAAAATAAAATATAACTAAATAAGAAAAGAAAGCATCTCTGATTCAAGGTCTAAAGGGTGAGAAGGTGTTTATCGGGCCAGTATGTCGGCAGAAAACGTTTCCCATTTCAGTAAGTAGCACCTCCATTTACCCAATTACATACCCTTAACCCACATTCCCCCCATCCAGTTCATCACTAACTCCTATTCACCTCCAAGCCATCACTAACCTTCCAAATAGGACTCTAACCTGCCTGCTTTACTCCACCTCCAAGGCCACCACTGTGCACAAAGCCAGTCTCCTAATGAGTCTCCCCAAATCCAGTCCTGCCCCCTCCTAGCCATTCTCTTACACTAGCCAGTATGGTGTCTGAAAAAGGCAGCTCTGCCAACCCCACTTCTCTCTTTATACCCTGCAATGGCTTCCCACCAAGTTTACGATCAATCCCAAACAGATGATGGACTGCAGGCTGAAAGACAACAAGGAGGTAGGGAGGGTGTCAGGTTCGAAAGAGGGATGAAGGGTCTGGACAAACAGCGAAAAGGGCTGAAAAGAAAATGATCAGCACTTGCACAACAGTCCTGATGCAGGCAGGAAAAATGCAGCAATAGTGAAGGCATACCAAGAACCACTTTTGATTTCTGCAATGCCCTTTGCAGTTCCCCACGTGCTTCATTGATAACTGTGATTCTCAAACCTAGCTGTACATTAGAATCATCTGGGGACATTTGAAAAACTACCAATGGCCAGGCCTCACCCTAAACCAATTACATCACAATATACAGTTCACTGGGGCAGGAATTTTGTCTGTGTCGTTCACTGGACATATGAAAAGTAAGTGGCACATACGTGCTGCGCAGAAAATAGTTCCTGAATGAATGAAGGAAGGAAGGAAGGAAGGAATGCACCACTATCACCTGAGATCCAAGGAAGAATTCTTTTCAAACCTTAGGGAGTCACCAGGCAAGGACAGTTACCATGGCAGCCGTGGGAAACACAATACCAAGTGACACTAACACTCCCAGGAGCCCACACTGGTTTCCACAGTAAGTAAACCTTTCTCGTTTCTAAAGAACTATACTGGGAAATACGCATCTCAGTAACAGCTAGAGGTTACTCAATGTCTGCTGGGAGCAGGAGGAAAAGACAAGGGCCTTACACACTATCGAAAGCCACGACAGGAAGAAACTAGGGGCCACGGGCAGAGACAGACAGGCTCCGACAGGCTCCAATCCCTGTGACATTCCGAGGTGATCCCATTGGAAGGGCTCGAGCACGAGAAAGCGGCCACTAACCAGCTACCCTGTCTCAGATATTTGGAGAAAGTCAATGCAAATACATACCTATGCATTATTCCTTTCTGATCATTCTTTCAGTGTATCCTTTCGGGCTTTGTGCAAAGCGATTCTTTCTTTGGTACCTGAAAAAGGAGTGGCACGTGTCAACGGATGAAACATGTCAGAGCAGACCTCCAAGGATCTCTGCAGCTCACGAACGAGGAGCTCCGAGTCCTGGGAAAGAATCGTGAAAGTAGTGTAGAATCACAAGATCTTAGAGCATCCTTTATATCAGCCCCCCCATCATATCACCAATCAGTGGGCATCAGCCTATACAGGAACTCTTGAACTCTGCAGTGACAGACAACCCAGCACTCTCTAGACAGATCCAGGCATTGCTCGTTGCTACAGCAGTCGATATCAAATTCACAATCTGACTCCCTGGCACGCTTCACTCCCAGGCTGCTTTCTGGAATGG
This sequence comes from Kogia breviceps, assembly GCF_026419965.1. NCBI lineage: Eukaryota > Metazoa > Chordata > Mammalia > Artiodactyla > Physeteridae > Kogia > Kogia breviceps. The sequence goes on from NC_081320.1 coordinate 31,955,358, forward strand.
GACACCCCAGGGCACACCTCATCTCTTTTCCATCTGGCACATTTCCCAAACACATGAGGACAATGTTGTTCTTCCTAAAGTTCTCTTTAGGAAGAGAACTTTAGGGCTCCCACGTCACCCTCCTAAATCACTCCTTCCTGTGTTTAGGACTTTCAGGAGCCCCCAAGGGTTTCGCACCCCAAGGACATGACAAGCATTGGCATCAACGTGCCTGCTACAGATTCTGGGAAAGGGGCAGGGCCACACAACTGTCTGGCAAATGTGACTGACTACCTGACGTGAGAGTACATCGGACAACCTCAGCCTCTCTTCAGTCCTCAGCCTCTATCCAAGGTTTCTCCATAGCACACGATTGACATTTTGGGCCAGCTCATTCTTTTGGGGTGGTGGGGAAAGGCTGTCCTGTGCCTTGTACGATATGTGGTACCATCCTGGCCTCTACCCACTAGATGCCTGCAGCACCGCCCCGACCAGATGTGAACCAAGGAAAATGTCTCCAGCCATTGTCAAACGTGCTGGGGGAAGGGTGAGGGCAAAATCACCCTCACTCAAGAGCCACTGCTCTATCCCATGGCGCTGTTCACCCATGAGTACTCAAAACGCTCTCCTCTGCTGGCTTAACAGCTAACCCTCCAGAAAGTCTATCGTGTATCAAAATGCTATAGGAAATTGAATAGTATTTATCTCTATAACGGTATCTCCTGACACCAAAGGAATACTCTTTCTCCAGAGGTTAAGAACCTCCCAGGTGCTTAATCCGCATTTACCTTATCTCCTACCCCAGGCACTGGAAATGACAGAAATGATCTGACACCCATTTTCGGGATCCGTTCAAGAAGTACCAGTAGTGTAAGGCTTTCTGGCAACCTGAACAACCGAACTCACGTAGAATATCCTGCCTGACCCTGGCTTTGTGAGACAAGCCGCAAACCTGTAGCAGGACCCTCCTCGCTGCTATTTACGGAATCGAGGTAGCTGACTGGAAAGCCGGTGGAGGTGAACAAGCCAAGAAAGCAGTGGGCTCAGCATGAGAAGCTGGAAAGGGTGACAAGGGAGGGGAGAATGAGCCTCAGCTGAAAAGAAAGGGGAAAAGTACCAAGCGATGAGTTCTCTTGACTGAAGAGAAGATACGCTGAAGGCCATCAGCTTGCCCTCGGGGCCGCCCTCAGCTCTCTTGGGAGCTCTAAGGGAAGGGTGAGCCTGGATCTAGGACTCCGGCCTCCTGGTGTCAGCCCCCAGGCCTGACCATTCACTCAGACTCTCAATAAATAACTTGTATTCAAAGACCTTGAACGGGGACCCCATCTGGGAAAACATCGCCACACCCTCATAAGTTACAGGGGGAGACCCGAACTGGCCAAGCCATGACAGGAGCTGTGAGGGTGACAAAAGTGCATTGCAGGGATCCGACATCGGATCACCACAAGCCCTCCGCCCTCCTGGCTCCTAATGCCAGGGCCCCATCACCGCGTATCCTCGGACCCCCGTCCTGCCTCCAACACGCACCCTTCCCCAAGGTTGGCCGGGGCCTGGAGTCACCAGCCCTTGTTCGGACCTACCCACCTCGCCGCTGCTGAGCTCTACACATCCCGCTCCTTCCACACGCTTCGCCAATTCCGTGGCCCTGACTGAGCCACGCCAGCCACGGATCGCCAGAATTTGGCGCGCCCGTGAAGTCACTGTCGTGCGCCTCTCCGGCAGCAAGGGGAATAGGGCTCTGGCAACCCGGCTGCGGCTCTTGTCGCTCGTGGCTCGGTTGCTTCTGGCGCTTCGCCGGGACCTCACGGTCTGCGGTCCCAACGAGACCCGGCCCATGTTGCGCATCCCGCGGGCTCTACAGTGGCGGCAGGAAGAGCGGCAGAGCGGGCAGCAGAGCCCCCCGTGACCGGTGCTGGTGCGACCCGGGCTGCTGCTTATCTCCGTGTGGCGGCCCGAGTTGAACCAGCCGGTACGCCTCACGCTGGGCCCTTGTCAGCCCGCGCCACTGGCTTCGCGCCGCGCCCACGAGGACCAATTCTCAACATGTAGAAAACAAAAATAAAGCCTTGACCTTCCCTCCTAAGCCTTGTCCTCTGTCTCCAATTAGGGATTTAACAGACACTTACTGAGCCCCGAAGATATGCCAAGCACTGGCAGGCACTGGAGATAAAATGAGGCAGGAGGGAAAGGATCAGTAGAACAGAGGGTTATAAAAAGGGAACTTACAAATGTCTGTGAAATTAAAACTGTGTATGGTGCTCAAAAGGAGCAGTTACTTAAGGCTGTGGGAGTCTGTGTCAGCAGGGAAGAGACTGGTGGGGCTTGAGGAGGGCCTCCCTTAAGAAATAATCTCTGGGGACTTCCCTGGTGGTGCAGTGGTTCAGAATCCGCCTGCCAGCACAATTTACAGTAGCCAGGACCGGGAAGCAACCTAAGTGTCCATCGACAGACGAATAGATAAAGAAGATGTGACACATACATACCATAGAATATGACTCAGCCATAAAAGAAATGAAACTGAGCTATTTGTAGTGAGGTGGATAGACCTCGAGTCTGTCATACAGAGTGAAGTAAGTCAGGAAGAGAAAAACAAATATCGTATGCTACCACATATATATGAAACCTATATATATATACATATATATATATATATATATGTATGTATATAAAGGTTCTCATGAACCTAAGGGCAGGGCAGGAATAAAGACGCAGATAGAAAATGAACTTGAGGACACGAGGATGGGGAAGGGTAAGCTGGGACGAAAGAAGAGTAGCATTGACATATATACAATACCAAATGTAAAATACCTAGCTAGCGGGAAGCAGCTGCACAGCACAGGGAGTTCAGCTCAGTGCCTTTCGACCACCTAGAGGGTTGCGCACAGGAGGGTGAGAGAGAGAGACGCAGGAGGGAGGGGATATGGGGATATAGGCATGCATATAGCTGATTCACTTTGTTACACAGCAGAAACTGACACACCAGTGTAAAGCAATTACACTCCAACAAAGATGTTTAAAAACAAAAACAAAAACAAACAATCCGCCTGCCAAGGCAGGGGACACGGGTTTGCACCCTGGTCCGGGAAGGCCCCACATGCCGCGGAGCCAGTAAGCCTGCGCGCCACCTCTACCGAGCCCACGCGCCAAAACTACTGAGGACCGCGTGCAGCATAAAGCCCATGCTCCGCCACATGAGAAGCCACTGCACTGAGAAGCCCGGGCACCACAACGAAGAGTAGCCCCTGCTCGCCGCAACTACCGAAAGCCCACGCGTGGCAATGAAGAACCAATGCGACCCAAAATTCATTCATTCATTCATTCATTAAACAATTAATCAAAACTTATATTGAAAAAAGAAAGAAACGAAAAGTAAAAATCTCTGCTGGGAATTCCCCGATGTTCCAGTGGTTAGGACACCGTGCCTCCACTTCAGGGGGCCCAGGTTCAATCCCTGGTTGGGGAACTGAGATCCTGCAAGCTGGCATCGCAGCCCAATTAAAAATGCAATAAGGGTTTGCACCCTGGTCCGGGAAGGCCCCACATGCCACGGATCCAGTAAGCCTGCGCGCCACCTCTACCGAGCCCACGCGCCAAAACTACTGAGGACCGCGTGCAGCATAAAGCCCATGGTCCGCCACATGAGAAGCCACTGCACTGAGAAGCCCGGGCACCACAACGAAGAGTAGCCCCTGCTCGCCGCAACTACCGAAAGCCCACGCGTGGCAATGAAGAACCAATGCGACCCAAAATTCATTCATTCATTCATTCATTAAACAATTACTCAAAACTTATATTGAAAAAAGAAAGAAACGAAAAGTAAAAATCTCTGCTGGGAATTCCCCGGTGGTCCAGTGGTTAGGACCCCGTGCCTCCACTTCAGGGGGCCCGGGTTCAATCCCTGGTTGGGGAACTGAGATCCTGCAAGCTGGCATCGCAGCCCAATTAAAAATGCAATAAAATAAAATATAACTAAATAAAACAAGAAAGCATCTCTGATTCAAGGTCTAAAGGGTGAGAAGGTGTTTATCGGGCCAGTATGTGGGCAGAAAACGTTTCCCATTTCAGTAAGTAGCACCTCCATTTACCCAATTCCACACCCTTAACCCACATTCCCCCCATCCAATTCATCACTAACTCCTATTCACCTCCAAGCCATCACTAACCTTCCAAATAGGACTCTAACCTGCCTGCTTTACTCCACCACCAAGGCCACCACTGTGCACAAAGCCACTCTCCTAATGAGTCTCCCCAAATCTACTCCTGCCCTCTCCTAGCCATTCTCTTACAGTAGCCAGTGCGGTGTCTGAAAAAGGCATCTCTGCCAACACCACTTCTCTCTTTATACCCTGCAATGGCTTCCGACCAAGTTTACGATCAATCCCAAACTGATGATGGACTGCAGGCTGAAAGACAACAAGGAGGTAGGGAGGGTGTCTGGTTCGAAAGAGGGATGAACGGTCTAGGCAAACAGCGAAAAGGGCTGAAAAGAAAATGATCAGCACTTGCACAACAGTCCTGATGCAGGCAGGAAAGAAAATGCAGGAAGAGTGAAGGAATACCAATAGCCACTCTTTATTTCTGCAATGCCTTTGCAATTCCCAAAGTGCTTCATCGATAACTGTGATTCTCAAACCTCGCTGTACATGAGAATCATCTGGAGAGATTTTAAACGCTACCAATGGCCAGGCCTCACCCCAAGCCAATTAAATCAGCATAGACATTTCACTGTATTACATTTTATTCCCTGCCCCCAAACATCCATTTAGACCCAGGAGAAGGAAAAGGGGATGTGACTAGCAATAGAGAGAAATTTTCTGCACAACAATGGCCATGGCAAGCTTAGGCGCTTTGGGTGAAATCTCTCTGGGAAGTACTGGCAGTGGAAGAAAAAGCCAAACTGACACACAAGTATTGCCTGGTGTGCATTTCCAGCCTCTGCCTTCTTTCTCATCTCTTGGTGGCAGGTGGAGGAAGTGGAGAAACGGTTAAACTTCTTTATAAACTGGCAGAAGGTCATAGCATCCTCTCACTATCTCTGCATAGGTTCTAGTCTCTGCAGCACTACAGAAGCTTTGCCCAAAGTAATGAACAGTTGAAAGTCAAATGTAATACTTCATCAGACGACTTAAAAATGCTTGCACACTGGAAAGAATTGCAGAGAACACAAATGGACCCAGAGCAACCTTTGCCAAAAGAGAATACTGTGCTCAATGTACAGCCATAGCTCTTTTCCACATGAGCAAACAGTCAGGAGGATAAAAGAACTTGGTCAAACTCACACAAGTAAGTAGGACAGAATCTGGTCTGTCTGTCCTAAGCGTTGTGTTCTTTAACCACCAGGCTAGCTTTTCTCAGATCTGATTCATGCATACTGTAACCATATACCTCTGTTTGCCTCGAATCTTCCCTGTTTATACGTATGCCTGCTGCCGTTTTAAATACGGCCCACTTGGACTCCCCAAAGCAACCGAGAAGACACAATCATTTGGTCACTCTATACACGGACCACTGTGGTGGGGCTGCCCAGGAAGCTTATTTAAAAAGTGCAGCTTAGGGCTTCCCTGGTGGCGCAGTGGTTCGGAGTCCGCCTGCCGATGCAGGGCACACGGGTTCATGCCCCGGTCCGGGAAGATCCCACATGCCGCGGAGCAGCTGGCTCCGTGGGCCATGGCCGCTGAGCCTGCACTCCGCAACGGGAAAGACCACAACAGTGAGAGGCCCACGCACCACACACACATACACACACACACACACACACACACACACACACACACACACACACACACAAGTTGCAGCTTCCTGAGCCCTACTCCACATCTAGATAAGTTTTCTGAGGGTTGTCTCAAGAATCCAGGTACAAGTCTTTTTAAGTGCTTTTGTGGAACTCCCCAGGTGAGTCTCTCACTCTCCTAAGTTAAGAAACCGTTTATTCGGCCTCCCCCAGATGCCCAGCCAGGTCCTGTTAAGGTTGGAGTCCCCGCACCACATCACAGGGATGCTCCCAGCCAAGTCATATCTGGAGCCTTGGAGAATCTGAATGGTCTCATGCTGGCCCACCTGCCACGACAAACCTCCTCCAGAGCATTCCCCTTCACACTTCACCTTCTACCACTCCCAAAGGTAGTCTGCTCCAATGAGGCCTGACTTCGTCTGTCCTAACGGGCACCCGCTGATTCAAGCACTTTAGGAGAACAAGGTGCTGTGCTTCTCTACCAGGGTGGCCCGACCTCTAAAATGGTAGTCCAAGCAGTCTCTACCTCCTGGGCACATCCCCTCTGCAACAGCCCAAGTACACGAATGTCCCATCTTTGCTTTCTCAAGGTCGGCAACAGGGAGTCCCAGCCTAAAGAAGGTTCTCTCTCATTGCCACACTATCCAAGGCTGCCCCAAATGTGCTTCCTCCCTGTGGGCCTGCTCAGGCTAAGGGCAGAGTCATCTCTTTCGTCTCTGAGTCGGACCAAATCGTCTTCGTAACTCCTCTTCACGGTGTTGACCATGTCTTTCACGGGGGCTGCTGCTGAGCCTTTCTCTCATCCTTTCATGGTGGAGAGAGAGAGGGGATTCTAATGATTCTTACCTCTAGGGGAGAGGGCGAGTGTCATGATTATGTGATCATTCGGTATGATGTCCTTTCGACAGGAATTTGTTTGGACTTTCACGTTAAAGTGGGCCCACCATTCCCACTTTGTGAGGTCATTCAGCACCCTCATTTTGCACCTTTAACATCTCTCTCAGTATCACCTTGGAAATGTTTGAAATGGCATGAGTTTGTCCTCACGTTCCTATCAGCTGGGAATCCGGGGCCCCAACATGAACCTAACCATTGAGCGCAACACCTCTCCACGACCTGTGTAACACTGGGTAGGCCCCTTCACCTCTCGGGTTTTTGAAGCCCTCGGGTGTAAAAATGGGAGGGTTCTATGAATCTATATTTGGGGCAGGACAAGGTCGAGAAGAGTGTGTCTCTGCTTTTATTCTTCCAAAATGGAATGTCTGCCCTCTCTTCCCCATGGGTCCACATGTCACTTGTCCTTCAGGCCCACTGCCAAGGAGCCTTCCCTGATTCCCCAGTCCACACAAATCTCTGCCTCTTAGGGTCAGGGCCCTACAACCTAGCTGCCTCCTCACGTTCATCTTGCCTCTCAAGCCGATCTCACGATGTGGGTCTCTCTTGCCCTCCTGTGGCCCCTGGGGCTGTGCCAGCCCACCGGGACGCCCCACGTGGGCTGTCTACTAGACTAGGGCATGGGTGGGGAGGCCCCGGTGTGAGGGCCCAGGCAGAGTACCTCTGCCTCCACCCTGCTCTCCTCCACAGAACTGCCCCTCCTCCTCAAGCCTGACCCCCAAGTCACAGGTTCCATACGATGACCTCACTGGCTAGTGAGCACCTCACCGGCATTCCACAGTTTCCATGGCAGTGTAACTGTGCAAACAAAGTTTGCTGCCCTCAGAGAAACTTCCCTACTGGTTCTCCACCAGAGACCAATCTCTTTGGTTGTCTGAGACAGAATGTGTGACCGGATCCTCTACACATATTCCAACCTGTGCTCTGTTCCCTGGCTGGGCGGTGCAGGAGGAACAGCGAGACCGGGCATCTGCGGAACAGGCGTGGGGTACACACAACCTCACCTGGCTGCCACGTGTTTCTGTGGCTCTTGCCCACTACGTACACCCGAGTGCTTTCCCAGATGTAAGTAATACCAGTGTGACCTGGGACACCTTCAGGGTCCCACAGTGCTCACTGCTGAGGACAAGTGAAAGGTCAGCCCCGGACTAGTGTGCAGGAAGCTTCTGATCTTTATAAATATAGCCTTCCGCTTTGGGCTACAGGATGCTTCCATTCAGACCCTTTCCTGATGGGCCTCTTAGCAAAAGACAAGTGCATTGTTGTGGGCAAGTGGTACATGGAGCAGTTTGAGGAAGAGGGCCACTCTTGAACCACACCTTCAAACCCAGGCACCTCTGTGCTGGCACGGAGACATTGAGATCGGTCCCCTCAGACACATCCCATACTGAGCTGCTGAGTACTAGGGGAGAGGGTGGTGCCATAGTCATGGGAAGGACGGAAGAACCAAGGGGCAGGGGGTGATGAAGTGCTAGTGAGACCGGAGGGCTGAGGAGATGGTGCCCCAGGAGGCTGGGTTGATGTGAGCCTAGATATGGTACCCAGAAGCCGGGTTCTGAGTCTCCTGTTCACTCTGCCTCAGTAGTGGACCTCGTGCTACTCTAGATACAAGGATCCCAGGGCGAGAGTTCAGTGTGTTTGAAACAGGCAGTATACATGGGGCCCAAGAGGGGTGGCCAAGGTGGGAGTGGTCCTGAACCAAGTTATATTAGATGATTGTTTTCGAAATCTTGAAAGGCATTTCCATGAAAGCCTCAGAAATGACAGACAGCAAGAAATGGTTGGTTTCTCTGTTGTGGAAGGGACAGATGGAGAGGATCATGAGTGCAATGACTTTCGGGCTCTACTGTTTTCCCTGGAAACGGTGAAGAGACTTCCTCATGTGCTGCAGCCGTACGCTCCAGGAATTGCCTTTGCAGCCAGTTTCCCTTCTCCAGGGACTCAGAGAGGTGATGGGCCAAGGCTGTGCTTTGGATGTCCAGTAGATGAAAGGTCTTCGGCCAGAAACTGGGAGAGACTTGAGAGAGGGAAATCCTGCCAGGAGACTGTGTACAGCCGAAGGGACTGATCACTTCTGATTTTCTTTGCAGCAGCAGCAGCTCCCGTTTCTCCTCCAACACCTGGTCACTACCACGTCCTCTACCGGGGATGTGAAGAAACGCAGTTGGGCTGGCACGGGGAGACCTACTGCCTGGCTGGTGGCTACCGGGCCTACGGGGACGTTCCTTTGGCCACACCAGCAAAGGTGGAAGCCAAGAAGCCAGTCCCCAGACGAGCTCTGAAGAGAAAGCGTGCTCCGGAGGAGTTGGACGGAGATCTCTGCTGCTCCAGACCGAAAATCCGGCGATTGCAGGAGTCAAGCAGCTTACTAGGATTACAAGGTGCTGTGATGCTCAAGCAGAGTGGCCCCACCTCTGGGCACATCCCCTCTGCAACAGCCCAAGTACACGAATGTCCCATTTTGGCTTTTGCAAGGTCGGCAACAGGGAGTCCCTTCCTAAAGAAGGTTCTCTCTCATTGCCACACTATCCAAGGCTGCCCCAAATGTGCTTCCTTCCTGTGGGCCTGCTCAGGCTAAGGGCAGAGTCATCTCTTTCCTTCTCTGAGTCGGACCAAATCGTCTTAGTAACACCTCTTCACAGTGTTGACCATGTCTTTCACGGGGGCTGCTGCTGAGCCTTTCTCTCATCCTTTCATGGTGGAGAGAGGGAGAGAGGGGATTCTAATGATTCTTACCTCTAGGGGAGAGGGCGAGTGTCATGATTATGTGATCATTCGGTATGATGTCCTTTCGACAGGAATTTGTTTGGACTTTCACGTTAACGTGGGCCCACCATTCCCACTTTGTGGGGTCATTCAGCACCCTCATTTTGCACCTTTAACATCTCTCTCAGTATCACCTTGGAAATGGTTGAAATGGCATGAGCTCTTCCTCACGTTCCTATCAGCTGTGAATCCGGGGGCCCAACATGAACCTAACCATTGAGTGCAACACGTCTCCACGACCTGTGTTAACACTGGGGAGGCCCCTTCACCTCTAGGGTTTTTGAAGCCCTCGGGTGTTAAAATGGGAGGGTTCTATGAATTTATATTTGGGGCAGGACAAGGTCGAGAAGAGTGTGTCTCTGCTATTCTTCTTCCAAAATGGAATGTCTGCCCTCTCTTCCCCATGGGTTCACATGTCACTTGTCCTTCAGGCCCACTGCCAAGGAGCCTTCCCTGATTCCCCAGTCCACACAAATCTCTGCCTCTTAGGGTCAGGGCCCTACAACCTAGCTGCCTCCTCACGTTCATCTTGCCTCTCAAGCCGATCTCACGATGTGGGTCTCTCTTGCCCTCCTGTGGCCCCTGGGGCTGTGCCAGCCCACCGGCACGCCCCACGTGCGGTGTCTACTAGACTAGGGCATGGGTGGGGAGGCCCCGGTGTGAGGGCCCAGGCAGAGTACCACTGCCTCCACCCTGCTCTCCTCCACAGAACTGCCCCTCCTCCTGAAGCCTGCCCCTCAACTCACACGTTCCTTATAGGACCTCACTGGCTAGTGATGACCTCACAGGCCTTCTCACAGTTTCCATGGCAGGGTAACGATGCAAACGTGCTGCTGCCCTCAGAGATACTTCCCTACCAGTTCTCCACCAGAGACCAATCTCTTTGGTTGTCTGAGAGAGAATCCCTCACCAGACCTTCTGCATTTACTCTAACCTGTCCTACGTTCCCTGAGAGGGCAGTGCACGAGGTACACCGACACCGGGCATCTGTCCAAGAGGCATGGTGTACGCACAACTTCCCCTGGCTGCCACATGTTCCCTGGGGCTTGCCCAGCACATACACCTGAGCACTTTCCCAGCTGTAACGAATACCAGTGACCCGCGGCACCTTCAAGGACCCACAGTGCTCACTGCTGAGGACAAGTGAAAGGTCATCCCTGGACAAGTGTGCAAGAAGGTTCTGATCTTTATCAAAGGAGCCTTCCCCTTTGGGCTACAGGATGCTTCCATTCAGACCCTTTCCTGATGGGCCTCTTAGCAAAAGACAAGTGCGTTGTTGTTGGCGAATGGTCAATGGAGCAGTTTGAGGAAGAGGGCCACCCTTGAACCGCACCTTCAAACCCAGGCACCTCTGTGCTGTCGTGTAGACATCTAGATCGGTCCCGTCAGACACATCCCATACTGAGCGGCTGAGTACTAGGGCCCACGGTGGTGCCCTATTGATGGCAGGAGCGGAAGAACCAAGGGGGCGTGATGAAGTGCTAGTGAGACCGGAGGGCTGAGGAGATGGTGTCCCAGGAGGCTGGGTTGATGTGAGCCTAGACATGGTACTCAGAACCCGGTTCTGAGTCTCCCGATCACTCTGCCTCAGTATGTGGCCTGTTCTAATCGAGATAAAAGGATCAGAGGACTAGAGTTCCGTGTGGTTGAAACAGGCACTGTAAAAATGGGACCCAAGAGGGGTTGCCAAGGTGGGAGGGGTTCTGAACCAACTTATATTAGATTACCTTTTTGCAAAACTTGAACGATATTTCCATTAAAGCCTCACAAGTGACAGACTGCAAGAAATGTTTTCTCTGTTGTGGAAGGGAGAGATGGAGAGGATCATGCTTGCAATGACTTTCGTGTTCTACTGTTTGCCCTGGAAACGGTGAAGGGACTCCCTCATCTGCTGCAGCCGTAGGCCCTAGGAATCGCTTTTGCAGCCAGGGTCCCTTCTCCAGGGACTCAGAGAGGTGATGGGCCAAGGCTGTGTTTTGGATGTCCAGGAGATGAAAGGTCTCTGGCCAGAAACTGGGAGAGACATGAGAGAGGGAGATTCGGCCAGGAGACTGTGCACAGCAGAAGGGACTGATCACTTTTGATTTTCTTTGCAGCAGCAGCGGCTCCCGTTTCTCCTCGTACAGCTGGTCACTGCCACGTCCTCAACCGAGGGTGTGGGGAAACGCAGTTGGGCTGCCATGGGGAGACATACTGCCGGGCTGGTGGCTACCGGGCCTACGGGGATGTTCCTTCGGCCACGCCAGCAAAGGTGGAAGCGGAGCAGGAGCCAGTCGCCAGACGTGCGCCCAAGAGAAAGCGCGCTCCGCAAGACTCGGACGAAGATCTTTGCTCCCAACCCAAAATCCGGCGATTGTAGCATGGTGCCAGGAGGCGGACTCCACAGAATCTTGCTGGCTGAGCCATTCTCAAGAGAGGGCCATGGCAAAGCTCACAAGGTTACCACCCGACCCCCCCCACAACCCCCCATTTCTTGCTCCCTGAAGCAAGAACAGGATGGAGAGTCAAGCAGCACACACCCTGCCCCGAGATTCACATGCTCCTTTATTCCCAGCCCCTTCTGTCCCCAGTGGCGTCCCCTACTGCTCGGCAAAGTGTTTTTCTGTAACAGATTTCTAAAGGTCGCCACAGCTCAGACTTAGGTCACTACCCCTGTGCTAGGCACTCCTGCCACCTGGGAAAGGTTCCAAAGGTGGAGCAGCTCCAGGGGGTGCCAGGGATCAGAGCAAAAACTTGAGAGGCTGGGGATGAAGGAGTTTGGGCACAGTCCCTAAAGCATCTCAGTGGTTGAGCTTCTGTGAGAAAGCACATCCCCACTGTGTGGGGAGGTGGTGGGGGGAAGGGGTCCCTAGAGGAGGCAGCTAGGGGGAGGGCCTGAGGCTGGAAATGGGGAATGGCGTGCGGCCTCTGAGCGAGCACAGGCACTTAGCCCTTGAGGTTTCTGGGAAAGCTAGAGCCACAAGGGCCACGAGAGAAGGCAAGTGGAGCAGCAGAAGCCAGGTGCCAGATCTCTCCTCAGAACCTATACTTCTCCATGAGGCCGGGCCTTCCACGCTGAGGTAGGAGCGATCCTGGCCAGAAGGACAGGCAGCGGCAGCTCTGGGAGGAAGGGTGCTGCACTGGGGGCTCTGCTGCCATGGAAATGACTTCATTTCCTTCCACTCAAATACCGTACGGACTGGGTTCCTGCTCTGGTGAGTAAAAGGGTCGCTGACTCACCCGAGAAGGTTGTTCAGTTCACATCCCCAAAGTCCCTCTATTCGGGCCCTGGGGAGGTGTAGCAACTCCTGAGGGCGCTCTTTCCTGAGGCTGGCTGACCGAAGTGGGGGAGGTTCCTGATAGGTCCCAGGTGCTGGTTGAAGTCCCCAGAGAATGGTCATGAAGGCTGGAGAGTCAAGTAGGTGGAGAGAGAAGGCCGGGGGCAGAGGGCCCCTACCTGAATCCAGAGTTCACAAGGTTATTAACCCCCACCATTTCCAGAAACTATCTCTTCCCCCATACCAGCCCCAATGGCCCAGTACCGGGAAACCGGGAGCCCAGAGCACTTGTGGACACAGAGACACTCGCACGCAGCCCTCGGCGTGGGCGGGGCCTGCTGTAGGCGGATGGGGACGAGGTGTGCTCCCGGGAGGCCTCGGCCTGAAGGTGGCCCCCTGAGAGAAGCACCCCAGCTTGGACAGGAAGTTTAGAGGCGTGGGAGAGCAAACTAGGGCGCCCCCTCGGAGCAGTGGGAGTGGCAAGAGGGCCGGGGGCAGAGGGCACCCGCGATGGGAGGCCAGTGGGCTCTCAGCAGAGGCCAGCTGAGCCCGCGGGACTTGCCTCTGAGCAGGGGCCGGGAGGGCAGTGCTGCCCTGTGGCTTCCGGGCTTCGTGGATCACGGCTCTCCGCACACGGGTCGTAGGGTCCTCTGACCCTGTATCGCCTCCCTCACCCAGGGCCCCTCGCGAGGCCACGCCGCTGGGTGGCCTGTGTCGACGGGCACAACCCCATCACCCGCCCCTCTCAGACCCGCCGCCTCTGCCCGCCTGCCTGGCCCTGTGCAGCTTGCGACCCGGGGGGCCTCGAGGGTCCCCGTGCACTCAGCCAGCGGCCTCTGCTGGGTCTGCTGCTCCTGCTGGGTCTGCTGCTGCGGCCGGTAACCCGTGTGCACACCACGCCGGCCACCTCCAGTACCCCAAGTCCGCGGGAGCGCACGCGGGCCCTGATGCGGGACTTCCCGCTTGTGGACGGGTGGCTGCAGTGTGTGCGGGCTGCTTGGGGCCGTTGGGGGCCTAGCCTGGCCCTGGGCAGCGGAGGAGGTCCGGAGGTGCCCACACAAGCGTGGTGTGAGGCTCCCTCAGGCTGCCCCAGGCCAGGCAATGTATCCTGCCTGATCCCAAGACCTAAGGGGCCCACCTATTTGCCTTGACCTCCCTCCAGCCACAACAACATGCCCCTGGTCCTGAGGCAGTTGCACCACAATGGGCTCCAGGCTGTTAATCTGCGCAAGTTCAGCCACGGCCACACCAGCTTGGACGGGCTGAAAGACGGTCTTGTGGGTGCGCAGGCACCAAGGGGACACACAAGGTGTCCCCGTGGCTGCTGGGGAATAGTGGGGTAGTTTGGGGGCCTCCGAGACCACAGGTTAGTCACATTGGAACTATGTTACCATAGTGACCTAGAAAGTGCCATGCCATGGATGCTGGGGGTACAGGGGTCACCGTGAGCCACCCTGATGGGCATCCAAGTACCACAGAAAAAAACAATGCGTTACAGGTGACTTCTGGGCACAGTGAGCACTGTGCCAGCTGAGGAGGCGATGAGAAGCCCAAGGAGTTCCAAGCCCCAAACCAAGCCCTGGCCTTCCCTCACTTCTGGTCAGCCTACGTCCCACGCCAGACCCACCAACGGGATGCCGTGCGCCTCACCCCGGAGCAAATCGACCTCATCTGCCTCACGTGTGCCTCCTATTCTGCGCTGGAGCTTGTGACCTCAGTTAAAGGTACACGGGGGACTTCCCTGGTAGTCCAGAGGTTAGGACTCCACGCTTCCACTGCAGGGGGCTCGGGTTGGATCCCCGCTCACCGGGGAAGAGGCTCAGGTTCAAGGGCTCCTGCTTTGAACCATCTTCTACTCAACATGTAGAAATCAAAGCCTTCATCTGCCCTCCTAAGCCTTGTCCTCTCTCTCCAATTATGGAGTCAACAGACACTTACTGAGCCCCTAAGATATGTCAAGCACTGGTAGGCACTGGACATAACCTGATGAGACAGGAGGGAAAGGTTCAGTAGAACACAGGGTTATAGAAAAGGCACTTAAAAATATGTGAGAAATTCAAACTGTGTATGGTGCTATGAAGGAGCAGTTATGTAAGGCTGTGGGAGTCTACGTCAGCAGGAAAGAGACGGATGCGGCTTGAGGAGGGCCTCCCTTAAGAAATAAACTCTGGGGACTACCCTGGTGGTGCAGTGGTACAGAATCCGCCTGCCAACACTATTTACGGTGGCCAGGACAGGGAAGCAACCGAAGTGTCCATCGAGAGACGAACAGATAAAGAAGATGTGGCACATATATACAATGGACTCTTACTCCGCCATAAAAGGAAATGAAACTGAGTTATTTGTAGTGAGGTGGATAGACCCAGAGTCTGTCATACAGAGTGAAGTAAGTCACAAAGAGGAAATCAAATACCGTATGCTAATACATATATATGGAATCTAAAAAAAAAGGTTCTAATGAACCTAGGGGCAGGGCAAGAATAAAGACGCAGACGTAGAGAATGGACTTGAGGACTCGGGGAAGGGGAAGGGTAAGCTGGGAGGCAGTAAGAGAGTAGCATTGACAAATATACAATACCAAATGTAAAATACCTGGCTAGTGGGAAGCAGCTGCACAGCACAGGAAGATCAGCTCAGTGCCTTGCAACCACCTAGAGGGGTGGGATCAGGAGGGTGGGAGGGAGATGCAGGAGGGAGGGGATGTGGGGATATACGTATGCATGCAGCTGATTCCCTTTGTTATACAGCAGAAACTGACACACCAGCGTAGAGCAATTATACTCCAACAAAGACGTTTAAAAACAAAAACAAAAAACCAATCTGCCTGCCAAGGCAGGGGACACAGGTCGGCTACCTGGTCCAGGAAGCTCCCACATGCCGCGGAGCCAGTAAGCCCGTGAGCCACCACTACCGAGTCCACGTGCCACAATTAGTGTGGACCGCGTGCTCAGAGCCCGTGCTCGGCAACATGAGAAGCCACTCCACTGAGAAGCCCGTGCACCGCAGAGAAGAGTAGCCCCGGCTCGCCGCAACTACAGAAAGCCCGCGCCCGGCAACGAAAACCCAACGCAACGAAAAATAAATAAATAAATTCATTCATTAAACAAATAATCAAAAGTTATATTAAAAAAAAGAAAGAAACGAAAAGCAAAAATCTCTGCTGGGAATTCCCCGGTGCTCCGGTGGTCTAGTGGTTAGGACCCCGGGCCTCCACTTCAGGGGGCCCGGGTTCAATCCCTGGTTGGGGAACTGAGATCCTGCAAGCTGGCATCGCAGCCCAATTAAAAATGCAATAAAATAAAATATAACTAAATAAGAAAAGAAAGCATCTCTGATTCAAGGTCTAAAGGGTGAGAAGGTGTTTATCGGGCCAGTATGTCGGCAGAAAACGTTTCCCATTTCAGTAAGTAGCACCTCCATTTACCCAATTACATACCCTTAACCCACATTCCCCCCATCCAATTCATCACTAACTCCTATTCACCTCCAAGCCATCACTAACCTTCCAAATAGGACTCTAACCTGCCTGCTTTACTCCACCTCCAAGGCCACCACTGTGCACAAAGCCAGTCTCCTAATGAGTCTCCCCAAATCCAGTCCTGCCCCCTCCTAGCCATTCTCTTACACTAGCCAGTATGGTGTCTGAAAAAGGCAGCTCTGCCAACCCCACTTCTCTCTTTATACCCTGCAATGGCTTCCCACCAAGTTTACGATCAATCCCAAACAGATGATGGACTGCAGGCTGAAAGACAACAAGGAGGTAGGGAGGGTGTCAGATTCGAAAGAGGGATGAAGGGTCTGGACAAACAGCGAAAAGGGCTGAAAAGAAAATGATCAGCACTTGCACAACAGTCCTGATGCAGGCAGGAAAAATGCAGCAATAGTGAAGGCATACCAAGAGCCACTTTTGATTTCTGCAATGCCCTTTGCAGTTCCCCATGTGCTTCATTGATAACTGTGATTCTCAAACCTAGCTGTACATTAGAATCATCTGGGGACATTTGAAAAACTACCAATGGCCAGGCCTCACCCTAAACCAATTACATCACAATATACAGTTCACTGGGGCAGGAATTTTGTCTGTGTCGTTCACTGGACATATGAAAAGTAAGTGGCACATACGTGCTGCTCAGAAAATAGTTCCTGAATGAATGAAGGAAGGAAGGAAGGAAGGAATGCACAACTATCACCTGAGATCCAAGGAAGAATTCTTTTCAAGCCTTAGGGAGTCACCAGGCAAGGACAGTTACCATGGCAGCCGTGGGAAACACAATACCAAGTGACACTAACACTCCCAGGAGCCCACACTGGTTTCCACAGTAAGTAAACCTTTCTCGTTTCTAAAGGACTATACTGGGAAATACGCATCTCAGTAACAGCTTGAGGTTACTCAATGTCTGCTGGGAGCAGGAGGAAAAGACAAGGGCCTTAAACACTATCGAAAGCCACGACAGGAAGAAACTAGGGGCCACGGGCAGAGACAGACAGGCTCCGACAGGCTCCAATCCCTGTGACATTCCGAGGTGATCCCATTGGAAGGGCTCGAGCACGAGAAAGCAGCCACTAACCAGCTACCCTGTCTCAGATATTTGGAGAAAGTCAATGCAAATACATACCTATGCATTATTCCTTTCTGATCATTCTTTCAGTGTATCCTTTCGGGCTTTGTGCAAAGCGATTCTTACTTTGGTACCTGAAAAAGGAGTGGCACGTGTCAACGGATGAAACATGTCAGAGCAGACCTCCAAGGAGCTCTGCAGCTCACGAACGAGGAGCTCCGAGTCCTGGGAAAGAATCGTGAAAGTAGTGTAGAATCACAAAATCTTAGAGCATCCTTTATATCAGACCCCCCATCATATCACCAATCAGTGGGCATCAGCCTATACAGGAACTCTTGAACTCTGCAGTGACAGACAACCCAGCACTCTCTAGACAGATCCAGGCATTGCTCGTTGCTACAGCAGTCGATATCAAATTCACAATCTGACTCCCTGGCACGCATCACTCCCAGGCTGCCTTCTGGAATGGGACACCCCAGGGCACACCTCACCTCTTTTCCATCTGGCACAATTCCCAAACACATGAGGACAATGTTGTTCTTCCTAAAGTTCTCTTTAGGAAGAGAACTTTAGGGCTCCCACGTCACCCTCCTAAATCACTCCTTCCTGTGTTTAGGACTTTCAGGAGCCCCCAAGGGTTTCGCACCCCAAGGACATGACAAGCATTGGCATCAACGTGCCTGCTACAGATTCTGGGAAAGGGGCAGGGCCACACAACAGTCTGGCAAATGTGACTGACTACCTGACGTGAGAGTACATCGGACAACCTCAGCCTCTCTTCAGTCCTCAGCCTCTATCCAAGGTTTCTCCATAGCACACGATTGACATTTTGGGCCAGCTCATTCTTTTGGGGTGGTGGGGAAAGGCTGTCCTGTGCCTTGTACGATATGTGGTACCATCCTGGCCTCTACCCACTAGATGCCTGCAGCACCGCCCCGACCAGATGTGAACTAAGGAAAATGTCTCCAGCCATTGTCAAACGTGCTGGGGGATGGGTGAGGGCAAAATCACCCTCACTCAAGAGCCACTGCTCTATCCCATGGCGCTGTTCACCCATGAGTACTCAAAACGCTCTCCTCTGCTGGCTTAACAGCTAACCCTCCAGAAAGTCTATCGTGTATCAAAGTGCTGTAGGAAATTGAATAGTATTTATCTCTATAACGGTATCTCCTGACACCAAAGGAATACTCTTTCTCCAGAGGTTAAGAACCTCCCAGGTGCTTAATCCACATTTACCTTATCTCCTACCCCAGGCACTGGAAATGACAGAAATGATCTGACACCCATTTTCGGGATCCGTTCAAGAAGTACCAGTAGTGTAAGGCTTTCTGGCAACCTGAACAACCGAACTCACGTAGAATATCCTGCCTGACCCTGGCTTTGTGAGACAAGCCGCAAACCTGTAGCAGGACCCTCCTCGCTGCTATTTACGGAATCGAGGTAGCTGACTGGAAAGCCGGTGGAGGTGAACAAGCCAAGAAAGCAGTGGGCTCAGCATGAGAAGCTGGAAAGGGTGACAAGGGAGGGGAGAATGAGCCTCAGCTGAAAAGAAAGGGGAAAAGTACCAAGTGATGAGTTCTCTTGACTGAAGAGAAGATATGCTGAAGGCCATCAGCTTGCCCTCGGGGCCGCCCTCAGCTGTCTGGGGAGCTATAAGGGAAGGGTGAGCCTGGATCTAGGACTCCGGACCCCTGGTGTCGGACCCCAGGCCTGACCATTCACTCAGACTCTCAATAAATAACTTGTATTCAAAGACCTTGCACGGGGACCCCATCTGGGAAAACATCGCCACACCCTCATAAGTTACAGGGCGAGACCCGAACTGGCCAAGCCATGACAGGAGCTGTGAGGGTGACAAAAGAGCATTGCAGGGATCCGACATCGGATCACCACAAGCCCTCCGCCCTCCTGGCTCCTAATGCCAGGGCCCCATCACCGCGTATCCTCGGACCCCCGTCCTGACTCCAACACGCACCCTTCCCCAAGGTTGGCCGGGGCCTAGAGTCACCAGCCCTTGTTCGGACCTACCCACCTCGCCGCTGCTGAGCTCTACACATCCCGCTCCTTCCACACGCCTCGCCAATTCCGTGGCCCTGAATGAGCCACGCCAGCCACCGATCGCCAGAACTTGGCGCGCCCGTGAAGTCACTGTCGTGCGCCTCTCCGGCAGCAAGGGGAATAGGGCTCTGGCACCCCGGCTGCGGCTCTTGTCGCTCGTGGCTCGGTTGCTTCTGGCGCTTCGCCGGGACCTCACGGTCCGCGGTCCCAACAAGCCCCGGCCCGTGGTGCGCATCCCGCGGGCTCTACAGTGGCGGCAGGAAGAGCGGCAGAGCGGGCAGCGGAGCCCCCCGCGACCGGTGCTGGTGCGACCCGGGCTGCTGCTGATCTCCGCGTGGCGGCCCGAGTTGAACCAGCCGGTACGCCTCACGCTGGGCCCTTGTCAGCCCGCGCCACTGGCTTCGCGCCGCGCCCACGAGGACCAATTCTCAACATGTAGAAAACAAAAATAAAGCCTTGACCTTCCCTCCTAACAGACACTTACTTAGCCCCGAAGATATGCCAAGCACTGGGAGGCACTGGAGATAAAATGATGAGGCAGGAGGGAAAGGATCAGTAGAACAGAGGGTTATAAAAAGGGAACTTACAAATGTCTGTGAAATTAAAACTGTGTATGGTGCTCAAAAGGAGCAGTTACGAAAGGCTGTGGGAGTCTGTGTCAGCAGGGAAGAGATTGGTGGGGCTTGAGGAGGGCGTCCCTTAAGAAATAATCTCTGGGGACTTCCCTGGTGGTGCAGTGGTTCAGAATCCGCCTGCCAGCACAATTTACAGTAGCCAGGACCGGGAAGCAACCTAAGTGTCCATCGACAGACGAATAGATAAAGAAGATGTGACACATACATACCATAGAATATGACTCAGCCATAAAAGAAATGAAACTGAGCTATTTGTAGTGAGGTGGATAGACCTCGAGTCTGTCATACAGAGTGAAGTAAGTCAGGAAGAGAAAAACAAATATCGTATGCTACCACATATATATGAAACCTATATATATATATACATATATATATATATATATATATATATATATATGTATGTATATAAAGGTTCTCATGAACCTAAGGGCAGGGCAGGAATAAAGACGCAGATAGAAAATGAACTTGAGGACACGGGGATGGGGAAGGGTAAGCTGGGACGAAAGAAGAGTAGCATTGACATATATACAATACCAAATGTAAAATACCTAGCTAGCGGGAAGCAGCTGCACAGCACAGGGAGTTCAGCTCAGTGCCTTTCGACCACCTAGAGGGTTGGGCACAGGAGGGTGAGAGAGAGAGACGCAGGAGGGAGGGGATATGGGGATATAGGCATGCATATAGCTGATTCACTTTGTTACACAGCAGAAACTGACACACCAGTGTAAAGCAATTACACTCCAACAAAGATGTTTAAAAACAAAAACAAAAACAAACAATCCGCCTGCCAAGGCAGGGGACACGGGTTTGCACCCTGGTCCGGGAAGGCCCCACATGCCGCGGAGCCAGTAAGCCTGCGCGCCACCTCTACCGAGCCCACGCGCCAAAACTACTGAGGACCGCGTGCAGCATAAAGCCCATGCTCCACCACATGAGAAGCCACTGCACTGAGAAGCCCGGGCACCACAACGAAGAGTAGCCCCTGCTCGCCGCAACTACCGAAAGCCCACGCGTGGCAATGAAGAACCAATGCGACCCAAAATTCATTCATTCATTCATTCATTAAACAATTAATCAAAACTTATATTGAAAAAAGAAAGAAACGAAAAGTAAAAATCTCTGCTGGGAATTCCCCGGTGGTCCAGTGGTTAGGACCCCGTGCTTCCACTTCAGGGGGCCCGGGTTCAATCCCTGGTTGGGGAACTGAGATCCTGCAAGCTGGCATCGCAGCCCAATTAAAAATGCAATAAAATAAAATATAACTAAATAAAACAAGAAAGCATCTCTGATTCAAGGTCTAAAGGGTGAGAAGGTGTTTATCGGGCCAGTATGTGGGCAGAAAACGTTTCCCATTTCAGTAAGTAGCACCTCCATTTACCCAATTCCACACCCTTAACCCACATTCCCCCCATCCAATTCATCACTAACTCCTATTCACCTCCAAGCCATCACTAACCTTCCAAATAGGACTCTAACCTGCCTGCTTTACTCCACCACCAAGGCCACCACTGTGCACAAAGCCAGTCTCCTAATGAGTCTCCCCAAATCTACTCCTGCCCTCTCCTAGCCATTCTCTTACAGTAGCCAGTGCGGTGTCTGAAAAAGGCATCTCTGCCAACACCACTTCTCTCTTTATACCCTGCAATGGCTTCCCACCAAGTGTAGGATCAATCCCAAACTGATGATGGACTGGAGGCTGAAAGACAAGAAGGAGGTAGGGAGGGTGTCAGGTTCGAAAGAGGGATGAACGTTCTAGGCAAACAGCGAAAAGGGCTGAAAAGAAAATGATCAGCACTTGCACAACAGTCCTGATGCAGGCAGGAAAGAAAATGCAGGAAGAGTGAAGGAATACCAATAGCCACTTTTTATTTCTGCAATGCCTTTGCAATTCCCAAAGTGCTTCAATGATAACTGTGATTCTCAAACCTCGCTGCACATGAGAATCATCTGGAGAGATTTTAAACGCTACCAATGGCCAGGCCTCACCCCAAGCCAATTAAATCAGCATAGACATTTCACTGTATTACATTTTATTCCCTGCCCCCAAACATCCATTTAGACCCAGGAGAAGGAAAAGGGGATGTGACTAGCAATAGAGAGAAATTTTCTGCACAACAATGGCCATGGCAAGCTTAGGCGCTTTGGGTGAAATCTCTCTGGGAAGTACTGGCAGTGGAAGAAAAAGCCAAACTGACACACAAGTATTGCCTGGTGTGCATTTCCAGCCTCTGCCTTCTTTCTCATCTCTTGGTGGCAGGTGGAGGAAATGGAGAAAAGCTTAAACTTCTTTATAAACCGGCAGAAGGTTATAGCATCCTCTCACTATCTCTGCATAGGTTCTAGTCTCTGCAGCACTACAGAAGCTTTGCCCAAAGTAATGAACAGTTGAAAGTCAAATGTAATACTTCATCAGACGACTTAAAAATGCTTGCACACTGGAAAGAATTGCAGAGAACACAAATGGACCCAGAGCAACCTTTGCCAAAAGAGAATAGTGTGCTCAATGTACAGCCATAGCTCTTTTCCACATGAGCAAACAGTCAGGAGGATAAAAGAACTTGGTCAAACTCACACAAGTAAGTAGGACAGAATCTGGTCTGTCTGTCCTAAGCGTTGTGTTCTTTAACCACCAGGCTAGCTTTTCTCAGATCTGATTCATGCATACTGTAACCATATACCTCTGTTTGCCTCGAATCTTCCCTGTTTATACGTATGCCTGCTGCCGTTTTAAATACGGCCCACTTGGACTCCCCAAAGCAACCGAGAAGACACAATCATTTGGTCACTCTATACATGGACCACTGTGGTGGGGCTGCCCAGGAAGCTTATTTAAAAAGTGCAGCTTAGGGCTTCCCTGGTGGCGCAGTGGTTCAGAGTCCGCCTGCCGATGCAGGGCACACGGGTTCATGCCCCGGTCCGGGAAGATCCCACATGCCGCGGAGCAGCTGGCTCCGTGGGCCATGGCCGCTGAGCCTGCACTCCGCAACGGGAAAGACCACAACAGTGAGAGGCCCACGCACCACACACACATACACACACACACACACACACACACACACACACACACACACAAGTTGCAGCTTCCTGAGCCCTACTCCACATCTAGATAAGTTTTCTGAGGGTTGTCTCAAGAATCCAGGTACAAGTCTTTTTAAGTGCTTTTGTGGAACTCCCCAGGTGAGTCTCTCACTCTCCTAAGTTAAGAAACCTTTTATTCGGCCTCCCCCAGATGCCCAGCCAGGTCCTGTTAAGGTTGGAGTCCCCGCACCACATCACAGGGATGCTCCCAGCCAAGTCATATCTGGAGCCTTGGAGAATCTGAATGGTCTCATGCTGGCCCACCTGCCACGACAAACCTCCTCCAGAGCATTCCCCTTCACACTTCACCTTCTACCACTCCCAAAGGTAGTCTGCTCCAATGAGGCCTGACTTCGTCTGTCCTAACGGGCACCCGCTGATTCAAGCACTTTAGGAGAACAAGGTGCTGTGCTTCTCTACCAGGGTGGCCCGACCTCTAAAATGGTAGTCCAAGCAGTCTCTACCTCCTGGGCACATCCCCTCTGCAACAGCCCAAGTACACGAATGTCCCATCTTTGCTTTCTCAAGGTCGGCAACAGGGAGTCCCAGCCTAAAGAAGGTTCTCTCTCATTGCCACACTATCCAAGGCTGCCCCAAATGTGCTTCCTCCCTGTGGGCCTGCTCAGGCTAAGGGCAGAGTCATCTCTTTCGTCTCTGAGTCGGACCAAATCGTCTTCGTAACTCCTCTTCACGGTGTTGACCAGGTCTTTCACGGGGGCTGCTGCTGAGCCTTTCTCTCATCCTTTCATGGTGGAGAGAGAGAGGGGATTCTAATGATTCTTACCTCTAGGGGAGAGGGCGAGTGTCATGATTATGTGATCATTCGGTATGATGTCCTTTCGACAGGAATTTGTTTGGACTTTCACGTTAAAGTGGGCCCACCATTCCCACTTTGTGAGGTCATTCAGCACCCTCATTTTGCACCTTTAACATCTCTCTCAGTATCACCTTGGAAATGTTTGAAACGGCATGAGTTTGTCCTCACGTTCCTATCAGCTGGGAATCCGGGGCCCCAACATGAACCTAACCATTGAGCGCAACACCTCTCCACGACCTGTGTAACACTGGGTAGGCCCCTTCACCTCTCGGGTTTTTGAAGCCCTCGGGTGTAAAAATGGGAGGGTTCTATGAATCTATATTTGGGGCAGGACAAGGTCGAGAAGAGTGTGTCTCTGCTTTTATTCTTCCAAAATGGAATGTCTGCCCTCTCTTCCCCATGGGTCCACATGTCACTTGTCCTTCAGGCCCACTGCCAAGGAGCCTTCCCTGATTCCCCAGTCCACACAAATCTCTGCCTCTTAGGGTCAGGGCCGTACAACCTAGCTGCCTCCTAACGTTCATCTTGCCTCTCAAGCCGATCTCACGATGTGGGTCTCTCTTGCCCTCCTGTGGCCCCTGGGGCTGTGCCAGCCCACCGGCACGCCCCACGTGGGCTGTCTACTAGACTAGGGCATGGGTGGGGAGGCCCCGGTGTGAGGGCCCAGGCAGAGTACCTCTGCCTCCACCCTGCTCTCCTCCACAGAACTGCCCCTCCTCCTCAAGCCTGACCCCCAAGTCACAGGTTCCATACGATGACCTCACTGGCTAGTGAGCACCTCACCGGCATTCCACAGTTTCCATGGCAGTGTAACTGTGCAAACAAAGTTTGCTGCCCTCAGAGAAACTTCCCTACTGGTTCTCCACCAGAGACCAATCTCTTTGGTTGTCTGAGACAGAATGTGTGACCGGATCCTCTACACATATTCCAACCTGTGCTCTGTTCCCTGGCTGGGCGGTGCAGGAGGAACAGCGAGACCGGGCATCTGCGGAACAGGCGTGGGGTACACACAACCTCACCTGGCTGCCACGTGTTTCTGTGGCTCTTGCCCACTACGTACACCCGAGTGCTTTCCCAGATGTAAGTAATACCAGTGTGACCTGGGACACCTTCAGGGTCCCACAGTGCTCACTGCTGAGGACAAGTGAAAGGTCAGCCCCGGACTAGTGTGCAGGAAGCTTCTGATCTTTATAAATATAGCCTTCCGCTTTGGGCTACAGGATGCTTCCATTCAGACCCTTTCCTGATGGGCCTCTTAGCAAAAGACAAGTGCGTTGTTGTGGGCAAGTGGTACATGGAGCAGTTTGAGGAAGAGGGCCACTCTTGAACCACACCTTCAAACCCAGGCACCTCTGTGCTGGCACGGAGACATCGAGATCGGTCCCCTCAGACACATCCCATACTGAGCTGCTGAGTACTAGGGGAGAGGGTGGTGCCATAGTCATGGGAAGGACGGAAGAACCAAGGGGCAGGGGGTGATGAAGTGCTAGTGAGACCGGAGGGCTGAGGAGATGGTGCCCCAGGAGGCTGGGTTGATGTGAGCCTAGATATGGTACCCAGAAGCCGGGTTCTGAGTCTCCTGTTCACTCTGCCTCAGTAGTGGACCTCGTGCTACTCTAGATACAAGGATCCCAGGGCGAGAGTTCAGTGTGTTTGAAACAGGCAGTATACATGGGGCCCAAGAGGGGTGGCCAAGGTGGGAGTGGTCCTGAACCAAGTTATATTAGATGATTGTTTTCGAAATCTTGAAAGGCATTTCCATGAAAGCCTCAGAAATGACAGACAGCAAGAAATGGTTGGTTTCTCTGTTGTGGAAGGGACAGATGGAGAGGATCATGAGTGCAATGACTTTCGGGCTCTACTGTTTTCCCTGGAAACGGTGAAGAGACTTCCTCATGTGCTGCAGCCGTAGGCTCCAGGAATTGCCTTTGCAGCCAGTTTCCCTTCTCCAGGGACTCAGAGAGGTGATGGGCCAAGGCTGTGCTTTGGATGTCCAGTAGATGGAAAGGTCTTCGGCCAGAAACTGGGAGAGACTTGAGAGAGGGAAATCCTGCCAGGAGACTGTGTACAGCCGAAGGGACTGATCACTTCTGATTTTCTTTGCAGCAGCAGCGGCTCCCGTTTCTCCTCCAACACCTGGTCACTACCACGTCCTCTACCGGGGATGTGAAGAAACGCAGTTGGGCTGGCACGGGGAGACCTACTGCCTGGCTGGTGGCTACCGGGCCTACGGGGACGTTCCTTTGGCCACACCAGCAAAGGTGGAAGCCAAGAAGCCAGTCCCCAGACGAGCTCTGAAGAGAAAGCGTGCTCCGGAGGAGTTGGACGGAGATCTCTGCTGCTCCAGACTGAAAATCCGGCGATTGCAGGAGTCAAGCAGCTTACTAGGATTACAAGGTGCTGTGATGCTCAAGCAGAGTGGCCCCACCTCTGGGCACATCCCCTCTGCAACAGCCCAAGTACACGAATGTCCCATTTTGGCTTTTGCAAGGTCGGCAACAGGGAGTCCCTTCCTAAAGAAGGTTCTCTCTCATTGCCACACTATCCAAGGCTGCCCCAAATGTGCTTCCTTCCTGTGGGCCTGCTCAGGCTAAGGGCAGAGTCATCTCTTTCCTTCTCTGAGTCGGACCAAATCGTCTTAGTAACACCTCTTCACGGTGTTGACCATGTCTTTCACGGGGGCTGCTGCTGAGCCTTTCTCTCATCCTTTCATGGTGGAGAGAGGGAGAGAGAGGATTCTAATGATATTTACCTCTAGGGGAGAGGGCGAGTGTCATGATTATGTGATCATTCGGTATGATGTCCTTTCGACAGGAATTTGTTTGGACTTTCACGTTAACGTGGGCCCACCATTCCCACTTTGTGGGGTCATTCAGCACCCTCATTTTGCACCTTTAACATCTCTCTCAGTATCACCTTGGAAATGGTTGAAATGGCATGAGCTCTTCCTCACGTTCCTATCAGCTGTGAATCCGGGGGCCCAACATGAACCTAACCATTGAGTGCAACACCTCTCCACGACCTGTGTTAACACTGGGGAGGCCCCTTCACCTCTAGGGTTTTTGAAGCCCTCGGGTGTTAAAATGGGAGGGTTCTATGAATTTATATTTGGGGCAGGACAAGGTCGAGAAGAGTGTGTCTCTGCTATTCTTCTTCCAAAATGGAATGTCTGCCCTCTCTTCCCCATGGGTTCACATGTCACTTGTCCTTCAGGCCCACTGCCAAGGAGCCTTCCCTGATTCCCCAGTCCACACAAATCTCTGCCTCTTAGGGTCAGGGCCCTACAACCTAGCTGCCTCCTCACGTTCATCTTGCCTCTCAAGCCGATCTCACGATGTGGGTCTCTCTTGCCCTCCTGTGGCCCCTGGGGCTGTGCCAGCCCACCGGCACGCCCCACGTGCGGTGTCTACTAGACTAGGGCATGGGTGGGGAGGCCCCGGTGTGAGGGCCCAGGCAGAGTACCACTGCCTCCACCCTGCTCTCCTCCACAGAACTGCCCCTCCTCCTGAAGCCTGCCCCTCAACTCACACGTTCCTTATAGGACCTCACTGGCTAGTGATGACCTCACAGGCCTTCTCACAGTTTCCATGGCAGGGTAACGATGCAAACGTGCTGCTGCCCTCAGAGATACTTCCCTACCGGTTCTCCACCAGAGACCAATCTCTTTGGTTGTCTGAGAGAGAATCCCTCACCAGACCTTCTGCATTTACTCTAACCTGTCCTACGTTCCCTGAGAGGGCAGTGCACGAGGTACACCGACACCGGGCATCTGTCCAAGAGGCATGGTGTACGCACAACTTCCCCTGGCTGCCACATGTTCCCTGGGGCTTGCCCAGCACATACACCTGAGCACTTTCCCAGCTGTAACGAATACCAGTGACCCGCGGCACCTTCAAGGACCCACAGTGCTCACTGCTGAGGACAAGTGAAAGGTCATCCCTGGACAAGTGTGCAAGAAGGTTCTGATCTTTATCAAAGGAGCCTTCCCCTTTGGGCTACAGGATGCTTCCATTCAGACCCTTTCCTGATGGGCCTCTTAGCAAAAGACAAGTACGTTGTTGTTGGCGAATGGTCAATGGAGCAGTTTGAGGAAGAGGGCCACCCTTGAACCGCACCTTCAAACCCAGGCACCTCTGTGCTGTCGTGTAGACATCTAGATCGGTCCCGTCAGACACATCCCATACTGAGCGGCTGAGTACTAGGGCCGACGGTGGTGCCCTATTGATGGCAGGAGCGGAAGAACCAAGGGGGCGTGATGAAGTGCTAGTGAGACCGGAGGGCTGAGGAGATGGTGTCCCAGGAGGCTGGGTTGATGTGAGCCTAGACATGGTACTCAGAACCCGGTTCTGAGTCTCCCGATCACTCTGCCTCAGTATGTGGCCTGTTCTAATCGAGATAAAAGGATCAGAGGACTAGAGTTCCGTGTGGTTGAAACAGGCACTGTAAAAATGGGACCCAAGAGGGGTTGCCAAGGTGGGAGGGGTTCTGAACCAACTTATATTAGATTACCTTTTTGCAAAACTTGAACGATATTTCCATTAAAGCCTCACAAGTGACAGACTGCAAGAAATGTTTTCTCTGTTGTGGAAGGGAGAGATGGAGAGGATCATGCTTGCAATGACTTTCGTGTTCTACTGTTTGCCCTGGAAACGGTGAAGGGACTCCCTCATCTGCTGCAGCCGTAGGCCCTAGGAATCGCTTTTGCAGCCAGGGTCCCTTCTCCAGGGACTCAGAGAGGTGATGGGCCAAGGCTGTGTTTTGGATGTCCAGGAGATGAAAGGTCTCTGGCCAGAAACTGGGAGAGACATGAGAGAGGGAGATTCGGCCAGGAGACTGTGCACAGCAGAAGGGACTGATCACTTTTGATTTTCTTTGCAGCAGCAGCGGCTCCCGTTTCTCCTCCTACAGCTGGTCACTGCCACGTCCTCAACCGAGGGTGTGGGGAAACGCAGTTGGGCTGCCATGGGGAGACATACTGCCGGGCTGGTGGCTACCGGGCCTACGGGGATGTTCCTTCGGCCACGCCAGCAAAGGTGGAAGCGGAGCAGGAGCCAGTCGCCAGACGTGCGCCCAAGCGGAAGCGCGCTCCGCAAGACTCGGACGAAGATCTTTGCTCCCGACCCCAAATCCGGCGATTGTAGCATGGTGCCAGGAGGCGGACTCCACAGAATCTTGCTGGCTGAGCCATTCTCAAGAGAGGGCCATGGCAAAGCTCACAAGGTTACCACCCGAACCCCCCACAACCCCCCATTTCCTGCTCCCCGAAGCAAGAACAGGATGGAGAGTCAAGCAGCACACACCCTGCCCCAAGATTCACATGCTCCTTTATTCCCAGCCCCTTCTGTCCCCAGTGGCGTCCCCTACTGCTCGGCAAAGTGTTTTTCTGTAAGAGATTTCTAAAGGTCGCCACAGCTCAGACTTAGGTCACTACCCCTGTGCTAGGCACTCCTGCCACCCGGGAAAGGTTCCAAAGGTGGAGCAGCTCCAGGGGGTGCCAGGGATCAGAGCAAAAACTTGAGAGGCTGGGGATGAAGGAGTTTGGGCACAGTCCCTAAAGCATCTCAGTGGTTGAGCTTCTGTGAGAAGGCACATCCCCACTGTGTGGGGAGGTGGTGGGGGGAAGGGGTCCCTAGAGGAGGCAGCTAGGGGAAGGGCCTGAGGCTGGAAATGGGGAATGGCGTGTGGCCTCTGAGCGAGCACAGGCACTTAGCCCTTGAGGTTTCTGGGAAAGCTAGAGCCACAAGGGCCACGAGAGAAGGCAAGTGGAGCAGCAGAAGCCAGGTGCCAGATCTCTCCTCAGAACCTATACTTCTCCACGAGGCCGGGCCTTCCACGCTGAGGTAGGAGCGATCCTGGCCAGAAGGACAGGCAGCGGCAGCTCTGGGAGGAAGGGTGCTGCACTGGGGGCTCTGCTGCCATGGAAATGACTTCATTTCCTTCCACTCAAATACCGTACGGACTGGGTTCCTGCTCTGGTGAGTAAAAGGGTCGCTGACTCTCCCCAGAAGGTTGTTCAGTTCACATCCCCAAAGTCCCTCTATTCGGGCTCTGGGGGGGTGTAGCAACTCCTGAGGGCGCTCTTTCCTGAGGCTGGCTGACCGAAGTGGGGGAGGTTCCTGATAGGTCCCAGGTGCTGGTTGAAGTCTCCAGAGAATGGTCATGAAGGCTGGAGAGTCAAGTAGGTGGAGAGAGAAGGCCGGGGGCAGAGGGCCCCTACCTGAATCCAGAGCTCACAAGGTTATTACACCCCACCATTTCCAGAAACTATCTCTTCCCCCATACCAGCCCCAATGGCCCAGTACCGGGAAACCGGGAGCCCAGAGCACTTGTGGCCACAGAGACACTCGCACGCAGCCCTCGGCGTGGGCGGGGCCTGCTGCAGGCGGATGGGGACGAGGTGTGCTCCCGGGAGGCCTCGGCCTGAAGGTGGCCCCCTGAGAGAAGCACCCCAGCTTGGACAGGAAGTTTAGAGGCGGGGGAGAGTAAACTAGGGTGCCCCTCGGAGCAGTGGGAGTGGGAAGAGGGCCGGGGGCAGAGGGCACCCGCGATGGGAGGCCAGTGGGCTCTCAGCAGAGGCCAGCTGAGCCTGCGGGACCTGCCTCTGAGCAGGGGCCGGGAGGGCAGTGCTGCCCTGTGGCTTCCCGGCTTCGTGGATCACGGCTCTGCGCACACGGGTCATAGGGTCCTCTGACCCTGTATCGCCTACCTCACCCAGGGCCCCTCGCGAGGCCGCGCCACTGGGTGGCCTGTGTCGACGGGCACAACCCCATCACCCGCCCCTCTCAGGCCCGCCGCCTCTGCCCGCCTGACTGGCCCTGTGCAGCTTGCGACCCGGTGGGCCTCGAGGGTCCCCGCGCACTCAGCCAGCGGCCTCTGCTGGGTCTGCTGCTCCTGCTGGGTCTGCTGCTGCGGCCGGTAACCCGTGTGCACACCACGCCGGCCACCTCCAGCACCCCAAGTCCGCGGGAGCGCACGTGGGCCCTGATGCGGGACTTCCCGCTTGTGGACGGGTGGCTGCAGTGTGTGAGGGCTGCTTGGGGCCTTTGGGGGCCTAGCCTGGCCCTGGGCAGCGGAGGAGGTCCGGAGGTGCCCACACAAGCGTGGTGTGAGGCTCCCTCAGGCTGCCCCAGGCCAGGCAATGTATCCTGCCTGATCCCAAGACCTAAGGGGCCCACCCACTTGCCTTGACCTCCCTCCAGCCACAACGACATGCCCCTGGTCCTGAGGCAGTTGCACCACAATGGGCTCCAGGCTGTTAATCTGCGCAAGTTCAGCCACGGCCACACCAGCTTGGACGGGCTGAAAGACGGTCTCGTGGGTGCGCAGGCACCAAGGGGACACACAAGGTGTCCCCGTGGCTGCTGGGGAATAGTGGGGTAGTTTGGGGGCCTCCGAGACCACAGGTTAGTCACATTGGAACTATGTTACCATAGTGACCTAGAAAGTGCCATGCCATCTATGCTGGGGGCTACAGGGGTCACCGTGAGCCACCCTGACGGGCATCCAAGTACCACAGAAAAAAACAATGCGTTACAGGTGACTTCTGGGCACAGTGAGCGCTGTGCCAGCTGAGGAGGCGATGAGAAGCCCAAGGAGTTCCAAGCCCCAAACCAAGCCCTGGCCTTCCCTCACTTCTGGTCAGCCTACATCCCACGCCAGACCCACCAACGGGATGCCGTGTGCCTCACCCCAGAGCAAATCGACCTCATCCGCCTCACGTGTGCCTCCTATTCTGCGCTGGAGCTTGTGACCTCAGTTAAAGGTACACGGGGGACTTCCCTGGTAGTCCAGAGGTTAGGACTCCACGCTTCCACTGCAGGGGGCTCGGGTTGGATCCCCGCTCACCGGGGAAGAGGCTCAGGTTCAAGGGCTCCTGCTTTGAACCATCTTCTACTCAACATGTAGAAAACAAAGCCTTGATCTGCCCTCCTAAGCCTTGTCCTCTCTCTCCAATTATGGAGTCAACAGACACTTACTGAGCCCCTAAGATATGTCAAGCACTGGTAGGCACTGGACATAACCTGATGAGACAGGAGGGAAAGGTTCAGTAGAACACAGGGTTATAGAAAAGGCACTTAAAAATATGTGAGAAATTCAAACTGTGTATGGTGCTATGAAGGAGCAGTTATGTAAGGCTGTGGGAGTCTACGTCAGCAGGAAAGAGATGGATGCGGCTTGAGGAGGGCCTCCCTTAAGAAATAAACTCTGGGGACTACCCTGGTGGTGCAGTGGTACAGAATCCGCCTGCCAACACTATTTACGGTGGCCAGGACAGGGAAGCAACCGAAGTGTCCATCGAGAGACGAACAGATAAAGAAGATGTGGCACATATATACAATGGACTCTTACTCCGCCATAAAAGGAAATGAAACTGAGTTATTTGTAGTGAGGTGGATAGACCCAGAGTCTGTCATACAGAGTGAAGTAAGTCACAAAGAGGAAATCAAATACCGTATGCTAATACATACATATGGAATCTAAAAAAAAAAGGTTCTAATGAACCTAGGGGCAGGGCAAGAATAAAGACGCAGACATAGAGAATGGACTTGAGGACTCGGGGAGGGGGAAGGGTAAGCTGGGAGGCAGTAAGAGAGTAGCATTGACAAATATACAATACCAAATGTAAAATACCTGACTAGTGGGAAGCAGCTGCACAGCACAGGAAGATCAGCTTAGTGCCTTGCAACCACCTAGAGGGCTGGGATCAGGAGGGTGGGAGGGAGATGCAGGAGGGAGGGGATGTGGGGATATACGTATGCATGCAGCTGATTCCCTTTGTTATACAGCAGAAACTGACACACCAGGGTAGAGCAATTATACTCCAACAAAGACGTTTAAAAACAAAAACAAAAAACCAATCCGCCTGCCAAGGCAGGGGACACAGGTCGGCTACCTGGTCCAGGAAGCTCCCACATGCCGCGGAGCCAGTAAGCCCACGAGCCACCACTACCGAGTCCACGTGCCACAATTAGTGAGGACCGCGGGCACAGATCCTGTGCTCTGCAACATGAGAAGCCACTGCACTGAGAAGCCCGTACACCGCAAAGAAGAGTAGCCCCGGCTCGCCGCAACTACAGAAAGCCCGCGCCTGGCAACGAAAACCCAACGCAACGAAAAATAAATAAATAAATAAATTCATTCATTAAACAAACAATCAAAAGTTATATTAAAAAAAGAAAGAAACAAAAAGCAAAAATCTCTGCTGGGAATTCCCCGGTGCTCCGGTGGTCTAGTGGTTAGGACCCGGGGCCTCCACTTCAGGGGGCCCGAGTTCAATCCCTGGTTGGGGAACTGAGATCCTGCAAGCTGGCATCACAGCCCAATTAAAAATGTAATAAAATAAAATATAACTAAATAACACAAGAAAGCATCTCTGATTCAAGGTCTAAAGGGTGAGAAGGTGTTTATCGGGCCAGTATGTGGACAGAAAACGTTTCCCATTTCAGTAAGTAGCACCTCCATTTACCCAATTCCACACCCTTAACCCACATTCCCCCCATCCAATTCATCACTAACTCCTATTCACCTCCAAGCCATCACTAACCTTCCAAATAGGACTCTAACCTGCCTGCTTTACTCCACCTCCAAGGCCACCACTGTGCACAAAGCCAGTCTCCTAATGAGTCTCCCCAAATCCAGTCCTGCCCCCTCCTAGCCATTCTCTTACACTAGCCAGTATGGTGTCTGAAAAAGGCATCTCTGCCAACCCCACTTCTCTCTTTATACCCTGCAATGGCTTCCCACCAAGTTTACGATCAATCCCAAACAGATGATGGACTGCAGGCTGAAAGACAACAAGGAGGTAGGGAGGGTGTCAGGTTAGAAAGAGGGATGAAGGGTCTGGACAAACAGCAAAAAGGGCTGAAAAGAAAATGATCAGCACTTGCACAACAGTCCTGATGCAGACAGGAAAAATGCAGCAATAGTGAAGGCATACCAATAGCCACTTTTGATTTCTGCAATGCCCTTTGCAGTTCCCCACGTGCTTCATTGATAACTGTGATTCTCAAACCTAGCTGTACATTAGAATCATCTGGGGACATTTGAAAAACTACCAATGGCCAGGCCTCA
This sequence comes from Kogia breviceps, assembly GCF_026419965.1. Classification (NCBI taxonomy): domain Eukaryota; kingdom Metazoa; phylum Chordata; class Mammalia; order Artiodactyla; family Physeteridae; genus Kogia; species Kogia breviceps. The sequence continues at coordinate 31,989,203 of NC_081320.1, forward strand.
CCCTAAACCAATTACATCACAATATACAGTTCACTGGGGCAGGAATTTTGTCTGTGTCGTTCACTGGACATATGAAAAGTAAGTGGCACATACGTGCTCCTCAGAAAATAGTTCCTGAATGAATGAAGGAAGGAAGGAAGGAAGGAAGGAATGCACCACTATCACCTGAGATCCAAGGAAGAATTCTTTTCAAACCTTAGGGAGTCACCAGGCAACGACAGTTACCATGGCAGCCGTGGGAAACACAATACCAAGTGACACTAACACTCCCAGGAGCCCACACTGGTTTCCACAGTAAGTAAACCTTTCTCGTTTCTAAAGAACTATACTGGGAAATACGCATCTCAGTAACAGCTAGAGGTTACTCAATGTCTGCTGGGAGCAGGAGGAAAAGACAAGGGCCTTACACACTATCGAAAGCCACGACAGGAAGAAACTAGGGGCCACGGGAAGAGACAGACAGGCTCCGACAGGCTCCAATCCCTGTGACATTCCGAGGTGATCCCATTGGAAGGGCTCGAGCACGAGAAAGCAGCCACTAACCAGCTACCCTGTCTCAGATATTTGGAGAAAGTCAATGCAAATACATACCTATGCATTATTCCTTTCTGATCATTCTTTCAGTGTATCCTTTCGGGCTTTGTGCAAAGCGATTCTTTCTTTGGTACCTGAAAAAGGAGTGGCACGTGTCAACGGATGAAACATGTCAGAGCAGACCTCCAAGGAGCTCTGCAGCTCAAGAACGAGGAGCTCCGAGTCCTGGGAAAGAATCGTGAAAGTAGTGTAGAATCACAAGATCTTAGAGCATCCTTTATATCAGCCCCCCCCCCCATCATATCACCAATCAGTGGGCATCAGCCTATACAGGAACTCTTGAACTCTGCAGTGACAGACAACCCAGCACTCTCTAGACAGATCCAGGCATTGCTCGTTGCTACAGCAGTCTATATCAAATTCACAATCTGACTCCCTGGCACGCATCACTCCCAGGCTGCCTTCTGGAATGGGACACCCCAGGGCACACCTCATCTCTTTTCCATCTGGCACATTTCCCAAACACATGAGGACAATGTTGTTCTTCCTAAAGTTCTCTTTAGGAAGAGAACTTTAGGGCTCCCACGTCACCCTCCTAAATCACTCCTTCCTGTGTTTAGGACTTTCAGGAGCCCCCAAGGGTTTCGCACCCCAAGGACATGACAAGCATTGGCATCAACGTGCCTGCTACAGATTCTGGGAAAGGGGCAGGGCCACACAACCGTCTGGCAAATGTGACTGACTACCTGACGTGAGAGTACATCGGACAACCTCAGCCTCTCTTCAGTCCTCAGCCTCTATCCAAGGTTTCTCCATAGCACACGATTGACATTTTGGGCCAGCTCATTCTTTTGGGGTGGTGGGGAAAGGCTGTCCTGTGCCTTGTACGATATGTGGTACCATCCTGGCCTCTACCCACTAGATGCCTGCAGCACCGCCCCGACCAGATGTGAACCAAGGAAAATGTCTCCAGCCATTGTCAAACGTGCTGGGGGAAGGGTGAGGGCAAAATCACCCTCACTCAAGAGCCACTGCTCTATCCCATGGCGCTGTTCACCCATGAGTACTCAAAACGCTCTCCTCTGCTGGCTTAACAGCTAACCCTCCGGAAAGTCTATCGTGTATCAAAATGCTATAGGAAATTGAATAGTATTTATCTCTATAACGGTATCTCCTGACACCAAAGGAATACTCTTTCTCCAGAGGTTAAGAACCTCCCAGGTGCTTAATCCGCATTTACCTTATCTCCTACCCCAGGCACTGGAAATGACAGAAATGATCTGACACCCATTTTCGGGATCCGTTCAAGAAGTACCAGTAGTGTAAGGCTTTCTGGCAACCTGAACAACCGAACTCATGTAGAATATCCTGCCTGACCCTGGCTTTGTGAGACAAGCCGCAAACCTGTAGCAGGACCCTCCTCGCTGCTATTTACGGAATCGAGGCAGCTGACTGGAAAGCCGGTGGAGGTGAACAAGCCAAGAAAGCAGTGGGCTCAGCATGAGAAGCTGGAAAGGGTGACAAGGGAGGGGAGAATGAGCCTCAGCTGAAAAGAAAGGGGAAAGTACCAAGCGATGAGTTCTCTTGACTGAAGAGAAGATATGCTGAAGGCCATCAGCTTGCCCTCGGGGCCGCCCTCAGCTGTCTGGGGAGCTATAAGGGAAGGGTGAGCCTGGATCTAGGACTCCGGACCCCTGGTGTCGGACCCCAGGCCTGACCATTCACTCAGACTCTCAATAAATAACTTGTATTCAAAGACCTTGCACGGGGACCCCATCTGGGAAAACATCGCCACACCCTCATAAGTTACAGGGCAAGACCCGAACTGGCCAAGCCATGACAGGAGCTGTGAGGGTGACAAAAGAGCATTGCAGGGATCCGACATCAGATCACCACAAGCCCTCCGCCCTCCTGGCTCCTAATGCCAGGGCCCCATCACCGCGTATCCTCGGACCCCCGTCCTGACTCCAACACGCACCCTTCCCCAAGGTTGGCCGGGGCCTGGAGTCACCAGCCCTTGTTCGGACCTACCCACCTCGCCGCTGCTGAGCTCTACACATCCCGCTCCTTCCACACGCTTCGCCAATTCCGTGGCCCTGAATGAGCCACGCCAGCCACCGATCGCCAGAACTTGGCGCGCCCGTGAAGTCACTGTCGTGCGCCTCTCCCGCAGCAAGGGGAATAGGGCTCTGGCACCCCGGCTGCGGCTCTTGTCGCTCGTGGCTCGGTTGCTTCTGGCGCTTCGCCGGGACCTCACGGTCCGCGGTCCCAAAGAGCCCCGGCCCGTGGTACGCATCCCGCGGGCTCTACAGTGGCGGCAGGAAGAGCGGCAGAGCGGGCAGCGGAGCCCCCCGCGACCGGTGCTGGTGCGACCAGGGCTGCTGCTGATCTCCGCGTGGCGGTCCGAGTTGAACCAGCCGGTACGCCTCACGCTGGGCCCTTGTCAGCCCGCGCCACTGGCTTCGAGCCGCGCCCACGAGGACCAATTCTCAACATGTAGAAAACAAAAATAAAGCCTTGACCTTCCCTCCTAAGCCTTGTCCTCTGTCTCCAATTAGGGATTTAACAGACACTTACTGAGCCCCGAAGATATGCCAAGCACTGGCAGGCACTGGAGATAAAATAATGAGGCAGGAGGGAAAGGATCAGTAGAACAGAGGGTTATAAAAAGGGAACTTACAAATGTCTGTGAAATTAAAACTGTGTATGGTGCTCGAAAGGAGCAGTTACGTAAGGCTGTGGGAGTCTGTGTCAGCAGGGAAGAGACTGGTGGGGCTTGAGGAGGGCCTCCCTTAAGAAATAATCTCTGGGGACTTCCCTGGTGGTGCAGTGGTTCAGAATCCGCCTGCCAGCACAATTTACAGTAGCCAGGACCGGGAAGCAACCTAAGTGTCCATTGACAGACGAATAGATAAAGAAGATGTGACACATACATACCATAGAATATGACTCAGCCATAAAAGAAATGAAACTGAGCTATTTGTAGTGAGGTGGATAGACCTCGAGTCTGTCATACAGAGTGAAGTAAGTCAGGAAGAGAAAAACAAATATCGTATGCTACCACATATATATGAAACCTATATATATATATACATATATATATATATATATATGTATGTATATAAAGGTTCTCATGAACCTAAGGGCAGGGCAGGAATAAAGACGCAGATAGAAAATGAACTTGAGGACACGAGGATGGGGAAGGGTAAGCTGGGACGAAAGAAGAGTAGCATTGACATATATACAATACCAAATGTAAAATACCTAGCTAGCGGGAAGCAGCTGCACAGCACAGGGAGTTCAGCTCAGTGCCTTTCGACCACCTAGAGGGTTGCGCACAGGAGGGTGAGAGAGAGAGACGCAGGAGGGAGGGGATATGGGGATATAGGCATGCATATAGCTGATTCACTTTGTTACACAGCAGAAACTGACACACCAGTGTAAAGCAATTACACTCCAACAAAGATGTTTAAAAACAAAAACAAAAACAAACAATCCGCCTGCCAAGGCAGGGGACACGGGTTTGCACCCTGGTCCGGGAAGGCCCCACATGCCGCGGAGCCAGTAAGCCTGCGCGCCACCTCTACCGAGCCCACGCGCCAAAACTACTGAGGACCGCGTGCAGCATAAAGCCCATGCTCCGCCACATGAGAAGCCACTGCACTGAGAAGCCCGGGCACCACAACGAAGAGTAGCCCCTGCTCGCCGCAACTACCGAAAGCCCACGTGCGGCAATGAAGAACTAATGCGACCCAAAATTCATTCATTCATTCATTCATTAAACAATTAATCAAAACTTATATTGAAAAAAGAAAGAAACGAAAAGTAAAAATCTCTGCTGGGAATTCCCCGGTGGTCCAGTGGTTAGGACCCCGTGCCTCCACTTCAGGGGGCCCGGGTTCAATCCCTGGTTGGGGAACTGAGATCCTGCAAGCTGGCATCGCAGCCCAATTAAAAATGCAATAAAATAAAATATAACTAAATAAAACAAGAAAGCATCTCTGATTCAAGGTCTAAAGGGTGAGAAGGTGTTTATCGGGCCAGTATGTGGGCAGAAAACGTTTCCCATTTCAGTAAGTAGCACCTCCATTTACCCAATTCCACACCCTTAACCCACATTCCCCCCATCCAATTCATCACTAACTCCTATTCACCTCCAAGCCATCACTAACCTTCCAAATAGGACTCTAACCTGCCTGCTTTACTACACCACCAAGGCCACCACTGTGCACAAAGCCAGTCTCCTAATGAGTCTCCCCAAATCTACTCCTGCCCTCTCCTAGCCATTCTCTTACAGTAGCCAGTGCGGTGTCTGAAAAAGGCATCTCTGCCAACACCACTTCTCTCTTTATACCCTGCAATGGCTTCCCACCAAGTTTACGATCAATCCCAAACTGATGATGGACTGCAGGCTGAAAGACAACAAGGAGGTAGGGAGGGTGTCAGGTTCGAAAGAGGGATGAACGGTCTAGGCAAACAGCGAAAAGGGCTGAAAAGAAAATGATCAGCACTAGCACAACAGTCCTGATGCAGGGAGGAAAGAAAATGCAGGAAGAGTGAAGGAATACCAATAGCCACTTTTAATTTCTGCAATGCCTTTGCAATTCCCAAAGTGCTTCATCGATAACTGTGATTCTCAAACCTCGCTGTACATGAGAATCATCTGGAGAGATTTTAGACGCTACCAATGGCCAGGCCTCACCCCAAGCCAATTAAATCAGCATAGACATTTCACTGTATTACATTTTATTCCCTGCCCCCAAACATCCATTTAGACCCAGGAGAAGGAAAAGGGGATGTGACTAGCAATAGAGAGAAATTTTCTGCACAACAATGGCCATGGCAAGCTTAGGCGCTTTGGGTGAAATCTCTCTGGGAAGTACTGGCAGTGGAAGAAAGCCAAACTGACACACAAGTATTGCCTGGTGTGCATTTCCAGCCTCTGCCTTCTTTCTCATCTCTTGGTGGCAGGTGGAGGAAGTGGAGAAATGGTTAAACTTCTTTATAAACCGGCAGAAGGTCATAGCATCCTCTCACTATCTCTGCATAGGTTCTAGTCTCTGCAGCACTACAGAAGCTTTGCCCAAAGTAATGAACAGTTGAAAGTCAAATGTAATACTTCATCAGACGACTTAAAAATGCTTGCACACTGGAAAGAATTGCAGAGAACACAAATGGACCCAGAGCAACCTTTGCCAAAAGAGAATACTGTGCTCAATGTACAGCCATAGCTCTTTTCCACATGAGCAAACAGTCAGGAGGATAAAAGAACTTGGTCAAACTCACACAAGTAAGTAGGACAGAATCTGGTCTGTCTGTCCTAAGCGTTGTGTTCTTTAACCACCAGGCTAGCTTTTCTCAGATCTGATTCATGCATACTGTAACCATATACCTCTGTTTGCCTCGAATCTTCCCTGTTTATACGTATGCCTGCTGCCGTTTTAAATACGGCCCACTTGGACTCCCCAAAGCAACCGAGAAGACACAATCATTTGGTCACTCTATACATGGACCACTGTGGTGGGGCTGCCCAGGAAGCTTATTTAAAAAGTGCAGCTTAGGGCTTCCCTGGTGGCGCAGTGGTTCAGAGTCCGCCTGCCGATGCAGGGCACACGGGTTCATGCCCCGGTCCGGGAAGATCCCACATGCCGCGGAGCAGCTGGCTCCGTGGGCCATGGCCGCTGAGCCTGCACTCCGCAACGGGAAAGACCACAACACTGAGAGGCCCACGCACCACACACACATACACACACACACACACACACACACACACACACACACACACACACACAAGTTGCAGCTTCCTGAGCCCTACTCCACATCTAGATAAGTTTTCTGAGGGTTGTCTCAAGAATCCAGGTACAAGTCTTTTTAAGTGCTTTTGTGGAACTCCCCAGGTGAGTCTCTCACTCTCCTAAGTTAAGAAACCGTTTATTCCGCCTCCCCTAGATAGCCAGCCAGGTCCTGTTAAGGTTGGAGTCCCCGCACCACATCACAGGGATGCTCCCAGCCAAGTGATCTCTGGAGCCTTGGAGAATCTGAATGGTCTCATGCTGGCCCACCTGCCACGACAAACCTCCTCCAGAGCATTCGCCTTCACACTTCACCTTCTACCACTCCCAAAGGTAGTCTGCTCCAATGAGGCCTGACTTCGTCTGTCCTAACGGGCACCCGCTGATTCAAGCACTTTAGGAGAACAAGGTGCTGTGCTTCTCAACCAGGGTGGCCCGACCTCTAAAATGGTAGTCCAAGCAGTCTCTACCTCCTGGGCACATCCCCTCTGCAACAGCCCAAGTACACGAAAGTCCCATCTTTGCTTTCTCAAGGTCGGCAACAGGGAGTCCCCTCCTAAAGAAGGTTCTCTCTCATTGCCACACTATCCAAGGCTGCCCCAAATGTGCTTCCTCCCTGTGGGCCTGCTCAGGCTAAGGGCAGTCATCTCTTTCGTCTCTGAGTCGGACCAAATCGTCTTCGTGACACCTCTTCACGGTGTTGACCATGTCTTTCACGGGGGCTGCTGCTGAGCCTTTCTCTCATCCTTTCATGGTGGAGAGAGAGAGGGGATTCTAATGATTCTTACCTCTAGGGGAGAGGGCGAGTGTCATGATTATGTGATCATTCGGTATGATGTCCTTTCAACAGGAATTTGTTTGGACTTTCACGTTAAAGTGGGCCCACCATTCCCACTTTGTGAGGTCATTCAGCACCCTCATTTTGCACCTTTAACATCTCTCTCAGTATCACCTTGGAAATGTTTGAAACGGCATGAGTTTGTCCTCACGTTCCTATCAGCTGGGAATCCGGGGCCCCAACATGAACCTAACCATTGAGCGCAACACCTCTCCACGACCTGTGTAACACTGGGTAGGCCCCTTCACCTCTCGGGTTTTTGAAGCCCTCGGGTGTAAAAATGGGAGGGTTCTATGAATCTATATTTGGGGCAGGACAAGGTCGAGAAGAGTGTGTCTCTGCTTTTATTCTTCCAAAATGGAATGTCTGCCCTCTCTTCCCCATGGGTCCACATGTCACTTGTCCTTCAGGCCCACTGCCAAGGAGCCTTCCCTGATTCCCCAGTCCACACAAATCTCTGCCTCTTAGGGTCAGGGCCCTACAACCTAGCTGCCTCCTCACGTTCATCTTGCCTCTCAAGCCGATCTCACGATGTGGGTCTCTCTTGCCCTCCTGTGGCCCCTGGGGCTGTGCCAGCCCACCGGCACGCCCCACGTGGGCTGTCTACTAGACTAGGGCATGGGTGGGGAGGCCCCGGTGTGAGGGCCCAGGCAGAGTACCTCTGCCTCCACCCTGCTCTCCTCCACAGAACTGCCCCTCCTCCTCAAGCCTGACCCCCAAGTCACAGGTTCCATACGATGACCTCACTGGCTAGTGAGCACCTCACCGGCATTCCACAGTTTCCATGGCAGTGTAACTGTGCAAACAAAGTTTGCTGCCCTCAGAGAAACTTCCCTACTGGTTCTCCACCAGAGACCAATCTCTTTGGTTGTCTGAGACAGAATGTGTGACCGGATCCTCTACACATATTCCAACCTGTGCTCTGTTCCCTGGCTGGGCGGTGCAGGAGGAACAGCGAGACCGGGCATCTGTGGAACAGGCGTGGGGTACACACAACCTCACCTGGCTGCCACGTGTTTCTGTGGCTCTTGCCCACTACGTACACCCGAGTGCTTTCCCAGATGTAAGTAATACCAGTGTGACCTGGGACACCTTCAGGGTCCCACAGTGCTCACTGCTGAGGACAAGTGAAAGGTCAGCCCCGGACTAGTGTGCAGGAAGCTTCTGATCTTTATAAATATAGCCTTCCGCTTTGGGCTACAGGATGCTTCCATTCAGACCCTTTCCTGATGGGCCTCTTAGCAAAAGTCAAGTGCGTTGTTGTGGGCAAGTGGTACATGGAGCAGTTTGAGGAAGAGGGCCACTCTTGAACCACACCTTCAAACCCAGGCACCTCTGTGCTGGCACGGAGACATCGAGATCGGTCCCCTCAGACACATCCCATACTGAGCTGCTGAGTACTAGGGGAGAGGGTGGTGCCATAGTCATGGGAAGGACGGAAGAACCAAGGGGCGGGGGGTGATGAAGTGCTAGTGAGACCGGAGGGCTGAGGAGATGGTGCCCCAGGAGGCTGGGTTGATGTGAGCCTAGATATGGTACCCAGAAGCCGGGTTCTGAGTCTCCTGTTCACTCTGCCTCAGTAGTGGACCTCGTGCTACTCTAGATACAAGGATCCCAGGGCGAGAGTTCAGTGTGTTTGAAACAGGCAGTATACATGGGGCCCAAGAGGGGTGGCCAAGGTGGGAGTGGTCCTGAACCAAGTTATATTAGATGATTGTTTTCGAAATCTTGAAAGGCATTTCCATGAAAGCCTCAGAAATGACAGACAGCAAGAAATGGTTGGTTTCTCTGTTGTGGAAGGGACAGATGGAGAGGATCATGAGTGCAATGACTTTCGGGCTCTACTGTTTTCCCTGGAAACGGTGAAGAGACTTCCTCATGTGCTGCAGCCGTACGCTCCAGGAATTGCCTTTGCAGCCAGTTTCCCTTCTCCAGGGACTCAGAGAGGTGATGGGCCAAGGCTGTGCTTTGGATGTCCAGTAGATGAAAGGTCTTCGGCCAGAAACTGGGAGAGACTTGAGAGAGGGAAATCCTGCCAGGAGACTGTGTACAGCCGAAGGGACTGATCACTTCTGATTTTCTTTGCAGCAGCAGCGGCTCCCGTTTCTCCTCCAACACCTGGTCACTACCACGTCCTCTACCGGGGATGTGAAGAAACGCAGTTGGGCTGGCACGGGGAGACCTACTGCCTGGCCGGTGGCTACCGGGCCTACGGGGACGTTCCTTTGGCCACACCAGCAAAGGTGGAAGCCAAGAAGCCAGTCCCCAGACGAGCTCTGAAGAGAAAGCGTGCTCCGGAGGAGTTGGACGGAGATCTCTGCTGCTCCAGACCGAAAATCCGGCGATTGCAGGAGTCAAGCAGCTTACTAGGATTACAAGGTGCTGTGATGCTCAAGCAGAGTGGCCCCACCTCTGGGCACATCCCCTCTGCAACAGCCCAAGTACACGAATGTCCCATTTTGGCTTTTGCAAGGTCGGCAACAGGGAGTCCCTTCCTAAAGAAGGTTCTCTCTCATTGCCACACTATCCAAGGCTGCCCCAAATGTGCTTCCTTCCTGTGGGCCTGCTCAGGCTAAGGGCAGAGTCATCTCTTTCCTTCTCTGAGTCGGACCAAATCGTCTTAGTAACACCTCTTCACGGTGTTGACCATGTCTTTCACGGGGGCTGCTGCTGAGCCTTTCTCTCATCCTTTCATGGTGGAGAGAGGGAGAGAGAGGATTCTAATGATTCTTACCTCTAGGGGAGAGGGCGAGTGTCATGATTATGTGATCATTTGGTATGATGTCCTTTCGACAGGAATTTGTTTGGACTTTCACGTTAACGTGGGCCCACCATTCCCACTTTGTGGGGTCATTCAGCACCCTCATTTTGCACCTTTAACATCTCTCTCAGTATCACCTTGGAAATGTTTGAAATGGCATGAGCTCTTCCTCACGTTCCTATCAGCTGTGAATCCGGGGGCCCAACATGAACCTAACCATTGAGTGCAACACCTCTCCACGACCTGTGTTAACACTGGGGAGGCCCCTTCACCTCTAGGGTTTTTGAAGCCCTCGGGTGTTAAAATGGGAGGGTTCTATGAATTTATATTTGGGGCAGGACAAGGTCGAGAAGAGTGTGTCTCTGCTATTCTTCTTCCAAAATGGAATGTCTGCCCTCTCTTCCCCATGGGTTCACATGTCACTTGTCCTTCAGGCCCACTGCCAAGGAGCCTTCCCTGATTCCCCAGTCCACACAAATCTCTGCCTCTTAGGGTCAGGGCCCTACAACCTAGCTGCCTCCTCACGTTCATCTTGCCTCTCAAGCCGATCTCACGATGTGGGTCTCTCTTGCCCTCCTGTGGCCCCTGGGGCTGTGCCAGCCCACCGGCACGCCCCACGTGCGGTGTCTACTAGACTAGGGCATGGGTGGGGAGGCCCCGGTGTGAGGGCCCAGGCAGAGTACCACTGCCTCCACCCTGCTCTCCTCCACAGAACTGCCCCTCCTCCTGAAGCCTGCCCCTCAACTCACACGTTCCTTATAGGACCTCACTGGCTAGTGATGACCTCACAGGCCTTCTCACAGTTTCCATGGCAGGGAAACGATGCAAACGTGCTGCTGCCCTCAGAGATACTTTCCTACCGGTTCTCCACCAGAGACCAATCTCTTTGGTTGTCTGAGAGAGAATCCCTCACCAGACCTTCTGCATTTACTCTAACCTGTCCTACGTTCCCTGAGAGGGCAGTGCAAGAGGTACACCGACACCGGGCATCTGTCCAAGAGGCATGGTGTACGCACAACTTCCCCTGGCTGCCACATGTTCCCTGGGGCTTGCCCAGCACATACACCTGAGCACTTTCCCAGCTGTAGTGAATACCAGTGACCCGCGGCACCTTCAAGGACCCACAGTGCTCACTGCTGAGGACAAGTGAAAGGTCATCCCTGGACAAGTGTGCGGGAAGGTTCTGATCTTTATCAAAGGAGCCTTCCCCTTTGGGCTACAGGATGCTTCCATTCAGACCCTTTCCTGATGGGCCTCTTAGCAAAAGACAAGTGCGTTGTTGTTGGCGAATGGTCAATGGAGCAGTTTGAGGAAGAGGGCCACCCTTGAACCGCACCTTCAAACCCAGGCACCTCTGTGCTGTCGTGTAGACATCTAGATCGGTCCCGTCAGACACATCCCATACTGAGCGGCTGAGTACTAGGGCCGACGGTGGTGCCCTATTGATGGCAGGAGCGGAAGAACCAAGGGGGCGTGATGAAGTGCTAGTGAGACCGGAGGGCTGAGGAGATGGTGTCCCAGGAGGCTGGATTGATGTGAGCCTAGACATGGTACTCAGAACCCGGTTCTGAGTCTCCCGATCACTCTGCCTCAGTATGTGGCCTGTTCTAATCGAGATAAAAGGATCAGAGGACTAGAGTTCCGTGTGGTTGAAACAGGCACTGTAAAAATGGGACCCAAGAGGGGTTGCCAAGGTGGGAGGGGTTCTGAACCAACTTATATTAGATTACCTTTTTGCAAAACTTGAACGATATTTCCATTAAAGCCTCACAAGTGACAGACTGCAAGAAATGTTTTCTCTGTTGTGGAAGGGAGAGATGGAGAGGATCATGCTTGCAATGACTTTCGTGTTCTACTGTTTGCCCTGGAAACGGTGAAGGGACTCCCTCATCTGCTGCAGCCATAGGCCCTAGGAATCGCTTTTGCAGCCAGGGTCCCTTCTCCAGGGACTCAGAGAGGTGATGGGCCAAGGCTGTGTTTTGGATGTCCAGTAGATGAAAGGTCTCTGGCCAGAAACTGGGAGAGACATGAGAGAGGGAGATTCGGCCAGGAGACTGTGCACAGCAGAAGGGACTGATCACTTTTGATTTTCTTTGCAGCAGCAGCGGCTCCCGTTTCTCCTCGTACAGCTGGTCACTGCCACGTCCTCAACCGAGGGTGTGGGGAAACGCAGTTGGGCTGCCATGGGGAGACATACTGCCGGGCTGGTGGCTACTGGGCCTACGGGGATGTTCCTTCGGCCACGCCAGCAAAGGTGGAAGCGGAGCAGGAGCCAGTCGCCAGACGTGCGCCCAAGAGAAAGCGCGCTCCTCAAGACTCGGACGAAGATCTTTGCTCCCGACCCCAAATCCGGCGATTGTAGCATGGTGCCAGGAGGCGGACTCCACAGAATCTTGCTGGCTGAGCCATTCTCAAGAGAGGGCCATGGCAAAGCTCACAAGGTTACCACCCGACCCCCCCCACAACCCCCCATTTCCTGCTCCCTGAAGCAAGAACAGGATGGAGAGTCAAGCAGCACACACCCTGCCCCGAGATTCACATGCTCCTTTATTCCCAGCCCCTTCTGTCCCCAGTGGCGTCCCCTACTGCTCGGCAAAGTGTTTTTCTGTAACAGATTTCTAAAGGTCGCCACAGCTCAGACTTAGGTCACTACCCCTGTGCTAGGCACTCCTGCCACCCGGGAAAGGTTCCAAAGGTGGAGCAGCTCCAGGGGGTGCCAGGGATCAGAGCAAAAACTTGAGAGGCTGGGGATGAAGGAGTTTGGGCACAGTCCCTAAAGCATCTCAGTGGTTGAGCTTCTGTGAGAAGGCACATCCCCACTGTGTGGGGAGGTGGTGGGGGGAAGGGGTCCCTAGAGGAGGCAGCTAGGGGGAGGGCCTGAGGCTGGAAATGGGGAATGGCGTGCGGCCTCTGAGCGAGCACAGGCACTTAGCCCTTGAGGTTTCTGGGAAAGCTAGAGCCACAAGAGCCACGAGAGAAGGCAAGTGGAGCAGCAGAAGCCAGGTGCCAGATCTCTCCTCAGAACCTATACTTCTCCACGAGGCCGGGCCTTCCACGCTGAGGTAGGAGCGATCCTGGCCAGAAGGACAGCCAGCGGCAGCTCTGGGAGGAAGGGTGCTGCACTGGGGGCTCTGCTGCCATGGAAATGACTTCATTTCCTTCCACTCAAATACCGTACGGACTGGGTTCCTGCTCTGGTGAGTAAAAGGGTCGCTGACTCTCCCCAGAAGGTTGTTCAGTTCACATCCCCAAAGTCCCTCTATTCGGGCTCTGGGGGGGTGTAGCAACTCCTGAGGGCGCTCTTTCCTGAGGCTGGCTGACCGAAGTGGGGGAGGTTCCTGATAGGTCCCAGGTGCTGGTTGAAGTCTCCAGAGAATGGTCATGAAGGCTGGAGAGTCAAGTAGGTGGAGAGAGAAGGCCGGGGGCAGAGGGCCCCTACCTGAATCCAGAGTTCACAAGGTTATTAACCCCCACCATTTCCAGAAACTATCTCTTCCCCCATACCAGCCCCAATGGCCCAGTACCGGGAAACCGGGAGCCCAGAGCACTTGTGGCCACAGAGACACTCGCACGCAGCCCTCGGCGTGGGCGGGGCCTGCTGTAGGCGGATGGGGACGAGGTGTGCTCCCGGGAGGCCTCGGCCTGAAGGTGGCCCCCTGAGAGAAGCACCCCAGCTTGGACAGGAAGTTTAGAGGCGTGGGAGAGCAAACTAGGGCGCCCCCTCGGAGCAGTGGGAGTGGCAAGAGGGCCGGGGGCAGAGGGCACCCGCGATGGGAGGCCAGTGGGCTCTCAGCAGATGCCAGCTGAGCCCGCGGGACCTGCCTCTGAGCAGGGGCCGGGAGGGCAGTGCTGCCCTGTGGCTTCCGGGCTTCGTGGATCACGGCTCTCCGCACACGGGTCGTAGGGTCCTCTGACCCTGTATCGCCTCCCTCACCCAGGGCCCCTCGCGAGGCCGCGCCGCTGGGTGGCCTGTGTCGACGGGCACAACCCCATCACCCGCCCCTCTCAGACCCGCCGCCTCTGCCCGCCTGCCTGGCCCTGTGCAGCTTGCGACCCGGGGGGCCTCGAGGGTCCCCGTGCACTCAGCCAGCGGCCTCTGCTGGGTCTGCTGCTCCTGCTGGGTCTGCTGCTGCGGCCGGTAACCCGTGTGCACACCACGCCGGCCACCTCCAGTACCCCAAGTCCGCGGGAGCGCACGCGGGCCCTGATGCGGGACTTCCCGCTTGTGGACGGGTGGCTGCAGTGTGTGAGGGCTGCTTGGGGCCGTTGGGGGCCTAGCCTGGCCCTGGGCAGCGGAGGAGGTCCGGAGGTGCCCACACAAGCGTGGTGTGAGGCTCCCTCAGGCTGCCCCAGGCCAGGCAATGTATCCTGCCTGATCCCAAGACCTAAGGGGCCCACCTATTTGCCTTGACCTCCCTCCAGCCACAACGACATGCCCCTGGTCCTGAGGCAGTTGCACCACAATGGGCTCCAGGCTGTTAATCTGCGCAATTTCAGCCACGGCCACACCAGCTTGGACGGGCTGAAAGACGGTCTCGTGGGTGCGCAGGCACCAAGGGGACACACAAGGTGTCCCCATGGCTGCTGGGGAATAGTGGGGTAGTTTGGGGGCCTCCGAGACCACAGGTTAGTCACATTGGAACTATGTTACCATAGTGACCTAGAAAGTGCCATGCCATGGATGCTGGGGGCTACAGGGGTCACCGTGAGCCACCCTGATGGGCATCCAAGTACCACAGACAAAAACAATGCGTTACAGGTGACTTCTGGGCACAGTGAGCACTGTGCCAGCTGAGGAGGCGATGAGAAGCCCAAGGAGTTCCAAGCCCCAAACCAAGCCCTGGCCTTCCCTCACTTCTGGTCAGCCTACGTCCCACGCCAGACCCACCAACGGGATGCCGTGCGCCTCACCCCGGAGCAAATCGACCTCATCTGCCTCACGTGTGCCTCCTATTCTGCGCTGGAGCTTGTGACCTCAGTTAAAGGTACACGGGGGACTTCCCTGGTAGTCCAGAGGTTAGGACTCCACGCTTCCACTGCAGGGGGCTCGGGTTGGATCCCCGCTCACCGGGGAAGAGGCTCAGGTTCAAGGGCTCCTGCTTTGAACCATCTTCTACTCAACATGTAGAAATCAAAGCCTTCATCTGCCCTCCTAAGCCTTGTCCTCTCTCTCCAATTATGGAGTCAACAGACACTTACTGAGCCCCTAAGATATGTCAAGCACTGGTAGGCACTGGACATAACCTGATGAGACAGGAGGGAAAGGTTCAGTAGAACACAGGGTTATAGAAAAGGCACTTAAAAATATGTGAGAAATTCAAACTGTGTATGGTGCTATGAAGGAGCAGTTATGTAAGGCTGTGGGAGTCTACGTCAGCAGGAAAGAGATGGATGCGGCTTGAGGAGGGCCTCCCTTAAGAAATAAACTCTGGGGACTACCCTGGTGGTGCAGTGGTACAGAATCCGCCTGCCAACACTATTTACGGTGGCCAGGACAGGGAAGCAACCGAAGTGTCCATCGAGAGACGAACAGATAAAGAAGATGTGGCACATATATACAATGGACTCTTACTCCGCCATAAAAGGAAATGAAACTGAGTTATTTGTAGTGAGGTGGATAGACCCAGAGTCTGTCATACAGAGTGAAGTAAGTCACAAAGAGGAAATCAAATACCGTATGCTAATACATATATATGGAATCTAAAAAAAAAGGTTCTAATGAACCTAGGGGCAGGGCAAGAATAAAGACGCAGACATAGAGAATGGACTTGAGGACTCGGGGAAGGGGAAGGGTAAGCTGGGAGGCAGTAAGAGAGTAGCATTGACAAATATACAATACCAAATGTAAAATACCTGGCTAGTGGGAAGCAGCTGCACAGCACAGGAAGATCAGCTCAGTGCCTTGCAACCACCTAGAGGGGTGGGATCAGGAGGGTGGGAGGGAGATGCAGGAGGGAGAGGATGTGGGGATATACGTATGCATGCAGCTGATTCCCTTTGTTATACAGCAGAAACTGACACACCAGCGTAGAGCAATTATACTCCAACAAAGACGTTTAAAAACAAAAACAAAAAAACAATCCGCCTGCCAAGGCAGGGGACACAGGTCGGCTACCTGGTCCAGGAAGCTCCCACATGCCGCGGAGCCAGTAAGCCCGCGAGCCACCACTACCGAGTCCACGTGCCACAATTAGTGAGGACCGCGTGCTCAGAGCCCGTGCTCGGCAACATGAGAAGCCACTCCACTGAGAAGCCCGTGCACCGCAGAGAAGAGTAGCCCCGGCTCGCCGCAACTACAGAAAGCCCGCGCCCGGCAACGAAAACCCAACGCAACGAAAAATAAATAAATAAATAAATTCATTCATTAAACAAATAATCAAAAGTTATATTAAAAAAAAGAAAGAAACGAAAAGCAAAAATCTCTGCTGGGAATTCCCCGGTGCTCCGGTGGTCTAGTGGTTAGGACCCCGGGCCTCCACTTCAGGGGGCCCGGGTTCAATCCCTGGTTGGGGAACTGAGATCCTGCAAGCTGGCATCGCAGCCCAATTAAAAATGCAATAAAATAAAATATAACTAAATAAGAAAAGAAAGCATCTCTGATTCAAGGTCTAAAGGGTGAGAAGGTGTTTATCGGGCCAGTATGTCGGCAGAAAACGTTTCCCATTTCAGTAAGTAGCACCTCCATTTACCCAATTACATACCCTTAACCCACATTCCCCCCATCCAATTCATCACTAACTCCTATTCACCTCCAAGCCATCACTAACCTTCCAAATAGGACTCTAACCTGCCTGCTTTACTCCACTTCCAAGGCCACCACTGTGCACAAAGCCAGTCTCCTAATGAGTCTCCCCAAATCCAGTCCTGCCCCCTCCTAGCCATTCTCTTACACTAGCCAGTATGGTGTCTGAAAAAGGCAGCTCTGCCAACCCCACTTCTCTCTTTATACCCTGCAATGGCTTCCCACCAAGTTTACGATCAATCCCAAACAGATGATGGACTGCAGGCTGAAAGACAACAAGGAGGTAGGGAGGGTGTCAGATTCGAAAGAGGGATGAAGGGTCTGGACAAACAGCGAAAAGGGCTGAAAAGAAAATGATCAGCACTTGCACGACAGTCCTGATGCAGGCAGGAAAAATGCAGCAATAGTGAAGGCATACCAAGAGCCACTTTTGATTTCTGCAATGCCCTTTGCAGTTCCCCATGTGCTTCATTGATAACTGTGATTCTCAAACCTAGCTGTACATTAGAATCATCTGGGGACATTTGAAAAACTACCAATGGCCAGGCCTCACCCTAAACCAATTACATCACAATATACAGTTCACTGGGGCAGGAATTTTGTCTGTGTCGTTCACTGGACATATGAAAAGTAAGTGGCACATACGTGCTGCTCAGAAAATAGTTCCTGAATGAATGAAGGAAGGAAGGAAGGAAGGAATGCACCACTATCACCTGAGATCCAAGGAAGAATTCTTTTCAAACCTTAGGGAGTCACCAGGCAACGACAGTTACCATGGCAGCCGTGGGAAACACAATACCAAGTGACACTAACACTCCCAGGAGCCCACACTGGTTTCCACAGTAAGTAAACCTTTCTCGTTTCTAAAGAACTATACTGGGAAATACGCATCTCAGTAACAGCTAGAGGTTACTCAATGTCTGCTGGGAGCAGGAGGAAAAGACAAGGGCCTTACACACTATCGAAAGCCACGACAGGAAGAAACTAGGGGCCACGGGCAGAGACAGACAGGCTCCGACAGGCTCCAATCCCTGTGACATTCCGAGGTGATCCCATTGGAAGGGCTCGAGCACGAGAAAGCAGCCACTAACCAGCTACCCTGTCTCAGATATTTGGAGAAAGTCAATGCAAATACATACCTATGCATTATTCCTTTCTGATCATTCTTTCAGTGTATCCTTTCGGGCTTTGTGCAAAGCGATTCTTTCTTTGGTACCTGAAAAAGGAGTGGCACGTGTCAACGGATGAAACATGTCAGAGCAGACCTCCAAGGAGCTCTGCAGCTCAAGAACGAGGAGCTCCGAGTCCTGGGAAAGAATCGTGAAAGTAGTGTAGAATCACAAGATCTTAGAGCATCCTTTATATCAGCCCCCCCCCCCATCATATCACAAATCAGTGGGCATCAGCCTATACAGGAACTCTTGAACTCTGCAGTGACAGACAACCCAGCACTCTCTAGACAGATCCAGGCATTGCTCGTTGCTACAGCAGTCGATATCAAATTCACAATCTGACTCCCTGGCACGCATCACTCCCAGGCTGCCTTCTGGAATGGGACACCCCAGGGCACACCTCATCTCTTTTCCATCTGGCACATTTCCCAAACACATGAGGACAATGTTGTTCTTCCTAAAGTTCTCTTTAGGAAGAGAACTTTAGGGCTCCCACGTCAGCCTCCTAAATCACTCCTTCCTGTGTTTAGGACTTTCAGGAGCCCCCAAGGGTTTCGCACCCCAAGGACATGACAAGCATTGGCATCAACGTGCCTGCTACAGATTCTGGGAAAGGGGCAGGGCCACACAACAGTCTGGCAAATGTGACTGACTACCTGACGTGAGAGTACATCGGACAACCTCAGCCTCTCTTCAGTCCTCAGCCTCTATCCAAGGTTTCTCCATAGCACACGATTGACATTTTGGGCCAGCTCATTCTTTTGGGGTGGTGGGGAAAGGCTGTCCTGTGCCTTGTACGATATGTGGTACCATCCTGGCCTCTACCCACTAGATGCCTGCAGCACCGCCCCGACCAGATGTGAACCAAGGAAAATGTCTCCAGCCATTGTCAAACGTGCTGGGGGAAGGGTGAGGGCAAAATCACCCTCACTCAAGAGCCACTGCTCTATCCCATGGCGCTGTTCACCCATGAGTACTCAAAACGCTCTCCTCTGCTGGCTTAACAGCTAACCCTCCAGAAAGTCTATCGTGTATCAAAATGCTATAGGAAATTGAATAGTATTTATCTCTATAACGGTATCTCCTGACACCAAAGGAATACTCTTTCTCCAGAGGTTAAGAACCTCCCAGGTGCTTAATCCGCATTTACCTTATCTCCTACCCCAGGCACTGGAAATGACAGAAATGATCTGACACCCATTTTCGGGATCCGTTCAAGAAGTACCAGTAGTGTAAGGCTTTCTGGCAACCTGAACAACCAAACTCACGTAGAATATCCTGCCTGACCCTGGCTTTGTGAGACAAGCCGCAAACCTGTAGCAGGACCCTCCTCGCTGCTATTTACGGAATCGAGGCAGCTGACTGGAAAGCCGGTGGAGGTGAACAAGCCAAGAAAGCAGTGGGCTCAGCATGAGAAGCTGGAAAGGGTGACAAGGGAGGGGAGAATGAGCCTCAGCTGAAAAGAAAGGGGAAAAGTACCAAGCGATGAGTTCTCTTGACTGAAGAGAAGATATGCTGAAGGCCATCAGCTTGCCCTCGGGGCCGCCCTCAGCTGTCTGGGGAGCTATAAGGGAAGGGTGAGCCTGGATCTAGGACTCCGGACCCCTGGTGTCGGACCCCAGGCCTGACCATTCACTCAGACTCTCAATAAATAACTTGTATTCAAAGACCTTGCACGGGGACCCCATCTGGGAAAACATCGCCACACGCTCATAAGTTACAGGGCGAGACCCGAACTGGCCAAGCCATGACAGGAGCTGTGAGGGTGACAAAAGAGCATTGCAGGGATCCGACATCGGATCACCACAAGCCCTCTGCCCTCCTGGCTCCTAATGCCAGGGCCCCATCACCGCGTATCCTCGGACCCCCATCCTGACTCCAACACGCACCCTTCCCCAAGGTTGGCCGGGGCCTGGAGTCACCAGCCCTTGTTCGGACCTACCCACCTCGCCGCTGCTGAGCTCTACACATCCCGCTCCTTCCACACGCTTCGCCAATTCCGTGGCCCTGACTGAGCCACACCAGCCACCGATCGCCAGAACTTGGCGCGCCCGTGAAGTCACTGTCGTGCGCCTCTCCGGCAGCAAGGGGAATAGGGCTCTGGCACCCCGGCTGCGGCTCTTGTCGCTCGTGGCTCGGTTGCTTCTGGCGCTTCGCCGGGACCTCACGGTCCGCGGTCCCAACGAGCCCCGGCCCGTGGTGCGCATCCCGCGGGCTCTACAGTGGCGGCAGGAAGAGCGGCAGAGCGGGCAGCGGAGCCCCCCGCGACCGGTGCTGGTGCGACCCGGGCTGCTGCTGATCTCCGCGTGGCGGCCCGAGTTGAACCAGCCGGTACGCCTCACGCTGGGCCCTTGTCAGCCCGCGCCACTGGCTTCGCGCCGTGCCCACGAGGACCAATTCTCAACATGTAGAAAACAAAAATAAAGCCTTGACCTTCCCTCCTAAGCCTTGTCCTCTGTCTCCAATTAGGGATTTAACAGACACTTACTGAGCCCCGAAGATATGCCAAGCACTGGCAGGCACTGGAGATAAAATGATGAGGCAGGAGGGAAAGGATCAGTAGAACATAGGGTTATAAAAAGGGAACTTACAAATGTCTGTGAAATTAAAACTGTGTATGGTGCTCAAAAGGAGCAGTTACTTAAGGCTGTGGGAGTCTGTGTCAGCAGGGAAGAGACTGGTGGGGCTTGAGGAGGGCCTCCCTTAAGAAATAATCTCTGGGGACTTCCCTGGTGGTGCAGTGGTTCAGAATCCGCCTGCCAGCACAATTTACAGTAGCCAGGACCGGGAAGCAACCTAAGTGTCCATCGACAGACGAATAGATAAAGAAGATGTGACACATACATACCATAGAATATGACTCAGCCATAAAAGAAATGAAACTGAGCTATTTGTAGTGAGGTGGATAGACCTCGAGTCTGTCATACAGAGTGAAGTAAGTCAGGAAGAGAAAAACAAATATCGTATGCTACCACATATATATGAAACCTATATATATATATACATATATATATATATATATATATGTATGTATATAAAGGTTCTCATGAACCTAAGGGCAGGGCAGGAATAAAGACGCAGATAGAAAATGAACTTGAGGACACGGGGATGGGGAAGGGTAAGCTGGGACGAAAGAAGAGTAGCATTGACATATATACAATACCAAATGTAAAATACCTAGCTAGCGGGAAGCAGCTGCACAGCACAGGGAGTTCAGCTCAGTGCCTTTCGACCACCTAGAGGGTTGGGCACAGGAGGGTGAGAGAGAGAGACGCAGGAGGGAGGGGATATGGGGATATAGGCATGCATATAGCTGATTCACTTTGTTACACAGCAGAAACTGACACACCAGTGTAAAGCAATTACACTCCAACAAAGATGTTTAAAAACAAAAACAAAAACAAACAATCCGCCTGCCAAGGCAGGGGACACGGGTTTGCACCCTGGTCCGGGAAGGCCCCACATGCAGCGGAGCCAGTAAGCCTGCGCGCCACCTCTACCGAGCCCACGCGCCAAAACTACTGAGGACCGCGTGCAGCATAAAGCCCATGCTCCGCCACATGAGAAGCCACTGCACTGAGAAGCCCGGGCACCACAAGGAAGAGTAGCCCCTGCTCGCCGCAACTACCGAAAGCCCACGCGTTGCAATGAAGAACCAATGCGACCCAAAATTCATTCATTCATTCATTCATTAAACAATTAATCAAAACTTATATTGAAAAAAGAAAGAAACGAAAAGTAAAAATCTCTGCTGGGAATTCCCCGGTGGTCCAGTGGTTAGGACCCCGTGCCTCCACTTCAGGGGGCCCGGGTTCAATCCCTGGTTGGGGAACTGAGATCCTGCAAGCTGGCATCGCAGCCCAATTAAAAATGCAATAAAATAAAATATAACTAAATAAAACAAGAAAGCATCTCTGATTCAAGGTCTAAAGGGTGGGAAGGTGTTTATCGGGCCAGTATGTGGGCAGAAAACGTTTCCCATTTCAGTAAGTAGCACCTCCATTTACCCAATTCCACACCCTTAACCCACATTCCCCCCATCCAATTCATCACTAACTCCTATTCACCTCCAAGCCATCACTAACCTTCCAAATAGGACTCTAACCTGCCTGCTTTACTCCACCACCAAGGCCACCACTGTGCACAAAGCCAGTCTCCTAATGAGTCTCCCCAAATCTACTCCTGCCCTCTCCTAGCCATTCTCTTACAGTAGCCAGTGCGGTGTCTGAAAAAGGCATCTCTGCCAACACCACTTCTCTCTTTATACCCTGCAATGGCTTCCCACCAAGTTTACGATCAATCCCAAACTGATGATGGACTGCAGGCTGAAAGACAACAAGGAGGTAGGGAGGGTGTCAGGTTCGAAAGAGGGATGAACGGTCTAGGCAAACAGCGAAAAGGGCTGAAAAGAAAATGATCAGCACTTGCACAACAGGCCTGATGCAGGCAGGAAAGAAAATGCAGGAAGAGTGAAGGAATACCAATAGCCACTTTTAATTTCTGCAATGCCTTTGCAATTCCCAAAGTGCTTCATCGATAACTGTGATTCTCAAACCTCGCTGTACATGAGAATCATCTGGAGAGATTTTAGACGCTACCAATGGCCAGGCCTCACCCCAAGCCAATTAAATCAGCATAGACATTTCACTGTATTACATTTTATTCCCTGCCCCCAAACATCCATTTAGACCCAGGAGAAGGAAAAGGGGATGTGACTAGCAATAGAGAGAAATTTTCTGCACAACAATGGCCATGGCAAGCTTAGGCGTTTGGGTGAAATCTCTCTGGGAAGTACTGGCAGTGGAAGAAAGCCAAACTGACACACAAGTATTGCCTGGTGTGCATTTCCAGCCTCTGCCTTCTTTCTCATCTCTTGGTGGCAGGTGGAGGAAGTGGAGAAATGGTTAAACTTCTTTATAAACCGGCAGAAGGTCATAGCATCCTCTCACTATCTCTGCATAGGTTCTAGTCTCTGCAGCACTACAGAAGCTTTGCCCAAAATAATGAACAGTTGAAAGTCAAATGTAATACTTCATCAGACGACTTAAAAATGCTTGCACACTGGAAAGAATTGCAGAGAACACAAATGGACCCAGAGCAACCTTTGCCAAAAGAGAATAGTGTGCTCAATGTACAGCCATAGCTCTTTTCCACATGAGCAAACAGTCAGGAGGATAAAGAACTTGGTCAAACTCACACAAGTAAGTAGGACAGAATCTGGTCTGTCTGTCCTAAGCGTTGTGTTCTTTAACCACCAGGCTAGCTTTTCTCAGATCTGATTCACGCATACTGTAACCATAAACCTCTGTTTGCCTCGAATCTTCCCTGTTTATACGTATGCCTGCTGCCGTTTTAAATACGGCCCACTTGGACTCCCCAAAGCAACCGAGAAGACACAATCATTTGGTCACTCTATACATGGACCACTGTGGTGGGGCTGCCCAGGAAGCTTATTTAAAAAGTGCAGCTTAGGGCTTCCCTGGTGGCGCAGTGGTTCAGAGTCCGCCTGCCGATGCAGGGCACACGGGTTCATGCCCCGGTCCGGGAAGATCCCACATGCCGCGGAGCAGCTGGCTCCGTGGGCCATGGCCGCTGAGCCTGCACTCCGCAACGGGAAAGACCACAACACTGAGAGGCCCACGCACCACACACACATACACACACACACACACACACGCACACACACACACACAAGTTGCAGCTTCCTGAGCCCTACTCCACATCTAGATAAGTTTTCTGAGGGTTGTCTCAAGAATCCAGGTACAAGTCTTTTTAAGTGCTTTTGTGGAACTCCCCAGGTGAGTCTCTCACTCTCCTAAGTTAAGAAACCGTTTATTCCGCCTCCCCCAGATGCCCAGCCAGGTCCTGTTAAGGTTGGAGTCCCCGCACCACATCACAGGGATGCTCCCAGCCAAGTCATCTCTGGAGCCTTGGAGAATCTGAATGGTCTCATGCTGGCCCACCTGCCACGACAAACCTCCTCCAGAGCATTCCCCTTCACACTTCACCTTCTACCACTCCCAAAGGCAGTGTGCTCCAATGAGGCCTGACTTCGTCTGTCCTAATGGGCACCCGCTGATTCAAGCACTTTAGGAGAACAAGGTGCTGTGCTTCTCAACCAGGGTGGCCCGACCTCTAAAATGGTAGTCCAAGCAGTCTCTACCTCCTGGGCACATCCCCTCTGCAACAGCCCAAGTACACGAATGTCCCATCTTTGCTTTCTCAAGGTCGGCAACAGGGAGTCCCCTCCTAAAGAAGGTTCTCTCTCATTGCCACACTATCCAAGGCTGCCCCAAATGTGCTTCCTCCCTGTGGGCCTGCTCAGGCTAAGGGCAGAGTCATCTCTTTCGTCTCTGAGTCGGACCAAATCGTCTTCGTAACACCTCTTCACGGTGTTGACCATGTCTTTCACGGGGGCTGCTGCTGAGCCTTTCTCTCATCCTTTCATGGTGGAGAGAGAGAGGGGATTCTAATGATTCTTACCTCTAGGGGAGAGGGCAAGTGTCATGATTATGTGATCATTCGGTATGATGTCCTTTCGACAGGAATTTGTTTGGACTTTCACGTTAAAGTGGGCCCACCATTCCCACTTTGTGAGGTCATTCAGCACCCTCATTTTGCACCTTTAACATCTCTCTCAGTATCACCTTGGAAATGTTTGAAACGGCATGAGTTTGTCCTCACGTTCCTATCAGCTGGGAATCCGGGGCCCCAACATGAACCTAACCATTGAGCGCAACACCTCTCCACGACCTGTGTAACACTGGGTAGGCCCCTTCACCTCTCGGGTTTTTGAAGCCCTCGGGCGTAAAAATGGGAGGGTTCTATGAATCTATATTTGGGGCAGGACAAGGTCGAGAAGAGTGTGTCTCTGCTTTTATTCTTCCAAAATGGAATGTCTGCCCTCTCTTCCCCATGGGTCCACATGTCACTTGTCCTTCAGGCCCACTGCCAAGGAGCCTTCCCTGATTCCCCAGTCCACACAAATCTCTGCCTCTTAGGGTCAGGGCCGTACAACCTAGCTGCCTCCTCACGTTCATCTTGCCTCTCAAGCCGATCTCACGATGTGGGTCTCTCTTGCCCTCCTGTGGCCCCTGGGGCTGTGCCAGCCCACCGGCACGCCCCACGTGGGGTGTCTACTAGACTAGGGCATGGGTGGGGAGGCCCCGGTGTGAGGGCCCAGGCAGAGTACCTCTGCCTCCACCCTGCTCTCCTCCACAGAACTGCCCCTCCTCCTCAAGCCTGACCCCCAAGTCACAGGTTCCATACGATGACCTCACTGGCTAGTGAGCACCTCACCGGCATTCCACAGTTTCCATGGCAGTGTAACTGTGCAAACAAAGTTTGCTGCCCTCAGAGAAACTTCCCTACTGGTTCTCCACCAGAGACCAATCTCTTTGGTTGTCTGAGACAGAATGTGTGACCGGATCCTCTACACATATTCCAACCTGTGCTCTGTTCCCTGGCTGGGCGGTGCAGGAGGAACAGCGAGACCGGGCATCTGCGGAACAGGCGTGGGGTACACACAACCTCACCTGGCTGCCACGTGTTTCTGTGGCTCTTGCCCACTACGTACACCCGAGTGCTTTCCCAGATGTAAGTAATACCAGTGTGACCTGGGACATCTTCAGGGTCCCACAGTGCTCACTGCTGAGGACAAGTGAAAGGTCAGCCCCGGACTAGTGTGCAGGAAGCTTCTGATCTTTATAAATATAGCCTTCCGCTTTGGGCTACAGGATGCTTCCATTCAGACCCTTTCCTGATGGGCCTCTTAGCAAAAGACAAGTGCGTTGTTGTGGGCAAGTGGTACATGGAGCAGTTTGAGGAAGAGGGCCACTCTTGAACCACACCTTCAAACCCAGGCACCTCTGTGCTGGCACGGAGACATCGAGATCGGTCCCCTCAGACACATCCCATACTGAGCTGCTGAGTACTAGGGGAGAGGGTGGTGCCATAGTCATGGGAAGGACGGAAGAACCAAGGGGCGGGGGGTGATGAAGTGCTAGTGAGACCGGAGGGCTGAGGAGATGGTGCCCCAGGAGGCTGGGTTGATGTGAGCCTAGATATGGTACCCAGAAGCCGGGTTCTAAGTCTCCTGTTCACTCTGCCTCAGTAGTGGACCTCGTGCTACTCTAGATACAAGGATCCCAGGGTGAGAGTTCAGTGTGTTTGAAACAGGCAGTATACATGGGGCCCAAGAGGGGTGGCCAAGGTGGGAGTGGTCCTGAACCAAGTTATATTAGATGATTGTTTTCGAAATCTTGAAAGGCATTTCCATGAAAGCCTCAGAAATGACAGACAGCAAGAAATGGTTGGTTTCTCTGTTGTGGAAGGGACAGATGGAGAGGATCATGAGTGCAATGACTTTCGGCTTCTACTGTTTTCCCTGGAAACGGTGAAGAGACTTCCTCATGTGCTGCAGCCGTAGGCTCCAGGAATTGCCTTTGCAGCCAGTTTCCCTTCTCCAGGGACTCAGAGAGGTGATGGGCCAAGGCTGTGCTTTGGATGTCCAGTAGATGAAAGGTCTTCGGCCAGAAACTGGGAGAGACTTGAGAGAGGGAAATCCTGCCAGGAGACTGTGTACAGCCGAAGGGACTGATCACTTCTGATTTTCTTTGCAGCAGCAGCGGCTCCCGTTTCTCCTCCAACACCTGGTCACTACCACGTCCTCTACCGGGGATGTGAAGAAACGCAGTTGGGCTGGCACGGGGAGACCTACTGCCTGGCTGGTGGCTACCGGGCCTACGGGGACGTTCCTTTGGCCACACCAGCAAAGGTGCAAGCCAAGAAGCCAGTCCCCAGACGAGCTCTGAAGAGAAAGTGTGCTCCGGAGGAGTTGGACGGAGATCTCTGCTGCTCCAGACCGAAAATCCGGCGATTGCAGGAGTCAAGCAGCTTACTAGGATTACAAGGTGCTGTGATGCTCAAGCAGAGTGGCCCCACCTCTGGGCACATCCCCTCTGCAACAGCCCAAGTACACGAATGTCCCATTTTGGCTTTTGCAAGGTCGGCAACAGGGAGTCCCTTCCTAAAGAAGGTTCTCTCTCATTGCCACACTATCCAAGGCTGCCCCAAATGTGCTTCCTTCCTGTGGGCCTGCTCAGGCTAAGAGCAGAGTCATCTCTTTCCTTCTCTGAGTCGGACCAAATCGTCTTAGTAACACCTCTTCACAGTGTTGACCATGTCTTTCACGGGGGCTGCTGCTGAGCCTTTCTCTCATCCTTTCATGGTGGAGAGAGGGAGAGAGAGGATTCTAATGATATTTACCTCTAGGGGAGAGGGCGAGTGTCATGATTATGTGATCATTCGGTATGATGTCCTTTCGACAGGAATTTGTTTGGACTTTCACGTTAACGTGGGCCCACCATTCCCACTTTGTGGGGTCATTCAGCACCCTCATTTTGCACCTTTAACATCTCTCTCAGTATCACCTTGGAAATGTTTGAAATGGCATGAGCTCTTCCTCACGTTCCTATCAGCTGTGAATCCGGGGGCCCAACATGAACCTAACCATTGAGTGCAACACCTCTCCACGACCTGTGTTAACACTGGGGAGGCCCCTTCACCTCTAGGGTTTTTGAAGCCCTCGGGTGTTAAAATGGGAGGGTTCTATGAATTTATATTTGGGGCAGGACAAGGTCGAGAAGAGTGTGTCTCTGCTATTCTTCTTCCAAAATGGAATGTCTGCCCTCTCTTCCCCATGGGTTCACATGTCACTTGTCCTTCAGGCCCACTGCCAAGGAGCCTTCCCTGATTCCCCAGTCCACACAAATCTCTGCCTCTTAGGGTCAGGGCCCTACAACCTAGCTGCCTCCTCACGTTCATCTTGCCTCTCAAGCCGATCTCACGATGTGGGTCTCTCTTGCCCTCCTGTGGCCCCTGGGGCTGTGCCAGCCCACCGGCACGCCCCACGTGGGGTGTCTACTAGACTAGGGCATGGGTGGGGAGGCCCCGGTGTGAGGGCCCAGGCAGAGTACCACTGCCTCCACCCTGCTCTCCTCCACAGAACTGCCCCTCCTCCTGAAGCCTGCCCCTCAACTCACACGTTCCTTATAGGACCTCACTGGCTAGTGATGACCTCACAGGCCTTCTCACAGTTTCCATGGCAGGGTAACGATGCAAACGTGCTGCTGCCCTCAGAGATACTTCCCTACCGGTTCTCCACCAGAGACCAATCTCTTTGGTTTTCTGAGAGAGAATCCCTCACCAGACCTTCTGCATTTACTCTAACCTGTCCTACGTTCCCTGAGAGGGCAGTGCACGAGGTACACCGACACCGGGCATCTGTCCAAGAGGCATGGTGTACACACAACTTCCCCTGGCTGCCACGTGTTCCCTGGGGCTTGCCCAGCACATACACCTGAGCACTTTCCCAGC
Organism: Kogia breviceps; assembly: GCF_026419965.1. Lineage (NCBI taxonomy): Eukaryota > Metazoa > Chordata > Mammalia > Artiodactyla > Physeteridae > Kogia > Kogia breviceps. Next base: position 32,017,419 of record NC_081320.1, read on the forward strand.
TGTAACGAATACCAGTGACCCGCGGCACCTTCAAGGACCCACAGTGCTCACTGCTGAGGACAAGTGAAAGGTCATCCCTGGACAAGTGTGCAAGAAGGTTCTGATCTTTATCAAAGGAGCCTTCCCCTTTGGGCTACAGGATGCTTCCATTCAGACCCTTTCCTGATGGGCCTCTTAGCAAAAGACAAGTGCGTTGTTGTTGGCGAATGGTCAATGGAGCAGTTTGAGGAAGAGGGCCACCCTTGAACCGCACCTTCAAACCCAGGCACCTCTGTGCTGTCGTGTAGACATCTAGATCGGTCCCGTCAGACACATCCCATACTGAGCGGCTGAGTACTAGGGCCGACGGTGGTGCCCTATTGATGGCAGGAGCGGAAGAACCAAGGGGGCGTGATGAAGTGCTAGTGAGACCGGAGGGCTGAGGAGATGGTGTCCCAGGAGGCTGGGTTGATGTGAGCCTAGACATGGTACTCAGAACCCGGTTCTGAGTCTCCCGATCACTCTGCCTCAGTATGTGGCCTGTTCTAATCGAGATAAAAGGATCAGAGGACTAGAGTTCCGTGTGGTTGAAACAGGCACTGTAAAAATGGGACCCAAGAGGGGTTGCCAAGGTGGGAGGGGTTCTGAACCAACTTATATTAGATTACCTTTTTGCAAAACTTGAACGATATTTCCATTAAAGCCTCACAAGTGACAGACTGCAAGAAATGTTTTCTCTGTTGTGGAAGGGAGAGATGGAGAGGATCATGCTTGCAATGACTTTCGTGTTCTACTGTTTGCCCTGGAAACGGTGAAGGGACTCCCTCATCTGCTGCAGCCGTAGGCCCTAGGAATCGCTTTAGCAGCCAGGGTCCCTTCTCCAGGGACTCAGAGAGGTGATGGGCCAAGGCTGTGTTTTGGATGTCCAGTAGATGAAAGGTCTCTGGCCAGAAACTGGGAGAGACATGAGAGAGGGAGATTCGGCCAGGAGACTGTGCACAGCAGAAGGGACTGATCACTTTTGATTTTCTTTGCAGCAACAGCGGCTCCCGTTTCTCCTCGTACAGCTGGTCACTGCCACGTCCTCAACCGAGGGTGTGGGGAAACGCAGTTGGGCTGCCATGGGGAGACATACTGCTGGGCTGGTGGCTACCGGGCCTACGGGGATGTTCCTTCGGCCACGCCAGCAAAGGTGGAAGCGGAGCAGGAGCCAGTCGCCAGACGTGCGCCCAAGAGAAAGCGCGCTCCGCAAGACTCGGACGAAGATCTTTGCTCCCAACCCAAAATCCGGCGATTGTAGCATGGTGCCAGGAGGCGGACTCCACAGAATCTTGCTGGCTGAGCCATTCTCAAGAGAGGGCCACGGCAAAGCTCACAAGGTTACCACCCGACCCCCCCCCACAACCCCCCATTTCCTGCTCCCCAAAGCAAGAACAGGATGGAGAGTCAAGCAGCACACACCCTGCCCCGAGATTCACATGCTCCTTTATTCCCAGCCCCTTCTGTCCCCAGTGGCGTCCCCTACTGCTCGGCAAAGTGTTTTTCTGTAACAGATTTCTAAAGGTCGCCACAGCTCAGACTTAGGTCACTACCCCTGTGCTAGGCACTCCTGCCACCCGGGAAAGGTTCCAAAGGTGGAGCAGCTCCAGGGGGTGCCAGGGATCAGAGCAAAAACTTGAGAGGCTGGGGATGAAGGAGTTTGGGCACAGTCCCTAAAGCATCTCAGTGGTTGAGCTTCTGTGAGAAGGCACATCCCCACTGTGTGGGGAGGTGGTGGGGGGAAGGGGTCCCTAGAGGAGGCAGCTAGGGGGAGGGCCTGAGGCTGGAAATGGGGAATGGCGTGCGGCCTCTGAGCGAGCACAGGCACTTAGCCCTTGAGGTTTCTGGGAAAGCTAGAGCCACAAGAGCCACGAGAGAAGGCAAGTGGAGCAGCAGAAGCCAGGTGCCAGATCTCTCCTCAGAACCTATACTTCTCCACGAGGCCGGGCCTTCCACACTGAGGTAGGAGCGATCCTGGCCAGAAGGACAGTCAGCGGCAGCTCTGGGAGGAAGGGTGCTGCACTGAGGGCTCTGCTGCCATGGAAATGACTTCATTTCCTTCCACTCAAATACCGTATGGACTGGGTTCCTGCTCTGGTGAGTAAAAGGGTCGCTGACTCTCCCCAGAAGGTTGTTCAGTTCACATCCCCAAAGTCCCTCTATTCGGGCCCTGGGGGGGTGTAGCAACTCCTGAGGGCGCTCTTTCCTGAGGCTGGCTGACCGAAGTGGGGGAGGTTCCTGATAGGTCCCAGGTGCTGGTTGAAGTCCCCAGAGAATGGTCATGAAGGCTGGAGAGTCAAGTAGGTGGAGAGAGAAGGCCGGGGGCAGAGGGCCCCTACCTGAATCCAGAGCTCACAAGGTTATTACCCCCCACCATTTCCAGAAACTATCTCTTCCCCCATACCAGCCCCAATGGCCCGGTACCGGGAAACCGGGAGCCCAGAGCACTTGTGGCCACACAGACACTCGCACGCAGCCCTCGGCGTGGGCGGGGCCTGCTGCAGGCGGATGGGGACGAGGTGTGCTCCCGGGAGGCCTCGGGCTGAAGGTGGCCCCCTGAGAGAAGCACCCCAGCTTGGACAGGAAGTTTAGAGGCAGGGGAGAGCAACCTAGGGCGCCCCCTCAGAGCAGTGGGAGTGGGAAGAGGGCCGGGGGCAGAGGGCACCCGCGATGGGAGGCCAGTGGGCTCTCAGCAGAGGCCAGGTGAGCCCGCGGGACTTGCCTCTGAGCAGGGGCCGGGAGGGCAGTGCTGCCCTGTGGCTTCCGGGCTTCGTGGATCACGGCTCTCCGCACACGGGTCGTAGGGTCCTCTGACCCTGTATCGCCTCCCTCACCCAGGGCCCCTCGCGAGGCCGCGCCGCTGGGTGGCCTGTGTCGACGGGCACAACCCCATCACCCACCCCTCTCAGACCCGCTGCCTCTGCCCGCCTGCCTGGCCCTGTGCAGCTTGCGACCCGGGGGGCCTCGAGGGTCCCCGTGCACTCAGCCAGCGGCCTCTGCTGGGTCTGCTGCTCCTGCTGGGTCTGCTGCTGCGGCCGGTAACCCGTGTGCACACCACGCCGGCCACCTCCAGTACCCCAAGTCCGCGGGAGCGCACGCGGGCCCTGATGCGGGACTTCCCGCTTGTGGACGGGTGGCTGCAGTGTGTGAGGGCTGCTTGGGGCCGTTGGGGGCCTAGCCCGGCCCTGGGCAGCAGAGGAGGTCCGGAGGTGCACACACAAGCGTGGTGTGAGGCTCCCTCAGGCTGCCCCAGGCCAGGCAATGTATCCTGCCTGATCCCAAGACCTAAGGGGCCCACCTATTTGCCTTGACCTCCCTCCAGCCACAACGACATGCCCCTGGTCCTGAGGCAGTTGCACCACAATGGGCTCCAGGCTGTTAATCTGCGCAAGGTCAGCCACGGCCACACCAGCATGGACGGGCTGAAAGACGGTCTCGTGGGTGCGCAGGCACCAAGGGGACACACAAGGTGTCCCCGTGGCTGCTGGGGAATAGTGGGGTAGTTTGGGGGCTTCCGAGACCACAGGTTAGTCACATTGGAACTATGTTACCATAGTGACCTAGAAAGTGCCATGTCATGGATGCTGGGGGCTACAGGGGTCACCGTGAGCCACCCTGATGGGCATCCAAGTACCACAGAAAAAAACAATGCGTTACAGGTGACTTCTGGGCACAGTGAGCGCTGTGCCAGCTGAGGAGGCGATGACAAGCCCAACGAGTTCCAAGCCCCAAACCAAGCCCTGGCCTTCCCTCACTTCTGGTCAGCCTACGTCCCACGCCAGACCCACCAACGGGATGCCGTGCGCCTCACCCTGGAGCAAATCGACCTCATCCGCCTCACGTGTGCCTCCTATTCTGCGCTGGAGCTTGTGACCTCAGTTAAAGGTACACGGGGGACTTCCCTGGTAGTCCAGAGGTTAGGACTCCATGCTTCCACTGCAGGGGGCTCGGGTTGGATCCCCGCTCACCGGGGAAGAGGCTCAGGTTCAAGGGCTCCTGCTTTGAACCATCTTCTACTCAACATGTAGAAATCAAAGCCTTCATCTGCCCTCCTAAGCCTTGTCCTCTCTCTCCAATTATGGAGTCAACAGACACTTACTGAGCCCCTAAGATATGTCAAGCACTGGTAGGCACTGGACATAACCTGATGAGACAGGAGGGAAAGGTTCAGTAGAACACAGGGTTATAGAAAAGGCACTTAAAAATATGTGAGAAATTCAAACTGTGTATGGTGCTATGAAGGAGCAGTTATGTAAGGCTGTGGGAGTCTACGTCAGCAGGAAAGAGATGGATGCGGCTTGAGGAGGGCCTCCCTTAAGAAATAAACTCTGGGGACTACCCTGGTGGTGCAGTGGTACAGAATCCGCCTGCCAACACTATTTACGGTGGCCAGGACAGGGAAGCAACCGAAGTGTCCATCGAGAGACGAACAGATAAAGAAGATGTGGCACATATATACAATGGACTCTTACTCCGCCATAAAAGGAAATGAAACTGAGTTACTTGTAGTGAGGTGGATAGACCCAGAGTCTGTCATACAGAGTGAAGTAAGTCACAAAGAGGAAATCAAATACCGTATGCTAATACATATATATGGAATCTAAAAAAAAAGGTTCTAATGAACCTAGGGGCAGGGCAAGAATAAAGACGCAGACATAGAGAATGGACTTGAGGACTCGGGGAAGGGGAAGGGTAAGCTGGGAGGCAGTAAGAGAGTAGCATTGACAAATATACAATACCAAATGTAAAATACCTGGCTAGTGGGAAGCAGCTGCACAGCACAGGAAGATCAGCTCAGTGCCTTGCAACCACCTAGAGGGGTGGGATCAGGAGGGTGGGAGGGAGATGCAGGAGGGAGGGGATGTGGGGATATACGTATGCATGCAGCTGATTCCCTTTGTTATACAGCAGAAACTGACACACCAGCGTAGAGCAATTATACTCCAACAAAGACGTTTAAAAACAAAAACAAAAAAACAATCCGCCTGCCAAGGCAGGGGACACAGGTCGGCTACCTGGTCCAGGAAGCTCCCACATGCCGCGGAGCCAGTAAGCCCGCGAGCCACCACTACCGAGTCCACGTGCCACAATTAGTGAGGACCGCGTGCTCAGAGCCCGTGCTCGGCAACATGAGAAGCCACTCCACTGAGAAGCCCGTGCACCACAGAGAAGAGTAGCCCCGGCTCGCCGCAACTACAGAAAGCCCGCGCCCGGCAACGAAAACCCAATGCAACGAAAAATAAATAAATAAATAAATTCATTCATTAAACAAATAATCAAAAGTTATATTAAAAAAAAGAAAGAAACGAAAAGCAAAAATCTCTGCTGGGAATTCCCCGGTGCTCCGGTGGTCTAGTGGTTAGGACCCCGGGCCTCCACTTCAGGGGGCCCGGGTTCAATCCCTGGTTGGGGAACTGAGATCCTGCAAGCTGGCATCGCAGCCCAATTAAAAATGCAATAAAATAAAATATAACTAAATAAGAAAAGAAAGCATCTCTGATTCAAGGTCTAAAGGGTGAGAAGGTGTTTATCGGGCCAGTATGTGGGCAGAAAACGTTTCCCATTTCAGTAAGTAGCACCTCCATTTACCCAATTACACACCCTTAACCCACATTCCCCCCATCCAATTCATCACTAACTCCTATTCACCTCCAAGCCATCACTAACCTTCCAAATAGGACTCTAACCTGCCTGCTTTACTCCACCTCCAAGGCCACCACTGTGCACAAAGCCAGTCTCCTAATGAGTCTCCCCAAATCCAGTCCTGCCCCCTCCTAGCCATTCTCTTACACTAGCCAGTATGGTGTCTGAAAAAGGCAGCTCTGCCAACCCCACTTCTCTCTTTATACCCTGCAATGGCTTCCCACCAAGTTTACGATCAATCCCAAACAGATGATGGACTGCAGGCTGAAAGACAACAAGGAGGTAGGGAGGGTGTCAGATTCGAAAGAGGGATGAAGGGTCTGGACAAACAGCGAAAAGGGCTGAAAAGAAAATGATCAGCACTTGCACAACAGTCCTGATGCAGGCAGGAAAAATGCAGCAATAGTGAAGGCATACCAAGAGCCACTTTTGATTTCTGCAATGCCCTTTGCAGTTCCCCATGTGCTTCATTGATAACTGTGATTCTCAAACCTAGCTGTACATTAGAATCATCTGGGGACATGTGAAAAACTACCAATGGCCAGGCCTCACCCTAAACCAATTACATCACAATATACAGTTCACTGGGGCAGGAATTTTGTCTGTGTCGTTCACTGGACATATGAAAAGTAAGTGGCACATACGTGCTGCTCAGAAAATAGTTCCTGAATGAATGAAGGAAGGAAGGAAGGAAGGAATGCACCACTATCACCTGAGATCCAAGGAAGAATTCTTTTCAAACCTTAGGGAGTCACCAGGCAACGACAGTTACCATGGCAGCCGTGGGAAACACAATACCAAGTGACACTAACACTCCCAGGAGCCCACACTGGTTTCCACAGTAAGTAAACCTTTCTCGTTTCTAAAGAACTATACTGGGAAATACGCATCTCAGTAACAGCTAGAGGTTACTCAATGTCTGCTGGGAGCAGGAGGAAAAGACAAGGGCCTTACACACTATCGAAAGCCACGACAGGAAGAAACTAGGGGCCACGGGCAGAGACAGACAGGCTCCGACAGGCTCCAATCCCTGTGACATTCCGAGGTGATCCCATTGGAAGGGCTCGAGCACGAGAAAGCAGCCACTAACCAGCTACCCTGTCTCAGATATTTGGAGAAAGTCAATGCAAATACATACCTATGCATTATTCCTTTCTGATCATTCTTTCAGTGTATCCTTTCGGGCTTTGTGCAAAGCGAATCTTTGTTTGGTACCTGAAAAATGAGTGGCACATGTCAATGGATGAAACATGTCAGAGCAGACCTCCAAGGAGCTCTGCAGCTCAAGCACGAGGAGCTCCGAGTCCTGGGAAAGAATCGTGAAAGTAGTGTAGAATCACAAGATCTTAGAGCATCCTTTATATCAGCACCCCCTCTCTATCATATCACCAATCAGTGGGCATCAGCCTATACAGGAACTCTTGAACTCTGCAGTGACAGACAACCCCGAACTCTCTAGACAGATCAAGGCATTGCTCGTTGCTACAGCAGTCTATATCAAATTCACAATCTGACTCCCTGGCACGCATCACTCCCAGGCTGCCTTCTGGAATGGGACACCCCAGGGCACACCTCATCTCTTTTCCATCTGGCACATTTCCCAAACCCATGAGGACAATGTTGTTCTTCCTAAAGTTCTCTTTAGGAAGAGAACTTTAGGGCTCCCACGTCAGCCTCCTAAATCACTCCTTCCTGTGTTTAGGACTTTCAGGAGCCCCCAAGGGTTTCGCACCCCAAGGACATGACAAGCATTGGCATCAACGTGCCTGCTACAGATTCTGGGAAAGGGGCAGGGCCACACAACCGTCTGGCAAATGTGACTGACTACCTGACGTGAGAGTACATCGGACAACCTCAGCCTCTCTTCAGTCCTCAGCCTCTATCCAAGGTTTCTCCATAGCACACTATTGACATTTTGGGCCAGCTCATTCTTTTGGGGTGGTGGGGAAAGGCTGTCCTGTGCCTTGTACGATATGTGGTACCATCCTGGCCTCTACCCACTAGATGCCTGCAGCACCGCCCCGACCAGATGTGAACCAAGGAAAATGTCTCCAGCCATTGTCAAACGTGCTGGGGGAAGGGTGAGGGCAAAATCACCCTCACTCAAGAGCCACTGCTCTATCCCATGGCGCTGTTCACCCATGAGTACTCAAAACACTCTCCTCTTCTGGCTTAACAGGTAACCCTCCAGAAAGTCTATCGTGTATCAAAATGCTATACGAAATTGAATAGTATTTATCTCTATAACGGTATCTCCTGACACCAAAGGAATACTCTTTCTCCAGAGGTTAAGAACCTCCCAGGTGCTTAATCCGCATTTACCTTATCTCCTACCCCAGGCACTGGAAATGACAGAAATGATCTGACACCCATTTTCGGGATCCGTTCAAGAAGTACCAGTAGTGTAAGGCTTTCTGGCAACCTGAACAACCGAACTCACGTAGAATATCCTGCCTGACCCTGGCTTTGTGAGACAAGCCGCAAACCTGTAGCAGGACCCTCCTCGCTGCTATTTACGGAATCGAGGTAGCTGACTGGAAAGCCGGTGGAGGTGAACAAGCCAAGAAAGCAGTGGGCTCAGCATGAGAAGCTGGAAAGGGTGACAAGGGAGGGGAGAATGAGCCTCAGCTGAAAACAAAGGGGAAAAGTACCAAGCGATGAGTTCTCTTGACTGAAGAGAAGATACGCTGAAGGCCATCAGCTTGCCCTCGGGGCCGCCCTCAGCTCTCTGGGGAGCTCTAAGGGAAGGGTGAGCCTGGATCTAGGACTCCGGACTCCTGGTGTCGGCCCCCAGGCCTGACCATTCACTCAGACTCTCAATAAATAACTTGTATTCAAAGACCTTGCACGGGGACCCCATCTGGGAAAACATCGCCGCACCCTCATAAGTTACAGGGGGAGACCCGAACTGGCCAAGCCATGACAGGAGCTGTGAGGGTGACAAAAGAGCATTGCAGGGATCCGACATCGGATCACCACAAGCCCTCCGCCCTCCTGGCTCCTAATGCCAGGGCCCCATCACCGTGTATCCTCGGACCCCCGTCCTGCCTCCAACGCGCACCCTTCCCCAAGGTTGGCCGGGACCTGGAGTCACCAGCCCCTATTCGGACCTACCCACTTCGCCGCTGCTGAGCTCTACACATCCCGCTCCTTCCACATGCTTCGCCAATTCCGCGGCCCTGACTGAGCCAGCCACCGACCGCCAGAACTTGGCGTGCCCGTGAAGTCACTGTTGTGCGCCTCTCCCGCAGCAAGGGGAATAGGGCTCTGGCACCCTGGCTGCGGCTCTTGTCGCTTGTGGCTCGGTTGCTTCTGGCGCTTCGCCGGGACCTCACGGTCCGCGGTCCAAACGAGCCCCGGCCCGTGGTGCGCATCCCGCGGGCTCTACAGTGGCAGCAGGAAGAGCAGCAGAGCGGGCAGCGGAGCCCCCCGCGACCGGTGCTGGTGCGACCCGGGCCGCTGCTGATCTCCGCGTGGCGGCCCCAGTTGAACCAGCCGGTACGCCTCACGGTGGGCCCTTGTCAGCCCGCGCCACTGGCTTCGCGCGGCTGGAAGAATCGCCGCGCCCACGAGGACCAATTCTCAACATGTAGAAAACAAAAATAAAGCCTTGATCTTCCCTCCTAAGCCTTGTCCTCTGTCTCCAATTAGGGATTCAACAGACACTTACTGAGCCCTAAGATATGCCAAGCACTGGCAGGCACTGGAGAAAAAATGATGAGGCAGGAGGGAAAGGATCAGTAGAACAGAGGGTTATAAAAAGGGAGCTTACAAATGTCTGTGAAATTAAAACTGTGTATGGTACTCGAAAGGAGCAGTTACGTAAGGTTGTGGGAGTCTGTGTCAGCAGGGAAGAGACTGGTGGGGCTTGAGGAGGGCCTCCCTTAAGAAATAATCTCTGGAGACTTCCCTGGTGGTGCAGTGGTTCAGAATCCACCTGCCAGCACAATTTACAGTAGCCAGGACCGGGAAGCAACCTAAGTGTCCATCGACAGACAAATAGATAAAGACGATGTGACACATACATACCATAGAATATGACTCAGTCATAAAAGAAATGAAACTGAGCTATTTGTAGTGAGGTGGATAGACCTCGAGTCTGTCATACAGAGTGAAGTAAGTCAGGAAGAGAAAAACAAATATCGTATGCTACCACATATATATGGAACATATATATATATATATATATATATATATATATATATATATATGTATTTATATAAAGGTTCTCATGAACCTAAGGGCAGGGCAGGAATAAAGACGCAGATAGAAAATGAACTTGAGGACACGGGGAGGGGGAAGGGTAAGCTGGGACGAAAGACGAGTAGCATTGACATATATACAATACCAAATGTAAAATACCTAGCTAGCGGGAAGCAGCTGCACAGCACAGGGAGTTCAGCTCAGTGCCTTTCGACCACCTAGAGGGTTGGGCACAGGAGGGTGAGAGAGAGAGACGCAGGAGGGAGGGGATATGGGGATATAGGCATGCATAGAGCTGATTCACTTTGTTACACAGCAGAAACTGACACACCAGGGTAAAGCAATTACACTCCAACAAAGATGTTTAAAAACAAAAACAAAAACAAACAATCCGCCTGCCAAGGCAGGGGACACGGGTTTGCACCCTGGTCCGGGAAGGCCCCACATGCCGCGGAGCCAGTAAGCCTGCGCGCCACCTCTACTGAGCCCATGCGCCAGAACTACTGAGGACCGCGTGCATCATAGAGCCCATGCTCCGCAACATGAGAAGCCACTGCACTGAGAAGCCCGGGCACCACAACAAAGAGTAGCCCCTGCTCGCCGCAACTACCGAAAGCCCACGCGCGGCAATGAAGAACCAATGCGACCCAAAATTCATTCATTCATTCATTCATTAACCAATTAATCAAAACTTATATTAAAAAAGAAAGAAACGAAAAGTAAAAATCTCTGCTGGGAATTCCCCGGTGGTCCAGTGGTTAGGACACCGTGCCTCCACTTCAGGGGGCCCGGGTTCAATCCCTGGTTGGGGAACTGAGATCCTGCAAGCTGGCATCGCAGCCCAAATAAAAATGCAATAAAATAAAATATAACTAAATAAAACAAGAAAGCATCTCTGATTCAAGGTCTAAAGGGTGAGAAGGGGTTTATCGGGCCAGTATGTGGGCAGAAAACGTTTCCCATTTCAGTAAGTAGCACACCTCCATTTACCCAATTCCACACCCTTAACCCACATTCCCCCCATCCAATTCATCACTAACTCCTATTCACCTCCAAGCCATCACTAACCTTCCAAATAGGACTCTAACCTGCCTGCTTTACTCCACCTCCAAGGCCACCACTGTGCACAAAGTCAGTCTCCTAATGAGTCTCCCCAAATCTACTCCTGCCCTCTCCTAGCCATTCTCTTACAGTAGCCAGTGCGGTGTCTGAAAAAGGCATCTCTGCCAACACCACTTCTCTCTTTATACCCTGCAATGGCTTCCCACCAAGTGTAGGATCAATCCCAAACTGATGATGGACTGGAGGCTGAAAGACAAGAAGGAGGTAGGGAGGGTGTCAGGTTTGAAAGAGGGATGAACGGTCTAGGCAAACAGCGAAAAGGGCTGAAAAGAAAATGATCAGCACTTGCACAACAGTCCTGATGCAGGCAGGAAAGAAAATGCAGGAAGAGTGAAGGAATACCAATAGACACTTTTTATTTCTGCAATGCCTTTGCAATTCCCAAAGTGCTTCATCGATAACTGTGATTCCCAAACCTCGCTGTACATGAGAATCATCTGGAGAGATTTTAAACGCTACCAATGGCCAGGCCTCACCCCAAGCCAATTAAATCAGCATAGACATTTCACTGTATTGCATTTTATTCCCTGCCCCCAAACATCCATTTAGACCCAGGAGAAGGAAAAGGGGATGTGACTAGCAATAGAGAGAAATTTTCTGCACAACAATGGCCATGGCAAGCTTAGGCGCTTTGGGTGAAATCTCTCTGGGAAGAACTGGCAGTGGAAGAAAAAGCCAAACTGACACACAAGTATTGCCTGGTGTGCATTTCCAGCCTCTGCCTTCTTTCTCATCTCTTGGTGGCAGGTGGAGGAAGTGGAGAAACGGTTAAACTTCTTTATAAACCGGCAGAAGGTTATAGCATCCTCTCACTATCTCTGCATAGGTTCTAGTCTCTGCAGCACTACAGAAGCTTTGCCCAAAGTAATGAACAGTTGAAAGTCAAATGTAATACTTCATCAGACGACTTAAAAATGCTTGCACACTGGAAAGAATTGCAGAGAACACAAATGGACCCAGAGCAACCTTTGCCAAAAGAGAATAGTGTGCTCAATGTACAGCCATAGCTCTTTTCCACATGAGCAAACAGTCAGGAGGATAAAGAACTTGGTCAAACTCACACAAGTAAGTAGGACAGAATCTGGTCTGTCTGTCCTAAGCGCTGTGTTCTTTAACCACCAGGCTAGCTTTTCTCAGATCTGATTCATGCATACTGTAACCATATACCTCTGTTTGCCTCGAATCTTCCCTGTTTATACGTATGCCTGCTGCCCTTTTAAATACGGCCCACTTGGACTCCCCAAAGCAACCGAGAAGACACAATCATTTGGTCACTCTATACATGGACCACTGTGGTGGGGCTGCCCAGGAAGCTTATTTAAAAAGTGCAGCTTAGGGCTTCCCTGGTGGTGCAGTGGTTCAGAGTCCGCCTGCCGATGCAGGGCACACGGGTTCATGCCCCGGTCCGGGAAGATCCCACATGCCGCGGAGCAGCTGGCTCCGTGGGCCATGGCCGCTGAGCCTGCACTCCGCAACGGGAAAGACCACAACACTGAGAGGCCCACGCACCACATACACACACACACACACACACACACACACACAGACACACACACACAAGTTGCAGCTTCCTGAGCCCTACTCCACATCTAGATAAGTTTTCTGAGGGTGTCTCAAGAATCCAGGTACAAGTCTTTTTAAGTGCTTTTGTGGAACTCCCTAGGTGAGTCTCTCACTCTCCTAAGTTAAGAAACCGTTTATTCGGCCTCCCCCAGGTGCCCAGCCAGGTCCTGTTAAGGTTGGAGTCCCCGTACCACATCACAGGGATGCTCCCAGCCAAGTGATCTCTGGAGCCTTGGAGAATCTGAATGGTCTCATGCTGGCCCACCTGCCACGACAAACCTCCTCCAGAGCATTCCCCTTCACACTTCACCTTCTACCACTCCCAAAGGCAGTCTGCTCCAATGAGGCCTGACTTTGTCTGTCCTAAGGGGCACCCGCTGATTCAAGCACTTTGGGAGAACAAGGTGCTGTGCTTCTCAACCAGGGTGGCCCGACCTCTAAAATGGTAGTCCAAGCAGTCTCTACCTCCTGGGCACATCCCCTCTGCAACAGCCCAAGTACACGAATGTCCCATCTTTGCTTTCTCAAGGTCGGCAACAGGGAGTCCCCTCCTAAAGAAGGTCCTCTCTCATTGCCACACTATCCAAGGCTGCCCCAAATGTGCTTCCTCCCTGTGGGCCTGCTCAGGCTAAGGGCAGAGTCGTCTCTGAGTCGGACCAAATCGTCTTAGTAACAACTCTTCACGGTGTTGACCATGTCTTTCATGGGGGCTGCTGCTGAGCCTTTCTCTCATCCTTTCATGGTGGAGAGAGAGAGGGGATTCTAATGATTCTTACCTCTAGGGGAGAGGGCGAGTGTCATGATTATGTGATCATTCGGTATGATGTCCTTTCGACAGGAATTTGTTTGGACTTTCACGTTAAAGTGGGCCCACCATTCCCACTTTGTTTTTTTTTTTTTTTTTTTTTTTTTTTTTTTTTTTTTTGTGGTATGCGGGCCTCTCACTGTTGTGGCCTCTCCCGTTGCGGAGCACAGGCTCCGGACGCGCAGGCTCAGCGGCCGTGGCTCACGGGCCCAGCCGCTCCGCGGCATGTGGGATCTTCCCGGACCGGGGCACGAACCCGCGTCCCCTGCATCGGCAGGCGGACTCTCAACCACTGCGCCACCAGGGAAGCCCACCATTCCCACTTTGTGAGGTCATTCAGCACCCTCATTTTGCACCTTTAACATCTCTCTCAGTATCACCTTGGAAATGTTTGAAACGGCATGAGTTTGTCCTCACGTTCCTATCAGCTGGGAATCCGGGGCCCCAACATGAACCTAACCATTGAGCGCAACACCTCTCCACGACCTGTGTAACACTGGGTAGGCCCCTTCACCTCTCGGGTTTTTGAAGCCCTCGGGTGTAAAAATGGGAGGGTTCTATGAATCTATATTTGGGGCAGGACAAGGTCGAGAAGAGTGTGTCTCTGCTTTTATTCTTCCAAAATGGAATGTCTGCCCTCTCTTCCCCATGGGTCCACATGTCACTTGTCCTTCAGGCCCACTGCCAAGGAGCCTTCCCTGATTCCCCAGTCCACACAAATCTCTGCCTCTTAGGGTCAGGGCCCTACAACCTAGCTGCCTCCTCACGTTCATCTTGCCTCTCAAGCCGATCTCACGATGTGGGTCTCTCTTGCCCTCCTGTGGCCCCTGGGGCTGTGCCAGCCCACCGGGACGCCCCACGTGGGCTGTCTACTAGACTAGGGCATGGGTGGGGAGGCCCCGGTTTGAGGGCCCAGGCAGAGTACCTCTGCCTCCACCCTGCTCTCCTCCACAGAACTGCCCCTCCTCCTCAAGCCTGACCCCCAAGTCACAGGTTTCATACGATGACCTCACTGGCTAGTGAGGACCTCACAGTCCTTCTCACTGTTTCCATGGCAGTGTAACTGTGCAAACAAAGTTTGCTGCCCTCAGAGAAACTTCCCTACTGGTTCTCCACCAGAGACCAATCTCTTTGGTTGTCTGAGACAGAATGTGTGACCGGATCCTCTACACATATTCCAACCTGTGCTCTGTTCCCTGGCTGGGCGGTGCAGGAGGAACAGCGAGACCGGGCATCTGCGGAACAGGCGTGAGGTACACACAACCTCACCTGGCTGCCACATGTTTCTGTGGCTCTTGCCCACTACGTACACCTGAGTGCTTTCCCAGATGTAAGTAATACCAGTGACCTGGGACACCTTCAGGGTCCCACAGTGCTCACTGTTGAGGACAAGTGAAAGGTCAGCCCCGGACTAGTGTGCAGGAAGCTTCTGATCTTTATAAATATAGCCTTCCGCTTTGGGCTACAGGATGCTTCCATTCAGACCCTTTCTTGATGGGCCTCTTAGCAAAAGACAAGTGTGTTGTTGTGGGCAAGTGGTAAATGGAGCAGTTTGAGGAAGAGGGCCACTCTTGAACCACACCTTCAAACCCAGGCACCTCTGTGCTGGCACGGAGACATCGAGATCGGTCCCCTCAGACACATCCCATACTGAGCTGCTGAGTACTAGGGGAGACGGTGGTGCCATAGTCATGGGAAGGACGGAAGAACCAAGGGGCAGGGGGTGATGAAGTGCTAGTGAGACCGGAGGGCTGAGGAGATGGTGCCCCAGGAGGCTGGGTTGATGTGAGCCTAGATATGGTACCCAGAAGCCGGGTTCTGAGTCTCCTGTTCACTCTGCCTCAGTAGTGGACCTCGTGCTACTCTAGATACAAGGATCCCAGGGCGAGAGTTCAGTGTGTTTCAAACAGGCAGTATACATGGGGCCCAAGAGGGGTGGCCAAGGTGGGAGTGGTCCTGAACCAAGTTATATTAGATGATTGTTTTCGAAATCTTGAAAGGCATTTCCATGAAAGCCTCAGAAATGACAGACAGCAAGAAATGGTTGGTTTCTCTGTTGTGGAAGGGACAGATGGAGAGGATCATGAGTGCAATGACTTTCGGGTTCTACTGTTTTCCCTGGAAACGGTGAAGAGACTTCCTCATGTGCTGCAGCCGTAGGCTCCAGGAATTGCCTTTGCAGCCAGTTTCCCTTCTCCAGGGACTCAGAGAGGTGATGGGCCAAGGCTGTGTTTTGGATGTCCAGGAGATGAAAGGTCTTCGGCCAGAAACTGGGAGAGACTTGAGAGAGGGAAATCCTGCCAGGAGACTGTGTACAGCCGAAGGGACTGATCACTTCTGATTTTCTTTGCAGCAGCAGCGGCTCCCGTTTCTCCTCCGACACCTGGTCACTACCACGTCCTCTACCGGGGATGTGAAGAAACGCAGTTGGCCTGGCATGGGGAGACCTACTGCCTGGCTGGTGGCTACCGGGCCTACGGGGACGTTCCTTTGGCCACACCAGCAAAGGTGCAAGCCAAGAAGCCAGTCCCCAGACGAGCTCTGAAGAGAAAGCGTGCTCCGGAGGAGTTGGACAAAGATCTCCGCTGCTCCAGACCAAAAATCCGGCGATTGCAGGAGTCAAGCAGCTTACTAGGATTACAAGGTGCTGTGATTCTCAAGCAGAGTGGCCCCACCTCTGGGCACATCCCCTCTGCAACAGCCCAAGTACACGAATGTCCCATTTTGGCTTTTGCAAGGTCGGCAACAGGGAGTCCCTTCCTAAAGAAGGTTCTCTCTCATTGCCACACTATCCAAGGCTGCCCCTAATGTGCTTCCTTCCTGTGGGCCTGCTCAGGCTAAGGGCAGAGTCATCTCTTTCCTTCTCTGAGTCGGACCAAATCGTCTTAGTAACAACTCTTCACGGTGTTGACCATGTCTTTCACGGGGGCTGCTGCTGAGCCTTTCTCTCATCCTTTCATGGTGGAGAGAGGGAGAGAGAGGATTCTAATGATTCTTACCTCTAGGGGAGAGGGCGAGTGTCATGATTATGTGATCATTCGGTATGATGTCCTTTCGACAGGAATTTGTTTGGACTTTCACGTTAAAGTGGGCCCACCATTCCCACTTTGTGGGGTCATTCAGCACCCTCATTTTGCACCTTTAACATCTCTCTCAGTATCACCTTGGAAATGTTTGAAATGGCATGAGCTCTGCCTCACGTTCCTATCAGCTGTGAATCCGGGGGCCCAACATGAACCTAACCATTGAGTGCAACACCTCTCCACGACCTGTGTTAACACTGGGGAGGCCCCTTCACCTCTAGGGTTTTTGAAGCCCTCGGGTGTTAAAATGGGAGGGTTCTATGAATTTATATTTGGGGCAGGACAAGGTCGAGAAGAGTGTGTCTCTGCTATTCTTCTTCCAAAATAGAATGTCTGCCCTCTCTTCCCCATGGGTTCACATGTCACTTGTCCTTCAGGCCCACTGCCAAGGAGCCTTCCCTGATTCCCCAGTCCACACAAATCTCTGCCTCTTAGGGTCAGGGCCCTACAACCTAGCTGCCTCCTCACGTTCATCTTGCCTCTCAAGCCGATCTCACGATGTGGGTCTCTCTTGCCCTCCTGTGGCCCCTGGGGCTGTGCCAGCCCACCGGCACGCCCCACGTGGGGTGTCTACTAGACTAGGGCATGGGTGGGGAGGCCCCGGTGTGAGGGCCCAGGCAGAGTACGTCTGCCTCCACCCTGCTCTCCTCCACAAAACTGCCCCTCCTCCTGAAGCCTGCCCCTCAACTCACAAGTTCCATACGATGACCTCACTAGCTAGTGAGGACCTCACAGGCCTTCTCACAGTTTCCATGGCAGGGTTACGATGCAAACATGCTGCTGCCCTCAGAGATACTTCCCTACCGGTTCTCCACCAGAGACCAATCTCTTTGGTTGTCTGAGAGAGAATCCCTCACCAGACCTTCTGCATTTACTCTAACCTGTCCTACGTTCCCTGAGAGGGCAGTGCACGAGGTACACTGAGACCAGGCATCTGTCCAAGAGGCATGGTGTACGCACAACTTCCCCCGGCTGCCACATGTTCCCTGGGGCTTG
Source organism: Kogia breviceps (assembly GCF_026419965.1). Lineage (NCBI taxonomy): Eukaryota > Metazoa > Chordata > Mammalia > Artiodactyla > Physeteridae > Kogia > Kogia breviceps. The sequence goes on from NC_081320.1 coordinate 32,034,852, forward strand.
CCAAGCACATACACCTGAGCACTTTCCCAGCTGTAACGAATACCAGTTACGTGGGACACCTTCAAGGACCCACAGTGCTCACTGCTGAGGACAAGTGAAAGGTCATCCCTGGACAAGTGTGCGGGAAGGTTCTGATCTTTATCAAAGGAGCCTTCCCCTTTGGGCTACAGGATGCTTCCATTCAGACCCTTTCCTGATGGGCCTCTTAGCAAAAGACAAGTGCGTTGTTGCTGGCGAATGGTCAATGGAGCAGTTTGAGGAAGAGGGCCACCCTTGAACCGCACCTTCAAACCCAGGCACCTCTGTGCTGTCGTGTAGACATCTAGCTCGGTCCCGTCAGACACATCCCATACTGAGCGGCTGAGTACTAGGGCCGACGGTGGTGCCCTATTGATGGCAGGAACGGAAGAACCAAGGGGGCGTGATGAAGTGCTAGTGAGACTGGAGGGCTGAGGAGATGGTGTCCCAGGAGGCTGGGTTGATGTGAGCCTAGACATGGTACCCAGAACCCGGTTCTGAGTCTCCCGATCACTCTGCCTCAGTATGTGGCCTTGTTCTTATCGAGATAAAAGGATCAGAGGACTAGAGTTCCGTGTGGTTGAAACAGGCACTGTAAAAATGGGACCCAAGAGGGGTTGCCAAGGTGGGAGGAGTTCTGATCCAATTTATATTAGATTATCTTTTTCCAAAACTTGAACGATATTTCCATTAAAGCCTCACAAGTGACAGACTGCAAGAAATGTTTTCTCTGTTGTGGAAGGGACAGATGGAGAGGATCATGCTTGCAATGACTTTCGGGTTCTACTGTTTTCCCTGGAAAAGGTGAAGGGACTCCCTCATCTGCTGCAGCCGTAGGCCCTAGGAATCGCTTTTGCAGCCAGGGTCCCTTCTCCAGGGACTCAGAGAGGTGATGGGCCAAGGCTGTGTTTTGGATGTCCAGTAGATGAAAGGTCTCTGGCCAGAAACTGGGAGAGACATGAGAGAGGGAGATTCGGCCAGGAGACTGTGCACAGCAGAAGGGACTGATCACTTCTGATTTTCTTTGCAGCAGCAGCGGCTCCCGTTTCTCCTCGTACAGCTGGTCACTGCCACGTCCTCAACCGAGGGTGTGGGGAAACGCAGTTGGGCTGCCATGGGGAGACATACTGCTGGGCTGGTGGCTACCGGGCCTACGGGGATGTTCCTTCGGCCACGACAGCAAAGGTGGAAGCGGAGCAGGAGCCAGTCGCCAGACGTGCGCCCAAGAGAAAGCACGCTCCGCCAGAGTCGGACGAAGATCTTTGCTCCCGACCCAAAATCCAGCGATTGTAGCATGGTGCCAGGAGGCGGACTCCACAGAATCTTGCTGGCTGAGCCATTCTCAAGAGAGGGCCATGGCAAAGCTCACAAGGTTACCACCCGCTCCCCCCCAACGCACCATATCCTGCCCCCGAAGCAAGAACAGGATGGAGAGTCAAGCAGCACGCACCCTGCCCCGAGGTTCACATGCTCCTTTATTCCCAGCCCCTTCTGTCCCAAGTGGGGTCCCCTACTGCTCGGCAAAGTGTTTTTCTGTAACAGATTTCTAAAGTTCGCCACAGCTCAGACTTAGGTCACTACCCCTGTGCTGGGCACTCCTGTCACCCGGGAAAGGTTCCAAAGCTGGAGAAGCTCCAGGGGGTGCCAGGGATCAGAGCAAAAACTTGAGAGGCTGGGGATGAAGGAGTTTGGGCACAGTCCCTAAAGCATCTCAGTGGTTGAGCTTCTGTGAGAAGGCACATCCCCACTGTGTGGGGAGGTGGTGGGGGGAAGGGGTCCCTAGAGGAGGCAGCTAGGGGGAGGGCCTGAGGCTGGAAATGGGGAATGGCGTGCGGCCTCTGAGCGAGCACAGGCACTTAGCCCTTGAGGTTTCTGGGAAAGCTAGAGCCACAAGGGCCACGAGAGAAGGCAAGTGGAGCAGCAGAAGCCAGGTGCCAGATCTCTCCTCAGAACCTATACTTCTCCACGAGGCCGGGCCTTCCACGCTGAGGTAGGAGCGATCCTGGCCAGAAGGACAGCCAGCGGCAGCTCTGGGAGGAAGGGTGCTGCACTGGGGGCTCTGCTGCCATGGAAATGACTTCATTTCCTTCCACTCAAATACCGTACGGACTGGGTTCCTGCTCTGGTGAGTACAAGGGTTGCTGACTCTCCCCAGAAGGTTGTTCAGTTCACATCCCCAAAGTCCCTCTATTCGGGCCCTGGGGGGCGTGTAGCAACTCCTGAGGGTGCTCTTTCCTGAGGCTGGCTGACCGAAGTGGGGGAGGTTCCTGATAGGTCCCAGGTGCTGGTTGAAGTCCCCAGAGAATGGTCATGAAGGCTGGAGAGTCAAGTAGGTGGAGAGAGAAGGCCGGGGGCAGAGGGCCCCTACCTGAAACCAGAGCTCACAAGGTTATTACCCCCCACCATTTCCAGAAACTATCTCTTCCCCCATACCAGCCCCAATGGCCCGGTACCGGGAAACCGGGAGCCCAGAGCACTTGTGGCCACAGAGATACTCGCACGCAGCCCTCGGCGTGGGCAGGGCCTGCTGCAGGCGGATGGGGACGAGGTGTGCTCCCGGGAGGCCTCGGGCTGAAGGTGGCCCTCAGAGAGAAGCACCCCAGCTTGGACAGGAAGTTTAGAGGTCGGGGAGAGCAACCTAGGGCGCCCCCTCGGAGCAGTGGGAGTGGGAAGAGGGCCGGGGGCAGAGGGCACCCATGATGGGAGGCCAGTGGGCTCTCAGCAGAGGCCAGCTGAGCCCGCGGGACCTGCCTCTGAGCAGGGGCCGGGAGGGCAGTGCTGCCCTGTGGCTTCCGGGCTTCGTGGATCACGGCTCTCCGCACACGGGTCGTAGGGTCCTCTGACCCTGTATCGCCTCCCTCACCCAGGGCCCCTCGCGAGGCCGTGCCGCTGGGTGGCCTGTGTCGACGGGCACAACCCCATCACCCGCCCCTCTCAGACCCGTCGCCTCTGCCCGCCTGCCTGGCCCTGTGCAGCTTGTGATCTGGGGGGCCTCGAGGGTCCCCGCGCACTCAGCCAGCGGCCTCTGCTGGGTCTGCTGCTCCTGCTGGGTCTGCTGCTGTGGCCGGTAATCCGTGTGCACACCACCCCGGCCACCTCCAGTACCCCAAGTCCGCGGGAGCGCACGCGGGCCCTGATGCGGGACTTCCCGCTTGTGGACGGGTGGCTGCAGTGTGTGAGGGCTGCTTGGCGCCGTTGGGGGCCTAGCCTGGCCCTGGGCAGCGGAGGAGGTCCGGAGGTGCCCACACAAGCGTGGTGTGAGGCTCCCTCAGGCTGCCCCAGGCCAGGCAATGTATCCTGCCTGATCCCAAGACCTAAGGGGCCCACCCACTTGCCTTGACCTCCCTCCAGCCACAACAACATGCCCCTGGTCCTGAGGCTGTTGCACCACAATGGGCTCCAGGCTGTTAATCTGCGCAATTCAGCCACGGCCACACCAGCTTGGACGGGCTGAAAGACGGTCTCGTGGGTGCGCAGGCACCAAGCGGACACACAAGGTGTCCCCGTGGCTGCTGGGGAATAGTGGGGTAGTTTGGGGGCCTCCGAGACCACAGGTTAGTCATATTGGAACTATGTTACCATAGTGACCTAGAAAGTGCCATGCCATGGATGCTGCGGGCTACTGGGATCACCGTGAGGCACCCTGACGGGCATCCAAGTACCACAGAAAAAAACAATGCGTTACAGGTGACTTCTGGGCACAGTGAGCGCTGTGCCAGCTGAGGAGGCGATGAGAAGCCCAAGGAGTTCCAAGCCCCAAACCAAGCCCTGGCCTTCCCTCACTTCTGGTCAGCCTACGTCCCACGCCAGACCCACCAACGGGATGCCGTGCGCCTCACCTCGGAGCAAATCAACCTCATCCGCCTCATGTGTGCCTCCTATTCTGCGCTGGAGCTTCTGACCTCAGTTAAAGGTACACGGGGGACTTCCCTGGTAGTCCAGAGGTTAGGACTCCACGCTTCCACTGCAGGGGGCTCGGGTTGGATCCCCGCTCACCGGGGAAGAGGCTCAGGTTCAAGGGCTCCTGCTTTGAACCATCTTCTACTCAACATGTAGAAAACAAAGCCTTGATCTGCCCTCCTAAGCCTTGTCCTCTCTCTCCAATTATGGATTCAACAGACACTTACTGAGCCCCTAAGATATGTCAAGCACTGGTAGGCACTGGACATAACCTGATGAGACAGGAGGGAAAGGTTCAGTAGAACACAGGGTTATAGAAAAGGCACTTAAAATATGTGAGAAATTCAAACTGTGTATGGTGCTATGAAGGAGCAGTTATGTAAGGCTGTGGGAGTCTACGTCAGCAGGAAAGAGACGGATGCGGCTTGAGGAGGGCCTCCCTTAAGAAATAAACTCTGGGGACTACCCTGGTGGTGCAGTGGTACAGAATCCGCCTGCCAACACTATTTACGGTGGCCAGGACAGGGAAGCAACCGAAGTGTCCATCGAGAGACGAACAGATAAAGAAGATGTGGCACATATATACAATGGACTCTTACTCCGCCATAAAAGGAAATGAAACTGAGTTATTTGTAGTGAGTTGGATAGACCCAGAGTCTGTCATACAGAGTGAAGTAAGTCACAAAGAGGAAATCAAGTACCGTATGCTAATACATATATATGGAATCTAAAAAAAAAAAGGTTCTAATGAACCTAGGGGCAGGGCAAGAATAAAGACGCAGATATAGAGAATGGACTTGAGGACTCGGGGAAGGGGAAGGGTAAGCTGGGAGGCAGTAAGAGAGTAGCATTGACAAATATACAATACCAAATGTAAAATACCTGGCTAGTGGGAAGCAGCTGCACAGCACAGGAAGATCAGCTCAGTGCCTTGCAACCACCTAGAGGGGTGGGATCAGGAGGGTGGGAGGGAGATGCAGGAGGGAGAGGATGTGGGGATATACGTATGCATGCAGCTGATTCCCTTTGTTATACAGCAGAAACTGACACACCAGCGTAGAGCAATTATACTCCAACAAAGACGTTTAAAAACAAAAACAAAAAAACAATCCGCCTGCCAAGGCAGGGGACACAGGTCGGCTACCTGGTCCAGGAAGCTCCCACATGCCGCAGAGCCAGTAAGCCCGCGAGCCACCACTACCGAGTCCACGTGCCACAATTAGTGAGGACCGCGTGCTCAGAGCCCGTGCTCGGCAACATGAGAAGCCACTCCACTGAGAAGCCCGTGCACCGCAGAGAAGAGTAGCCCCGGCTCGCCGCAACTACAGAAAGCCCGCGCCCGGCAACGAAAACCCAACGCAACGAAAAATAAATAAATAAATAAATTCATTCATTAAACAAATAATCAAAAGTTATATTAAAAAAAAGAAAGAAACGAAAAGCAAAAATCTCTTCTGGGAATTCCCCGGTGCTCCGGTGGTCTAGTGGTTAGGACCCCGGGCCTCCACTTCAGGGGGCCCGGGTTCAATCCCTGGTTGGGGAACTGAGATCCTGCAAGCTGGCATCGCAGCCCAATTAAAAATGCAATAAAATAAAATATACCTAAATAAAACAAGAAAGCATCTCTGATTCAAGGTCTAAAGGCTGAGAAGGTGTTTATCGGGCCAGTATGTGGGCAGAAAACGTTTCCCATTTCAGTAAGTAGCACCTCCATTTACCCAAGTACACACCCTTGACCCACATTCCCCACATCCAATTCATCACTAACTCCTATTCACCTCCAAGCCATCACTAACCTTCCAAATAGGACTCTAACCTGCCTGCTTTACTCCACCTCCAAGGCCACCACTGTGCACAAAGCCAGTCTCCTAATGAGTCTCCCCAAATCCAGTCCTGCCCCCTCCTAGCCATTCTCTTACACTAGCCAGTATGGTGTCTGAAAAAGGCATCTCTGCCAACCCCACTTCTCTCTTTATACCCTGCAATGGCTTCCCACCAAGTTTAGGATCAATCCCAAACAGATGATGGACTGCAGGCTGAAAGACAACAAGGAGGTAGGGAGGGTGTCAGGTTAGAAAGAGGGATGAAGGGTCTGGACAAACAGCGAAAAGGGCTGAAAAGAAAATGATCAGCGCTTGCACAACAGTCCTGATGCAGGCAGGAAAAATGCAGCAATAGTGAAGGCATACCAATAGCCACTTTTGATTTCTGCAATGCCCTTTGCAGTTCCCCACGTGCTTCATTGATAACTGTGATTCTCAAACCTAGCTGTACATTAGAATCATCTGGGGACATTTGAAAATCTACCAATGGCCAGGCCTCACCCTAAGCCAATTACATCAGAATATACAAGTTCACTGGGGCAGGAATTTTGTCTGTGTCGTTCACTGGACATATGAAAAGTAAGTGGCACATACATGCTGCTCAGAAAATAGTTCCTGAATGAATGAAGGAAGGAAGGAAGGAAGGAAGGCACCACTATCACCTGAGATCCAAGGAAGAATTCTTTTCAAACCTTAGGGAGTCACCTGGCAATGACAGTTACCATGGCAGCCGTGGGAAACACAATACCAAGTGACACTAACACTCCTAGGAACCCACACTGGTTTCCACAGTAAGTAAACCTTTCTCGTTTCTAAAGGACTATACTGGGAAATACGAATCTCAGGAACAGCTTGAGGTTACTCAATGTCTGCTGGGAGCAGGAGGAAAAGACAAGGGCCTTACACACTATCGAAAGCCACGACAGGAAGAAACTAGGGGCCACGGGCAGAGACAGACAGGCTCCGACAGGCTCCAATCCCTGTGACATTCCGAGGTGATCCCATTGGAAGGGCTCGAGCACGAGAAAGCAGCCACTAACCAGCTACCCTGTCTCAGATATTTGGAGAAAGTCAATGCAAATACATACCTATGCATTATTCCTTTCTGATCATTCTTTCAGTGTATCCTTTCGGGGTTTGTGCAAAGCGAATCTTTGTTTGGTACCTGAAAAATGAGTGGCACATGTCAATGGATGAAACATGTCAGAGCAGACCTCCAAGGAGCTCTGCAGCTCAAGAACGAGGAGCTCCGAGTCCTGGGAAAGAATTGTGAAAGTAGTGTAGAATCACAAGATCTTAGAGCATCCTTTATATCGGCAACCCCTCTCTATCATATCACCAATCAGTGGGCATCAGCCTATACAGGAACTCTTGAACTCTGCAGTGACAGACAACCCCGAACTCTCTAGACAGATCAAGGCATTGCTCGTTGCTACAGCAGTCTATATCAAATTCACAATCTGACTCCCTGGCATGCATCACTCCCAGGCTGCCTTCTGGAATGGGACACCCCAGGGCACACCTCATCTCTTTTCCATCTGGCACATTTCCCAAACCCATGAGGACAATGTTGTTCTTCCTAAACTACTCTTTAGGAAGAGAACTTTAGGGCTCCCACGTCACCCTCCTAAATCACTCCTTCCTGTGTTTAGGACTTTCAGGAGCCCCCAAGGGTTTCGCACCCCAAGGACATGACAAGCATTGGCATCAACGTGCCTGCTACAGATTCTGGGAAAGGGGCAGGGCCACACAACAGTCTGGCAAATGTGACTGACTACCTGATGTGAGAGTACATCGGACAACCTCAGCCTCTCTCCAGTCCTCAGCCTCTATCCAAGGTTTCTCCATAGCACACTATTGACATTTTGGGCCAGCTCATTCTTTTGGGGTGGTGGGGAAAGGCTGTCCTGTGCCTTCTACGATATGTGGTACCATCCTGGCCTCTACCCACTAGATGCCTGCAGCACAACCCCGACCAGATGTGAACCAAGGAAAATGTCTCCAGCCATTGTCAAACGTGCTGGGGGAAGGGTGAGGGCAAAATCACCCTCACTCAAGAGCCACTGCTCTATCCCATGGCGCTGTTCACCCATGAGTACTCAAAACACTCTCCTCTTCTGGCTTAACAGCTAACCCTCCAGAAAGTCTATCGTGTATCAAAATGCTATACGAAATTGAATAGTATTTATCTCTATAATGGTATCTCCTGACACCAAAGGAATACTCTTTCTCCAGAGGTTAAGAACCTCCCAGGTGCTTAATCCGCATTTACCTTATCTCCTACCCCAGGCACTGGAAATGACAGAAATGATCTGACACCCATTTTCGGGATCCGTTCAAGAAGTACCAGTAGTGTAAGGCTTTCTGGCAACCTGAAAAACCGAACTCACGTAGAATATCCTGCCTGACCCTGGCTTTGTGAGACAAGCTGCAAACCTGTAGCAGGACCCTCCTCGCTGCTATTTACGGAATCGAGGTAGCTGACTGGAAAGCCGGTGGAGGTGAACAAGCCAAGAAAGCAGTGGGCTCAGCATGAGAAGCTGGAAACGGTGACAAGGGAGGGGAGAATGAGCCTCAGCTGAAAACAAAGGGGAAAAGTACCAAGCGATGAGTTCTCTTGACTGAAGAGAAGATACGCTGAAGGCCATCAGCTTGCCCTCGGGGCCGCCCTCAGCTCTCTGGGGAGCTCTAAGGGAAGGTTGAACCTGGATCTAGGACTCCGGACCCCTGGTGTCGGACCCCAGGCCTGACCATTCACTCAGACTCTCAATAAATAACTTGTATTCAAAGACCTTGCACGGGGACCCCATCTGGGAAAACATCGCCACACCCTCATAAGTTACAGGGGGAGACCCGAACTGGCCAAGCCATGACAGGAGCTGTGAGGGTGACAAAAGAGCATTGCAGGGATCCGACATCGGATCACCACAAGCCCTCCGCCCTCCTGGCTCCTAATGCCAGGGCCCCATCACCGTGTATCCTCGGACCCCCGTCCTGCCTCCAACGCGCACCCTTCCCCAAGGTTGGCCGGGACCTGGAGTCACCAGCCCCTGTTCGGACCTACCCACTTCCCCGCTGCTGAGCTCTACACATCCCGCTCCTTCCACACGCTTCGCCAATTCCGCGGCCCTGAATGAGCCGCGCCAGCCACCGACCGCCAGAACTTGGCGTGCCCGTGAATTCATTGTCGTGCGCCTCTCCCGCAGCAAGGGGAGTAGGGCTCTGGCACCCTGGCTGCGGCTCTTGTCGCTTGTGGCTCGGTTGCTTCTGGCGCTTCGCCGGGACCTCACGGTCCGCGGTCCAAACGAGCCCCGGCCCGTGGTGCGCATCCCGCGGGCTCTACAGTGGCAGCGGGAAGAGCAGCAGAGCGGGCAGCGGAGCCCCCCGCGACCGGTGCTGGTGCGACCCGGGCCGCTGCTGATCTCCGCGTGGCGGCCCCAGTTGAACCAGCCGGTACGCCTCACGGTGGGCCCTTGTCAGCCCGCGCCACTGGCTTCGCGCGGCTGGAAGAATCGCCGCGCCCACAAGGACCAATTCTCAACATGTAGAAAACAAAAATAAAGCCTTGACCTTCCCTCCTAAGCCTTGTCCTCTGTCTCCAATTAGGGATTCAACAGACACTTACTGAGCCCTAAGATATGCCAAGCACTGGCAGGCACTGGAGAAAAAATGATGAGGCAGGAGGGAAAGGATCAGTAGAACAGAGGGTTATAAAAAGGGAGCTTACAAATGTCTGTGAAATTAAAACTGTGTATGGTACTCGAAAGGAGCAGTTACGTAAGGCTGTGGGAGTCTGTGTCAGCAGGGAAGAGACTGGTGGGGCTTGAAGAGGGCCTCCCTTAAGAAATAATCTCTGGGGACTTCCCTGGTGGTGCAGTGGTTCAGAATCCACCTGCCAGCACAATTTACAGTAGCCAGGACCGGGAAGCAACCTAAGTGTCCATCGACAGACAAATAGATAAAGACGATGTGACACATACATACCATAGAATATGACTCAGTCATAAAAGAAATGAAACTGAGCTATTTGTAGTGAGGTGGATAGACCTCGAGTCTGTCATACAGAGTGAAGTAAGTCAGGAAGAGAAAAACAAATATCGTATGCTACCACATATATATGGAACATATATATATATATATATATATATATATATATGTATTTATATAAAGGTTCTCATGAACCTAAGGGCAGGGCAGGAATAAAGACGCAGATAGAAAATGAACTTGAGGACACGGGGAGGGGGAAGGGTAAGCTGGGATGAAAGAAGAGTAGCATTGACATATATACAATACCAAATGTAAAATACCTAGCTAGCGGGAAGCAGCTGCACAGCACAGGGAGTTCAGCTCAGTGCCTTTCGACCACCTAGAGGGTTGGGCACAGGAGGGTGAGAGAGAGAGACGCAGGAGGGAGGGGATATGGGGATATAGGCATGCATAGAGCTGATTCACTTTGTTACACAGCAGAAACTGACACACCAGGGTAAAGCAATTACACTCCAACAAAGATGTTTAAAAACAAAAACAAAAACAAACAATCCGCCTGCCAAGGCAGGGGACACGGGTTTGCACCCTGGTCCGGGAAGGCCCCACATGCCGCGGAGCCAGTAAGCCTGCGTGCCACCTCTACCGAGCCCACGCGCCAGAACTACTGAGGACCGCGTGCATCATAGAGCCCATGCTCCGCAACATGAGAAGCCACTGCACTGAGAAGCCCGGGCACCACAACAAAGAGTAGCCCCTGCTCGCCGCAACTACCGAAAGCCCACGCGCGGCAATGAAGAACCAATGCGACCCAAAATTCATTCATTCATTCATTCATTAACCAATTAATCAAAACTTATATTAAAAAAGAAAGAAACGAAAAGTAAAAATCTCTGCTGGGAATTCCCCGGTGGTCCAGTGGTTAGGACACCGTGCCTCCACTTCAGGGGGCCCGGGTTCAATCCCTGGTTGGGGAACTGAGATCCTGCAAGCTGGCATCGCAGCCCAAATAAAAATGCAATAAAATAAAATATAACTAAATAAAACAAGAAAGCATCTCTGATTCAAGGTCTAAAGGGTGAGAAGGGGTTTATCGGGCCAGTATGTGGGCAGAAAACGTTTCCCATTTCAGTAAGTAGCACACCTCCATTTACCCAATTCCACACCCTTAACCCACATTCCCCCCATCCAATTCATCACTAACTCCTATTCACCTCCAAGCCATCACTAACCTTCCAAATAGGACTCTAACCTGCCTGCTTTACTCCACCTCCAAGGCCACCACTGTGCACAAAGTCAGTCTCCTAATGAGTCTCCCCAAATCTACTCCTGCCCTCTCCTAGCCATTCTCTTACAGTAGCCAGTGCGGTGTCTGAAAAAGGCATCTCTGCCAACACCACTTCTCTCTTTATACCCTGCAATGGCTTCCCACCAAGTGTAGGATCAATCCCAAACTGATGATGGACTGGAGGCTGAAAGACAAGAAGGAGGTAGGGAGGGTGTCAGGTTTGAAAGAGGGATGAACGGTCTAGGCAAACAGCGAAAAGGGCTGAAAAGAAAATGATCAGCACTTGCACAACAGTCCTGATGCAGGCAGGAAAGAAAATGCAGGAAGAGTGAAGGAATACCAATAGCCACTTTTTATTTCTGCAATGCCTTTGCAATTCCCAAAGTGCTTCATCGATAACTGTGATTCCCAAACCTCGCTGTACATGAGAATCATCTGGAGAGATTTTAAACGCTACCAATGGCCAGGCCTCACCCCAAGCCAATTAAATCAGCATAGACATTTCACTGTATTGCATTTTATTCCCTGCCCCCAAACATCCATTTAGACCCAGGAGAAGGAAAAGGGGATGTGACTAGCAATAGAGAGAAATTTTCTGCACAACAATGGCCATGGCATGCTTAGGCGCTTTGGGTGAAATCTCTCTGGGAAGTACTGGCAGTGGAAGAAAAAGCCAAACTGACACACAAGTATTGCCTGGTGTGCATTTCCAGCCTCTGCCTTCTTTCTCATCTCTTGGTGGCAGGTGGAGGAAGTGGAGAAACGGTTAAACTTCTTTATAAACCGGCAGAAGGTTATAGCATCCTCTCACTATCTCTGCATAGGTTCTAGTCTCTGCAGCACTACAGAAGCTTTGCCCAAAGTAATGAACAGTTCAAAGTCAAATGTAATACTTTATCAGACGACTTAAAAATGCTTGCACACTGGAAAGAATTGCAGAGAACACAAATGGACCCAGAGCAACCTTTGCCAAAAGAGAATAGTGTGCTCAATGTACAGCCATAGCTCTTTTCCACATGAGCAAACAGTCAGGAGGATAAAGAACTTGGTCAAACTCACACAAGTAAGTAGGACAGAATCTGGTCTGTCTGTCCTAAGCGCTGTGTTCTTTAACCACCAGGCTAGCTTTTCTCAGATCTGATTCATGCATACTGTAACCATATACCTCTGTTTGCCTCGAATCTTCCCTGTTTATACGTATGCCTGCTGCCCTTTTAAATACGGCCCACTTGGACTCCCCAAAGCAACCGAGAAGACACAATCATTTGGTCACTCTATACATGGACCACTGTGGTGGGGCTGCCCAGGAAGCTTATTTAAAAAGTGCAGCTTAGGGCTTCCCTGGTGGTGCAGTGGTTCAGAGTCCGCCTGCCGATGCAGGGCACACGGGTTCATGCCCCGGTCCGGGAAGATCCCACATGCCGCGGAGCAGCTGGCTCCGTGGGCCATGGCCGCTGAGCCTGCACTCCGCAACGGGAAAGACCACAACACTGAGAGGCCCACGCACCACATACACACACACACACACACACACACACACACAGACACACACACACAAGTTGCAGCTTCCTGAGCCCTACTCCACATCTAGATAAGTTTTCTGAGGGTTGTCTCAAGAATCCAGGTACAAGTCTTTTTAAGTGCTTTTGTGGAACTCCCTAGGTGAGTCTCTCACTCTCCTAAGTTAAGAAACCGTTTATTCGGCCTCCCCCAGGTGCCCAGCCAGGTCCTGTTAAGGTTGGAGTCCCCGTACCACATCACAGGGATGCTCCCAGCCAAGTGATCTCTAGAGCCTTGGAGAATCTGAATGGTCTCATGCTGGCCCACCTGCCACGACAAACCTCCTCCAGAGCATTCCCCTTCACACTTCACCTTCTACCACTCCCAAAGGCAGTCTGCTCCAATGAGGCCTGACTTTGTCTGTCCTAAGGGGCACCCGCTGATTCAAGCACTTTGGGAGAACAAGGTGCTGTGCTTCTCAACCAGGGTGGCCCGACCTCTAAAATGATAGTCCAAGCAGTCTCTACCTCCTGGGCACATCCCCTCTGCAACAGCCCAAGTACACGAATGTCCCATCTTTGCTTTCTCAAGGTCGGCAACAGGGAGTCCCCTCCTAAAGAAGGTCCTCTCTCATTGCCACACTATCCAAGGCTGCCCCAAATGTGCTTCCTCCCTGTGGGCCTGCTCAGGCTAAGGGCAGAGTCGTCTCTGAGTCGGACCAAATCGTCTTAGTAACAACTCTTCACGGTGTTGACCATGTCTTTCATGGGGGCTGCTGCTGAGCCTTTCTCTCATCCTTTCATGGTGGAGAGAGAGAGGGGATTCTAATGATTCTTACCTCTAGGGGAGAGGGCGAGTGTCATGATTATGTGATCATTCGGTATGATGTCCTTTCGACAGGAATTTGTTTGGACTTTCACGTTAAAGTGGGCCCACCATTCCCACTTTGTTTTTTTTTTTTTTTTTTTTTTTTTTTTTTTTTTTTTTTTTGTGGTATGCGGGCCTCTCACTGTTGTGGCCTCTCCCGTTGCGGAGCACAGGCTCCGGACGCGCAGGCTCAGCGGCCGTGGCTCACGGGCCCAGCCGCTCCGCGGCATGTGGGATCTTCCCGGACCGGGGCACGAACCCGCGTCCCCTGCATCGGCAGGCGGACTCTCAACCACTGCGCCACCAGGGAAGCCCACCATTCCCACTTTGTGAGGTCATTCAGCACCCTCATTTTGCACCTTTAACATCTCTCTCAGTATCACCTTGGAAATGTTTGAAACGGCATGAGTTTGTCCTCACGTTCCTATCAGCTGGGAATCCGGGGCCCCAACATGAACCTAACCATTGAGCGCAACACCTCTCCACGACCTGTGTAACACTGGGTAGGCCCCTTCACCTCTCGGGTTTTTGAAGCCCTCGGGTGTAAAAATGGGAGGGTTCTATGAATCTATATTTGGGGCAGGACAAGGTCGAGAAGAGTGTGTCTCTGCTTTTATTCTTCCAAAATGGAATGTCTGCCCTCTCTTCCCCATGGGTCCACATGTCACTTGTCCTTCAGGCCCACTGCCAAGGAGCCTTCCCTGATTCCCCAGTCCACACAAATCTCTGCCTCTTAGGGTCAGGGCCGTACAACCTAGCTGCCTCCTCACGTTCATCTTGCCTCTCAAGCCGATCTCACGATGTGGGTCTCTCTTGCCCTCCTGTGGCCCCTGGGGCTGTGCCAGCCCACCGGGACGCCCCACGTGGGCTGTCTACTAGACTAGGGCATGGGTGGGGAGGCCCCGGTGTGAGGGCCCAGGCAGAGTACCTCTGCCTCCACCCTGCTCTCCTCCACAGAACTGCCCCTCCTCCTCAAGCCTGACCCCCAAGTCACAGGTTTCATACGATGACCTCACTGGCTAGTGAGGACCTCACAGTCCTTCTCACTGTTTCCATGGCAGTGTAACTGTGCAAACAAAGTTTGCTGCCCTCAGAGAAACTTCCCTACTGGTTCTCCACCAGAGACCAATCTCTTTGGTTGTCTGAGACAGAATGTGTGACCGGATCCTCTACACATATTCCAACCTGTGCTCTGTTCCCTGGCTGGGCGGTGCAGGAGGAACAGCTAGACCGGGCATCTGCGGAACAGGCGTGAGGTACACACAACCTCACCTGGCTGCCACATGTTTCTGTGGCTCTTGCCCACTACGTACACCCGAATGCTTTCCCAGATGTAAGTAATACCAGTGACCTGGGACACCTTCAGGGTCCCACAGTGCTCACTGTTGAGGACAAGTGAAAGGTCAGCCCCGGACTAGTGTGCAGGAAGCTTCTGATCTTTATAAATATAGCCTTCCGCTTTGGGCTACAGGATGCTTCCATTCAGACCCTTTCTTGATGGGCCTCTTAGCAAAAGACAAGTGTGTTGTTGTGGGCAAGTGGTAAATGGAGCAGTTTGAGGAAGAGGGCCACTCTTGAACCACACCTTCAAACCCAGGCACCTCTGTGCTGGCACGGAGACATCGAGATCGGTCCCCTCAGACACATCCCATACTGAGCTGCTGAGTACTAGGGGAGACGGTGGTGCCATAGTCATGGGAAGGACGGAAGAACCAAGGGGCAGGGGGTGATGAAGTGCTAGTGAGACCGGAGGGCTGAGGAGATGGTGCCCCAGGAGGCTGGGTTGATGTGAGCCTAGATATGGTACCCAGAAGCCGGGTTCTGAGTCTCCTGTTCACACTGCCTCAGTAGTGGACCTCGTGCTACTCTAGATACAAGGATCCCAGGGCGAGAGTTCAGTGTGTTTCAAACAGGCAGTATACATGGGGCCCAAGAGGGGTGGCCAAGGTGGGAGTGGTCCTGAACCAAGTTATATTAGATGATTGTTTTCGAAATCTTGAAAGGCATTTCCATGAAAGCCTCAGAAATGACAGACAGCAAGAAATGGTTGGTTTCTCTGTTGTGGAAGTGACAGATGGAGAGGATCATGAGTGCAATGACTTTCGGGTTCTACTGTTTTCCCTGGAAACGGTGAAGAGACTTCCTCATGTGCTGCAGCCGTACGCTCCAGGAATTGCCTTTGCAGCCAGTTTCCCTTCTCCAGGGACTCAGAGAGGTGATGGGCCAAGGCTGTGTTTTGGATGTCCAGGAGATGAAAGGTCTTCGGCCAGAAACTGGGAGAGACTTGAGAGAGGGAAATCCTGCCAGGAGACTGTGTACAGCCGAAGGGACTGATCACTTCTGATTTTCTTTGCAGCAGCAGCGGCTCCCGTTTCTCCTCCGACACCTGGTCACTACCACGTCCTCTACCGGGGATGTGAAGAAACGCAGTTGGCCTGGCATGGGGAGACCTACTGCCTGGCTGGTGGCTACCGGGCCTACGGGGACGTTCCTTTGGCCACACCAGCAAAGGTGCAAGCCGAGAAGCCAGTCCCCAGACGAGCTCTGAAGAGAAAGCGTGCTCCGGAGGAGTTGGACAAAGATCTCCGCTGCTCCAGACCAAAAATCCGGCGATTGCAGGAGTCAAGCAGCTTACTAGGATTACAAGGTGCTGTGATTCTCAAGCAGAGTGGCCCCACCTCTGGGCACATCCCCTCTGCAACAGCCCAAGTACACGAATGTCCCATTTTGGCTTTTGCAAGGTCGGCAACAGGGAGTCCCTTCCTAAAGAAGGTTCTCTCTCATTGCCACACTATCCAAGGCTGCCCCTAATGTGCTTCCTTCCTGTGGGCCTGCTCAGGCTAAGGGCAGAGTCATCTCTTTCCTTCTCTGAGTCGGACCAAATCGTCTTAGTAACAACTCTTCACGGTGTTGACCATGTCTTTCACGGGGGCTGCTGCTGAGCCTTTCTCTCATCCTTTCATGGTGGAGAGAGGGAGAGAGAGGATTCTAATGATTCTTACCTCTAGGGGAGAGGGCGAGTGTCATGATTATGTGATCATTCGGTATGATGTCCTTTCGACAGGAATTTGTTTGGACTTTCACGTTAAAGTGGGCCCACCATTCCCACTTTGTGGGGTCATTCAGCACCCTCATTTTGCACCTTTAACATCTCTCTCAGTATCACCTTGGAAATGTTTGAAATGGCATGAGCTCTTCCTCACGTTCCTATCAGCTGTGAATCCGGGGGCCCAACATGAACCTAACCATTGAGTGCAACACCTCTCCACGACCTGTGTTAACACTGGGGAGGCCCCTTCACCTCTAGGGTTTTTGAAGCCCTCGGGTGTTAAAATGGGAGGGTTCTATGAATTTATATTTGGGGCAGGACAAGGTCGAGAAGAGTGTGTCTCTGCTATTCTTCTTCCAAAATGGAATGTCTGCCCTCTCTTCCCCATGGGTTCACATGTCACTTGTCCTTCAGGCCCACTGCCAAGGAGCCTTCCCTGATTCCCCAGTCCACACAAATCTCTGCCTCTTAGGGTCAGGGCCCTACAACCTAGCTGCCTCCTCACGTTCATCTTGCCTCTCAAGCCGATCTCACGATGTGGGTCTCTCTTGCCCTCCTGTGGCCCCTGGGGCTGTGCCAGCCCACCGGCACGACCCACGTGGGGTGTCTACTAGACTAGGGCATGGGTGGGGAGGCCCCGGTGTGAGGGCCCAGGCAGAGTACGTCTGCCTCCACCCTGCTCTCCTCCACAAAACTGCCCCTCCTCCTGAAGCCTGCCCCTCAACTCACAAGTTCCATACGATGACCTCACTAGCTAGTGAGGACCTCACAGGCCTTCTCACAGTTTCCATGGCAGGGTTACGATGCAAACGTGCTGCTGCCCTCAGAGATACTTCCCTACCGGTTCTCCACCAGAGACCAATCTCTTTGGTTGTCTGAGAGAGAATCCCTCACCAGACCTTCTGCATTTACTCTAACCTGTCCTACGTTCCCTGAGAGGGCAGTGCACGAGGTACACTGAGACCAGGCATCTGTCCAAGAGGCATGGTGTACGCACAACTTCCCCCGGCTGCCACATGTTCCCTGGGGCTTGCCCAGCACATACACCTGAGCACTTTCCCAGCTGTAACGAATACCAGTTACGTGGGACACCTTCAAGGACCCACAGTGCTCACTGCTGAGGACAAGTGAAAGGTCATCCCTGGACAAGTGTGCGGGAAGGTTCTGATCTTTATCAAAGGAGCCTTCCCCTTTGGGCTACAGGATGCTTCCATTCAGACCCTTTCCTGATGGGCCTCTTAGCAAAAGACAAGTGCGTTGTTGCTGGCGAATGGTCAATGGAGCAGTTTGAGGAAGAGGGCCACCCTTGAACCGCACCTTCAAACCCAGGCACCTCTGTGCTGTCGTGTAGACATCTAGCTCGGTCCCGTCAGACACATCCCATACTGAGCGGCTGAGTACTAGGGCCGACGGTGGTGCCCTATTGATGGCAGGAACGGAAGAACCAAGGGGGCGTGATGAAGTGCTAGTGAGACTAGAGGGCTGAGGAGATGGTGTCCCAGGAGGCTGGGTTGATGTGAGCCTAGACATGGTACTCAGAACCCGGTTCTGAGTCTCCCGATCACTCTGCCTCAGTATGTGGCCTTGTTCTTATCGAGATAAAAGGATCAGAGGACTAGAGTTCCGTGTGGTTGAAACAGGCACTGTAAAAATGGGACCCAAGAGGGGTTGCCAAGGTGGGAGGGGTTCTGAACCAACTTATATTAGATTACCTTTTTCCAAAACTTGAACGATATTTCCATTAAAGCCTCACAAGTGACAGACTGCAAGAAATGTTTTCTCTGTTGTGGAAGGGAGAGATGGAGAGGATCATGCTTGCAATGACTTTTGGGTTCTACTGTTTTCCCTGGAAACGGTGAAGGGACTCCCTCATCTGCTGCAGCCGTAGGCCCTAGGAATCGCTTTTGCAGCCAGGGTCCCTTCTCCAGGGACTCAGAGAGGTGATGGGCCAAGGCTGTGTTTTGGATGTCCAGTAGATGAAAGGTCTCTGGCCAGAAACTGGGAGAGACATGAGAGAGGGAGATTCGGCCAGGAGACTGTGCACAGCAGAAGGGACTGATCACTTCTGATTTTCTTTGCAGCAGCAGCGGCTCCCGTTTCTCCTCCTACAGCTGGTCACTGCCACGTCCTCAACCGAGGGTGTGGGGAAACGCAGTTGGGCTGCCATGGGGAGACATACTGCTGGGCTGGTGGCTACCGGGCCTACGGGGATGTTCCTTCGGCCACGACAGCAAAGGTGGAAGCAGAGCAGGAGCCAGTCGCCAGACGTGCGCCCAAGAGAAAGCGCGCTCCGCCAGAGTCGGATGAAGATCTTTGCTCCCGACCCAAAATCCAGCGATTGTAGCATGGTGCCAGGAGGCGGACTCCACAGAATCTTGCTGGCTGAGCCATTCTCAAGAGAGGGCCATGGCAAAGCTCACAAGGTTACCACCCGCTCCCCCCCAACGCACCATTTCCTGCCCCCGAAGCAAGAACAGGATGGAGAGTCAAGCAGCACGCACCCTGCCCCGAGGTTCACATGCTCCTTTATTCCCAGCCCCTTCTGTCCCAAGTGGGGTCCCCTACTGCTCGGCAAAGTGTTTTTCTGTAACAGATTTCTAAAGTTCGCCACAGCTCAGACTTAGGTCACTACCCCTGTGCTGGGCACTCCTGTCACCCGGGAAAGGTTCCAAAGCTGGAGAAGCTCCAGGGGGTGCCAGGGATCAGAGCAAAAACTTGAGAGGCTGGGGATGAAGGAGTTTGGGCACAGTCCCTAAAGCATCTCAGTGGTTGAGCTTCTGTGAGAAGGCACATCCCCACTGTGTGGGGAGGTGGTGGGGGGAAGGGGTCCCTAGAGGAGGCAGCTAGGGGGAGGGCGTGAGGCTGGAAATGGGGAATGGCGTGCGGCCTCTGAGCGAGCACAGGCACTTAGCCCTTGAGGTTTCTGGGAAAGCTAGAGCCACAAGGGCCACGAGAGAAGGCAAGTGGAGCAGCAGAAGCCAGGTGCCAGATCTCTCCTCAGAACCTATACTTCTCCACGAGGCCGGGCCTTCCACGCTGAGGTAGGAGCGATCCTGGCCAGAAGGACAGCCAGCGGCAGCTCTGGGAGGAAGGGTGCTGCACTGGGGGCTCTGCTGCCATGGAAATGACTTCATTTCCTTCCACTCAAATACCGTATGGACTGGGTTCCTGCTCTGGTGAGTACAAGGGTCACTGACTCTCCCCAGAAGGTTGTTCAGTTCACATCCCCAAAGTCCCTCTATTCGGGCCCTGGGGGGGTGTAGCAACTCCTGAGGGCGCTCTTTCCTGAGGCTGGCTGACCGAAGTGGGGGAGGTTCCTGATAGGTCCCAGGTGCTGGTTGAAGTCCCCAGAGAATGGTCATGAAGGCTGGAGAGTCAAGTAGGTGGAGAGAGAAGGCCGGGGGCAGAGGGCCCCTACCTGAATCCAGAGCTCACAAGGTTATTACCCCCCACCATTTCCAGAAACTATCTCTTCCCCCATACCAGCCCCAATGGCCCGGTACCGGGAAACCGGGAGCCCAGAGCACTTGTGGCCACACAGACACTCGCACGCAGCCCTCGGCGTGGGCGGGGCCTGCTGCAGGCGGATGGGGACGAGGTGTGCTCCCGGGAGGCCTTGGACTGAAAGTGGCCCCCTGAGAGAAGCACCCCAGCTTGGACAGGAAGTTTAGAGGCGGGGGACAGCAACCTAGGGCGCCCCCTCGGAGCAGTGGGAGTGGGAAGAGGGCCGGGGGCAGAGGGCACCCGCGATGGGAGGCCAGTGGGCTCTCAGCAGAGGCCAGCTGAGCCCGCGGGACCTGCCTCTGAGCAGGGGCCGGGAGGGCAGTGCTGCCCTGTGGCTTCCGGGCTTCGTGGATCACGGCTCTCCGCACACGGGTCGTAGGGTCCTCTGACCCTGTATCGCCTCCCTCACCCAGGGCCCCTCGCGAGGCTGCGCCGCTGGGTGGCCTGTGTCGACGGGCACAACCCCATCACCCGCCCCTCTCAGACCCGCCGCCTCTGCCCGCCTGCCTGGCCCTGTGCAGCTTGCGACCCGGGGGGCCTCGAGGGTCCCCGCGCACTCCGCCAGTGGCCTCTGCTGGGTCTGCTGCTCCTGATGGGTCTGCTGCTGCGGCCGGTAACCCGTGTGCACACCACGCCGGCCACCTCCAGCACCCCAAGTCCGCGGGAGCGCACGCGGGCCCTGATGCGGGACTTCCCGCTTGTGGACGGGTGGCTGCAGTGTGTGAGGGCTGCTTGGGGCCGTTGGGGGCCTAGCCTGGCCCTGGGCAGCGGAGGAGGTCCGGAAGTGTCCACACAAGCGTGGTGTGAGGCTCCCTCAGGCTGCCCCAGGCCAGGCAATGTATCCTGCCTGATCCCAAGACCTAAGGGGCCCACCCATTTGCCTTGACCTCCCTCCAGCCACAACGACATGCCCCTGGTCCTGAGGCAGTTGCACCACAATGGGCTCCAGGCTGTTAATCTAAGCAAGTTCAGCCACGGCCACACCACCTTGGACGGGATGAAAGACGGTCTCGTGGGTGCGCAGGCACCAAGGGGACACACAAGTTGTCCCCGTGGCTGCTGGGGAATAGTGGGGTAGTTTGGGGGCCTCCGAGACCACAGGTTAGTCACATTGGAACTATGTTACCATAGTGACCTAGAAAGTGCCATGCCATGCATGCTGGGGGCTACAGGGGTTACCGTGAGCCACCCTGACGGGCATCCAAGTACCACAGAAAAAAACAACGCGTTACAGGTGACTTCTGGGCACAGTGAGCGCTGTGCCAGCTGAGGAGGCGATGAGAAGCCCAAGGAGTTCCAAGCCCCAAACCAAGCCCTGGCCTTCCCTCACTTCTGGTCAGCCTACGTCCCACGCCAGACCCACCAACGGGATGCCGTGCGCCTCACCCCAGAGCAAATCGACCTCATCCGCCTCACGTGTGCCTCCTATTCTGCGCTGGAGCTTGTGACCTCAGTTAAAGGAACACGGGGGACTTCCCTGGTAGTCCAGAGGTTAGGACTCCACGCTTCCACTGCAGGGGGCTCGGGTTGGATCCCCGCTCACCGGGGAAGAGGCTCAGGTTCAAGGGCTCCTGCTTTGAACCATCTTCTACTCAACATGTAGAAAACAAAGCCTTGATCTGCCCTCCTAAGCCTTGTCCTCTCTCTCCAATTATGCAGTCAACAGACACTTACTGAGCCCCTAAGATATGTCAAGCACTGGTAGGCACTGGACATAACCTGATGAGACAGGAGGGAAAGGTTCAGTAGAACACAGGGTTATAGAAAAGGCACTTAAAAATATGTGAGAAATTCAAACTGTGTATGGTGCTATGAAGGAGCAGTTATGTAAGGCTGTGGGAGTCTACGTCAGCAGGAAAGAGATGGATGCGGCTTGAGGAGGGCCTCCCTTAAGAAATAAACTCTGGGGACTACCCTGGTGGTGCAGTGGTACAGAATCCGCCTGCCAACACTATTTACGGTGGCCAGGACAGGGAAGCAACCGAAGTGTCCATCGAGAGACGAACAGGTAAAGAAGATGTGGCACATATATACAATGGACTCTTACTCCGCCATAAAAGGAAATGAAACTGAGTTATTTGTAGTGAGTTGGATAGACCCAGAGTCTGTCATACAGAGTGAAGTAAGTCACAAAGAGGAAATCAAATACCGTATGCTAAAACATATATATGAAATCCAAAAAAAAAAAGGTTCTAATGAACCTAGGGGCAGGGCAAGAATAAAGACGCAGACATAGAGAATGGACTTGAGGACTCGGGGAAGGGGAAGGGTAAGCTGGGAGGCAGTAAGAGAGTAGCATTGACAAATATACAATACCAAATGTAAAATACCTGACTAGTGGGAAGCAGCTGCACAGCACAGGAAGATCAGCTTAGTGCCTTGCAACCACCTAGAGGGCTGGGATCAGGAGGGTGGGAGGGAGATGCAGGAGGGAGGGGATGTGGGGTTATACGTATGCATGCAGCTGATTCCCTTTGTTATACAGCAGAAACTGACACACCAGCGTAGAGCAATTATACTCCAACAAAGACGTTTAAAAACAAAAACAAAAAAACAATCCGCCTGCCCAGGCAGGGGACACAGGTCGGCTACCTGGTCCAGGAAGCTCCCACATGCCGCGGAGCCATTAAGCCCGTGAGCCACCACTACCGAGTCCACGTACCACAATTAGTGAGGACCGCGTGCTCAGAGCCCGTGCTCGGCAACATGAGAAGCCACTCCACTGAGAAACCCGTGCACCGCAGAGAAGAGAAGCCCCGGCTCGCCGCAACTACAGAAAGCCCGCGCCCGGCAACGAAAACCCAACGCAACGAAAAATAAATAAATAAATAAATTCATTCATTAAACAAATAATCAAAAGTTATATTAAAAAAAAGAAAGAAACGAAAAGCAAAAATCTCTGCTGGGAATTCCCCGGTGCTCCGGTGGTCTAGTGGTTAGGACCCCGGGCCTCCACTTCAGGGGGCCCGGGTTCAATCCCTGGTTGGGGAACTGAGATCCTGCAAGCTGGCATCGCAGCCCAATTAAAAATGCAATAAAATAAAATATAACTAAATAAGAAAAGAAAGCATCTCTGATTCAAGGTCTAAAGGGTGAGAAGGTGTTTATCGGGCCAGTATGTGGGCAGAAAACGTTTCCCATTTCAGTAAGTAGCACCTCCATTTACCCAATTACACACCCTTAACCCACATTCCCCCCATCCAATTCATCACTAACTCCTATTCACCTCCAAGCCATCACTAACCTTCCAAATAGGACTCTAACCTGCCTGCTTTACTCCACCTCCAAGGCCACCACTGTGCACAAAGCCAGTCTCCTAATGAGTCTCCCCAAATCCAGTCCTGCCCCCTCCTAGCCATTCTCTTACACTAGCCAGTATGGTGTCTGAAAAAGGCATCTCTGCCAACCCCACTTCTCTCTTTATACCCTGCAATGGCTTCCCACCAAGTTTACGATCAATCCCAAACAGATGATGGACTGCAGGCTGAAAGACAACAAGGAGGTAGGGAGGGTGTCAGGTTAGAAAGAGGGATGAAGGGTCTGGACAAACAGCGAAAAGGGCTGAAAAGAAAATGATCAGCACTTGCACAACAGTCCTGATGCAGGCAGGAAAAATGCAGCAATAGTGAAGGCATACCAAGAGCCACTTTTGATTTCTGCAATGCCCTTTGCAGTTCCCCATGTGCTTCATTGATAACTGTGATTCTCAAACCTAGCTGTACATTAGAATCATCTGGGGACATTTGAAAAACTACCAATGGCCAGGCCTCACCCTAAACCAATTACATCACAATATACAGTTCACTGGGGCAGGAATTTTGTCTGTGTCGTTCACTGGACATATGAAAAGTAAGTGGCACATACGTGCTGCTCAGAAAATAGTTCCTGAATGAATGAAGGAAGGAAGGAAGGAAGGAATGCACCACTATCACCTGAGATCCAAGGAAGAATTCTTTTCAAACCTTAGGGAGTCACCAGGCAACGACAGTTACCATGGCAGCCGTGGGAAACACAATACCAAGTGACACTAACACTCCCAGGAGCCCACACTGGTTTCCACAGTAAGTAAACCTTTCTCGTTTCTAAAGAACTATACTGGGAAATACGCATCTCAGTAACAGCTAGAGGTTACTCAATGTCTGCTGGGAGCAGGAGGAAAAGACAAGGGCCTTACACACTATCGAAAGCCACGACAGGAAGAAACTAGGGGCCACGGGCAGAGACAGACAGGCTCCGACAGGCTCCAATCCCTGTGACATTCCGAGGTGATCCCATTGGAAGGGCTCGAGCACGAGAAAGCAGCCACTAACCAGCTACCCTGTCTCAGATATTTGGAGAAAGTCAATGCAAATACATACCTATGCATTATTCCTTTCTGATCATTCTTTCAGTGTATCCTTTCGGGCTTTGTGCAAAGCGATTCTTTCTTTGGTACCTGAAAAAGGAGTGGCACGTGTCAACGGATGAAACATGTCAGAGCAGACCTCCAAGGAGCTCTGCAGCTCACGAACGAGGAGCTCCGAGTCCTGGGAAAGAATCGTGAAAGTAGTGTAGAATCACAAGATCTTAGAGCATCCTTTATATCAGCCCCCCCCATCATATCAC
The DNA here is from genome assembly GCF_026419965.1 of Kogia breviceps. Taxonomy (NCBI): domain Eukaryota; kingdom Metazoa; phylum Chordata; class Mammalia; order Artiodactyla; family Physeteridae; genus Kogia; species Kogia breviceps. Next base: position 32,059,390 of record NC_081320.1, read on the forward strand.
CAATCAGTGGGCATCAGCCTATACAGGAACTCTTGAACTCTGCAGTGACAGACAACCCAGCACTCTCTAGACAGATACAGGCATTGCTCGTTGCTACAGCAGTCGATATCAAATTCACAATCTGACTCCCTGGCACGCATCACTCCCAGGCTGCCTTCTGGAATGGGACACCCCAGGGCACACCTCATCTCTTTTCCATCTGGCACATTTCCCAAACACATGAGGACAATGTTGTTCTTCCTAAAGTTCTCTTTAGGAAGAGAACTTTAGGGCTCCCACGTCACCCTCCTAAATCACTCCTTCCTGTGTTTAGGACTTTCAGGAGCCCCCAAGGGTTTTGCACCCCAAGGACATGACAAGCATTGGCATCAACGTGCCTGCTACAGATTCTGGGAAAGGGGCAGGGCCACACAACCGTCTGGCAAATGTGACTGACTACCTGTCGTGAGAGTACATCGGACAACCTCAGCCTCTCTTCAGTCCTCAGCCTCTATCCAAGGTTTCTCCATAGCACACGATTGACATTTTGGGCCAGCTCATTCTTTTGGGGTGGTGGGGAAAGGCTGTCCTGTGCCTTGTACGATATGTGGTACCATCCTGGCCTCTACCCACTAGATGCCTGCAGCACCGCCCCGACCAGATGTGAACCAAGGAAAATGTCTCCAGCCATTGTCAAACGTGCTGGGGGAAGGGTGAGGGCAAAATCACCCTCACTCAAGAGCCACTGCTCTATCCCATGGCGCTGTTCACCCATGAGTACTCAAAACACTCTCCTCTGCTGGCTTAACAGCTAACCCTCCAGAAAGTCTATCGTGTATCAAAATGCTATAGGAAATTGAATAGTATTTATCTCTATAACGGTATCTCCTGACACCAAAGGAATACTCTTTCTCCAGAGGTTAAGAACCTCCCAGGTGCTTAATCCGCATTTACCTTATCTCCTACCCCAGGCACTGGAAATGACAGAAATGATCTGACACCCATTTTCGGGATCCGTTCAAGAAGTACCAGTAGTGTAAGGCTTTCTGGCAACCTGAACAACCAAACTCACGTAGAATATCCTGCCTGACCCTGGCTTTGTGAGACAAGCTGCAAACCTGTAGCAGGACCCTCCTCGCTGCTATTTACGGAATCGAGGCAGCTGACTGGAAAGCCGGTGGAGGTGAACAAGCCAAGAAAGCAGTGGGCTCAGCATGAGAAGCTGGAAAGGGTGACAAGGGAGGGGAGAATGAGCCTCAGCTGAAAAGAAAGGGGAAAAGTACCAAGCGATGAGTTCTCTTGACTGAAGAGAAGATATGCTGAAGGCCATCAGCTTGCCCTCGGGGCCGCCCTCAGCTGTCTGGGGAGCTATAAGGGAAGGGTGAGCCTGGATCTAGGACTTCGGACCCCTGGTGTCGGACCCCAGGCCTGACCATTCACTCAGACTCTCAATAAATAACTTGTATTCAAAGACCTTGCACGGGGACCCCATCTGGGAAAACATCGCCACACCCTCATAAGTTACAGGGCGAGACCCGAACTGGCCAAGCCATGACAGGAGCTGTGAGGGTGACAAAAGAGCATTGCAGGGATCCGACATCGGATCACCACAAGCCCTCCGCCCTCCTGGCTCCTAATGCCAGGGCCCCATCACCGCGTATCCTCGGACCCCCGTCCTGCCTCCAACACGCACCCTTCCCCAAGGTTGGCCGGGGCCTGGAGTCACCAGCCCTTGTTCGGACCTACCCACCTCGCCGCTGCTGAGCTCTACACATCCCGCTCCTTCCACACGCTTCGCCAATTCCGTGGCCCTGACTGAGCCACGCCAGCCACCGATCGCCAGAACTTGGCGCGCCCGTGAAGTCACTGTCGTGCGCCTCTCCGGCAGCAATGGGAATAGGGCTCTGGCACCCCGGCTGCGGCTCTTGTCGCTCGTGGCTCGGTTGCTTCTGGCGCTTCGCCGGGACCTCACGGTCCGCGGTCCCAACGAGCCCCGGCCCGTGGTGCGCATCCCGCGGGCTCTACAGTGGCGGCAGGAAGAGCGGCAGAGCGGGCAGCGGAGCCCCCCGCGACCGGTGCTGGTGCGACCCGGGCTGCTGCTGATCTCCGCGTGGCGGCCCGAGTTGAACCAGCCGGTACGCCTCACGCTGGGCCCTTGTCAGCCCGCGCCACTGGCTTCGCGCCGCGCCCACGAGGACCAATTCTCAACATGTAGAAAACAAAAATAAAGCCTTGACCTTCCCTCCTAAGCCTTGTCCTCTGTCTCCAATTAGGGATTTAACAGACACTTACTGAGCCCCGAAGATATGCCAAGCACTGGCAGGCACTGGAGATAAAATGATGAGGCAGGAGGGAAAGGATCAGTAGAACAGAGGGTTATAAAAAGGGAACTTACAAATGTCTGTGAAATTAAAACTGTGTATGGTGCTCAAAAGGAGCAGTTACTTAAGGCTGTGGGAGTCTGTGTCAGCAGGGAAGAGACTGGTGGGGCTTGAGGAGGGCCTCCCTTAAGAAATAATCTCTGGGGACTTCCCTGGTGGTGCAGTGGTTCAGAATCCGCCTGCCAGCACAATTTACAGTAGCCAGGACCGGGAAGCAACCTAAGTGTCCATCGACAGACGAATAGATAAAGAAGATGTGACACATACATACCATAGAATATGACTCAGCCATAAAAGAAATGAAACTGAGCTATTTGTAGTGAGGTGGATAGACCTCGAGTCTGTCATACAGAGTGAAGTAAGTCAGGAAGAGAAAAACAAATATCGTATGCTACCACATATATATGAAACCTATATATATATATACATATATATATATATATATATATATATGTATGTATATAAAGGTTCTCATGAACCTAAGGGCAGGGCAGGAATAAAGACGCAGATAGAAAATGAACTTGAGGACACGGGGAGGGGGAAGGGTAAGCTGGGACGAAAGAAGAGTAGCATTGACATATATACAATACCAAATGTAAAATACCTAGCTAGCGGGAAGCAGCTGCACAGCACAGGGAGTTCAGCTCAGTGCCTTTCGACCACCTAGAGGGTTGGGCACAGGAGGGTGAGAGAGAGAGACGCAGGAGGGAGGGGATATGGGGATATAGGCATGCATATAGCTGATTCACTTTGTTACACAGCAGAAACTGACACACCAGTGTAAAGCAATTACACTCCAACAAAGATGTTTAAAAACAAAAACAAAAACAAACAATCCGCCTGCCAAGGCAGGGGACACGGGTTTGCACCCTGGTCCGGGAAGGCCCCACATGCCACAGAGCCAGTAAGCCTGCGCGCCAGCTCTACCGAGCCCACGCGCCAAAACTACTGAGGACCGCGTGCAGCATAAAGCCCATGCTCCGCCACATGAGAAGCCACTGCACTGAGAAGCCCGGGCACCACAACGAAGAGTAGCCCCTGCTCGCCGCAACTACCGAAACCCCACGCGTGGCAATGAAGAACCAATGCGACCCAAAATTCATTCATTCATTCATTCATTCATTAAACAATTAATCAAATCTTATATTGAAAAAAGAAAGAAACGAAAAGTAAAAATCTCTGCTGGGAATTCCCCGGTGGTCCAGTGGTTAGGACCCCGTGCCTCCACTTCAGGGGGCCCGGGTTCAATCCCTGGTTGGGGAACTGAGATCCTGCAAGCTGGCATCGCAGCCCAATTAAAAATGCAATAAAATAAAATATAACTAAATAAAACAAGAAAGCATCTCTGATTCAAGGTCTAAAGGGTGAGAAGGTGTTTATCGGGCCAGTATGTGGGCAGAAAACGTTTCCCATTTCAGTAAGTAGCACCTCCATTTACCCAATTCCACACCCTTAACCCACATTCCCCCCATCCAATTCATCACTAACTCCTATTCACCTCCAAGCCATCACTAACCTTCCAAATAGGACTCTAACCTGCCTGCTTTACTCCACCACCAAGGCCACCACTGTGCACAAAGCCACTCTCCTAATGAGTCTCCCCAAATCTACTCCTGCCCTCTCCTAGCCATTCTCTTACAGTAGCCAGTGCGGTGTCTGAAAAAGGCATCTCTGCCAACACCACTTCTCTCTTTATACCCTGCAATGGCTTCCCACCAAGTTTACGATCCATCCCAAACTGATGATGGACTGCAGGCTGAAAGACAACAAGGAGGTAGGGAGGGTGTCAGGTTCGAAAGAGGGATGAACGGTCTAGGCAAACAGCGAAAAGGGCTGAAAAGAAAATGATCAGCACTTGCACAACAGTCCTGATGCAGGCAGGAAAGAAAATGCAGGAAGAGTGAAGGAATACCAATAGCCACTTTTTATTTCTGCAATGCCTTTGCAATTCCCAAAGTGCTTCATCGATAACTGTGATTCTCAAACCTCGCTGTACATGAGAATCATCTGGAGAGATTTTAAACGCTACCAATGGCCAGGCCTCAGCCCAAGCCAATTAAATCAGCATAGACATTTCACTGTATTACATTTTATTCCCTGCCCCCAAACATCCATTTAGACCCAGGAGAAGGAAAAGGGGATGTGACTAGCAATAGAGAGAAATTTTCTGCACAACAATGGCCATGGCAAGCTTAGGCGCTTTGGGTGAAATCTCTCTGGGAAGTACTGGCAGTGGAAGAAAAAGCCAAACTGACACACAAGTATTGCCTGGTGTGCATTTCCAGCCTCTGCCTTCTTTCTCATCTCTTGGTGGCAGGTGGAGGAAGTGGAGAAACGGTGAAACTTCTTTATAAACCGGCAGAAGGTCATAGCATCCTCTCACTATCTCTGCATAGGTTCTAGTCTCTGCAGCACTACAGAAGCTTTGCCCAAAGTAATGAACAGTTGAAAGTCAAATGTAATACTTCATCAGACGACTTAAAAATGCTTGCACACTGGAAAGAATTGCAGAGAACACAAATGGACCCAGAGCAACCTTTGCCAAAAGAGAATACTGTGCTCAATGTACAGCCATAGCTCTTTTCCACATGAGCAAACAGTCAGGAGGATAAAAGAACTTGGTCAAACTCACACAAGTAAGTAGGACAGAATCTGGTCTGTCTGTCCTAAGCGTTGTGTTCTTTAACCCACGCTAGCTTTTCTCAGATCTGATTCATGCATACTGTAACCATATACCTCTGTTTGCCTCGAATCTTCCCTGTTTATACGTATGCCTGCTGCCGTTTTAAATACGGCCCACTTGGACTCCCCAAAGCAACCGAGAAGACACAATCATTTGGTCACTCTATACATGGACCACTGTGGTGGGGCTGCCCAGGAAGCTTATTTAAAAAGTGCAGCTTAGGGCTTCCCTGGTGGCGCAGTGGTTCAGAGTCCGCCTGCCGATGCAGGGCACACGGGTTCATGCCCCGGTCCGGGAAGATCCCACATGCCGCGGAGCAGCTGGCTCCGTGGGCCATGGTCCCTGAGCCTGCACTCCGCAACGGGAAAGACCACAACACTGAGAGGCCCACGCACCACACACACACACACACACACACACACACACACAAGTTGCAGCTTCCTGAGCCCTACTCCACATCTAGGTAAGTTTTCTGAGGGTTGTCTCAAGAATCCAGGTACAAGTCTTTTTAAGTGCTTTTGTGGAACTCCCCAGGTGAGTCTCTCACTCTCCTAAGTTAAGAAACCGTTTATTCCGCCTCCCCCAGATGCCCAGCCAGGTCCTGTTAAGGTTGGAGTCCCCGCACCACATCACAGGGATGCTCCCAGCCAAGTCATCTCTGGAGCCTTGGAGAATCTGAATGGTCTCATGCTGGCCCACCTGCCACGACAAACCTCCTCCAGAGCATTCCCCTTCACACTTCACCTTCTACCACTCCCAAAGGCAGTCTGCTCCAATGAGGCCTGACTTCATCTGTCCTAAGGGGCACCCGCTGATTCAAGCACTTTAGGAGAACAAGGTGCTGTGCTTCTCAACCAGGGTGGCCCGACCTCTAAAATGGTAGTCCAAGCAGTCTCTACCTCCTGGGCACATCCCCTCTGCAACAGCCCAAGTACACGAATGTCCCATCTTTGCTTTCTCAAGGTCGGCAACAGGGAGTCCCCTCCTAAAGAAGGTTCTCTCTCATTGCCACACTATGCAAGGCTGCCCCAAATGTGCTTCCTCCCTGTGGGCCTGCTCAGGCTAAGGGCAGAGTCATCTCTTTCGTCTCTGAGTCGGACCAAATCGTCTTCGTGACACCTCTTCACGGTGTTGACCATGTCTTTCACGGGGGCTGCTGCTGAGCCTTTCTCTCATCCTTTCATGGTGGAGAGAGAGAGGGGATTCTAATGATTCTTACCTCTAGGGGAGAGGGCGAGTGTCATGATTATGTGATCATTCGGTATGATGTCCTTTCGACAGGAATTTGTTTGGACTTTCACGTTAAAGTGGGCCCACCATTCCCACTTTGTGAGGTCATTCAGCACCCTCATTTTGCACCTTTAACATCTCTCTCAGTATCACCTTGGAAATGTTTGAAACGGCATGAGTTTGTCCTCACGTTCCTATCAGCTGGGAATCCGGGGCCCCAACATGAACCTAACCATTGAGCGCAACACCTCTCCACGACCTGTGTAACACTGGGTAGGCCCCTTCACCTCTCGGGTTTTTGAAGCCCTCGGGTGTAAAAATGGGAGGGTTCTATGAATCTATATTTGGGGCAGGACAAGGTCGAGGGAAGTGTGTCTCTGCTATTCTTCTTCCAAAGTGGAATGTCTGCACTCTCTTCCCCATGGGTCCACATGTCACTTGTCCTTCAGGCCCACTGCCAAGGAGCCTTCCCTGATTCCCCAGTCCACACAAATCTCTGCCTCTTAGGGTCAGGGCCGTACAACCTAGCTGCCTCCTAACATTCATCTTGCCTCTCAAGCCGATATCACGATATGGGTCTCTCTTGCCCTCCTGTGGCACCTGGGGCTGTGCCAGCCCACCGGCACGCCCCACGTGGGGTGTCTACTAGACTAGGGCATGGGTGGGGAGGCCCCGGTGTGAGGGCCCAGGCAGAGTACCTCTGCCTCCACCCTGCTCTCCTCCACAGAACTGCCCCTCCTCCTCAAGCCTGACCCCCAAGTCACAGGTTCCATACGATGACCTCACTGGCTAGTGAGCACCTCACCGGCATTCCACAGTTTCCATGGCAGTGTAACTGTGCAAACAAAGTTTGCTGCCCTCAGAGAAACTTCCCTACTGGTTCTCCACCAGAGACCAATCTCTTTGGTTGTCTGAGACAGAATGTGTGACCGGATCCTCTACACATATTCCAACCTGTGCTCTGTTCCCTGGCTGGGCGGTGCAGGAGGAACAGCGAGACCGGGCATCTGCGGAACAGGCGTGGGGTACACACAACCTCACCTGGCTGCCACGTGTTTCTGTGGCTCTTGCCCACTACGTACACCCGAGTGCTTTCCCAGATGTAAGTAATACCAGTGTGACCTGGGACACCTTCAGGGTCCCACAGTGCTCACTGCTGAGGACAAGTGAAAGGTCAGCCCCGGACTAGTGTGCAGGAAGCTTCTGATCTTTATAAATATAGCCTTCCGCTTTGGGCTACAGGATGCTTCCATTCAGACCCTTTCCTGATGGGCCTCTTGGCAAAAGACAAGTGCGTTGTTGTGGGCAAGTGGTACATGGAGCAGTTTGAGGAAGAGGGCCACTCTTGAACCACACCTTCAAACCCAGGCACCTCTGTGCTGGCACGGAGACATCGAGATCGGTCCCCTCAGACACATCCCATACTGAGCTGCTGAGTACTAGGGGAGAGGGTGGTGCCATAGTCATGGGAAGGACGGAAGAACCAAGGGGCGGGGGGTGATGAAGTGCTAGTGAGACCGGAGGGCTGAGGAGATGGTGCCCCAGGAGGCTGGGTTGATGTGAGCCTAGATATGGTACCCAGAAGCCGGGTTCTGAGTCTCCTGTTCACTCTGCCTCAGTAGTGGACCTCGTGCTACTCTGGATACAAGGATCCCAGGGTGAGAGTTCAGTGTGTTTGAAACAGGCAGTATACATGGGGCCCAAGAGGGGTGGCCAAGGTGGGAGTGGTCCTGAACCAAGTTATATTAGATGATTGTTTTCGAAATCTTGAAAGGCATTTCCATGAAAGCCTCAGAAATGACAGACAGCAAGAAATGGTTGGTTTCTCTGTTGTGGAAGGGACAGATGGAGAGGATCATGAGTGCAATGACTTTCGGGCTCTACTGTTTTCCCTGGAAACGGTGAAGAGACTTCCTCATGTGCTGCAGCCGTAGGCTCCAGGAATTGCCTTTGCAGCCAGTTTCCCTTCTCCAGGGACTCAGAGAGGTGATGGGCCAAGGCTGTGCTTTGGATGTCCAGTAGATGAAAGGTCTTCGGCCAGAAACTGGGAGAGACTTGAGAGAGGGAAATCCTGCCAGGAGACTGTGTACAGCCGAAGGGACTGATCACTTCTGATTTTCTTTGCAGCAGCAGCGGCTCCCGTTTCTCCTCCAACACCTGGTCACTACCACGTCCTCTACCGGGGATGTGAAGAAACGCAGTTGGGCTGGCACGGGGAGACCTACTGCCTGGCTGGTGGCTACCGGGCCTACGGGGACGTTCCTTTGGCCACACCAGCAAAGGTGCAAGCCAAGAAGCCAGTCCCCAGACGAGCTCTGAAGAGAAAGCGTGCTCCGGAGGAGTTGGACGGAGATCTCTGCTGCTCCAGACCGAAAATCCGGCGATTGCAGGAGTCAAGCAGCTTACTAGGATTACAAGGTGCTGTGATGCTCAAGCAGAGTGGCCCCACCTCTGGGCACATCCCCTCTGCAACAGCCCAAGTACACGAATGTCCCATTTTGGCTTTTGCAAGGTCGGCAACAGGGAGTCCCTTCCTAAAGAAGGTTCTCTCTCATTGCCACACTATCCAAGGCTGCCCCAAATGTGCTTCCTTCCTGTGGGCCTGCTCAGGCTAAGAGCAGAGTCATCTCTTTCCTTCTCTGAGTCGGACCAAATCGTCTTAGTAACACCTCTTCACAGTGTTGACCATGTCTTTCACGGGGGCTGCTGCTGAGCCTTTCTCTCATCCTTTCATGGTGGAGAGAGGGAGAGAGAGGATTCTAATGATATTTACCTCTAGGGGAGAGGGCGAGTGTCATGATTATGTGATCATTCGGTATGATGTCCTTTCGACAGGAATTTGTTTGGACTTTCACGTTAACGTGGGCCCACCATTCCCACTTTGTGGGGTCATTCAGCACCCTCATTTTGCACCTTTAACATCTCTCTCAGTATCACCTTGGAAATGTTTGAAATGGCATGAGCTCTTCCTCACGTTCCTATCAGCTGTGAATCCGGGGGCCCAACATGAACCTAACCATTGAGTGCAACACCTCTCCACGACCTGTGTTAACACTGGGGAGGCCCCTTCACCTCTAGGGTTTTTGAAGCCCTCGGGTGTTAAAATGGGAGGGTTCTATGAATTTATATTTGGGGCAGGACAAGGTCGAGAAGAGTGTGTCTCTGCTATTCTTCTTCCAAAATGGAATGTCTGCCCTCTCTTCCCCATGGGTTCACATGTCACTTGTCCTTCAGGCCCACTGCCAAGGAGCCTTCCCTGATTCCCCAGTCCACACAAATCTCTGCCTCTTAGGGTCAGGGCCCTACAACCTAGCTGCCTCCTCACGTTCATCTTGCCTCTCAAGCCGATCTCACGATGTGGGTCTCTCTTGCCCTCCTGTGGCCCCTGGGGCTGTGCCAGCCCACCGGCACGCCCCACGTGGGGTGTCTACTAGACTAGGGCATGGGTGGGGAGGCCCCGGTGTGAGGGCCCAGGCAGAGTACCACTGCCTCCACCCTGCTCTCCTCCACAGAACTGCCCCTCCTCCTGAAGCCTGCCCCTCAACTCACACGTTCCTTATAGGACCTCACTGGCTAGTGATGACCTCACAGGCCTTCTCACAGTTTCCATGGCAGGGTTACGATGCAAACGTGCTGCTGCCCTCAGAGATACTTCCCTACCGGTTCTCCACCAGAGACCAATCTCTTTGGTTGTCTGAGAGAGAATCCCTCACCAGACCTTCTGCATTTACTCTAACCTGTCCTACGTTCCCTGAGAGGGCAGTGCACGAGGTACACCGACACCGGGCATCTGTCCAAGAGGCATGGTGTACACACAACTTCCCCTGGCTGCCACGTGTTCCCTGGGGCTTGCCCAGCACATACACCTGAGCACTTTCCCAGCTGTAACGAATACCAGTGACCCGCGGCACCTTCAAGGACCCACAGTGCTCACTGCTGAGGACAAGTGAAAGGTCATCCCTGGACAAGTGTGCAAGAAGGTTCTGATCTTTATCAAAGGAGCCTTCCCCTTTGGGCTACAGGATGCTTCCATTCAGACCCTTTCCTGATGGGCCTCTTAGCAAAAGACAAGTGCGTTGTTGTTGGCGAATGGTCAATGGAGCAGTTTGAGGAAGAGGGCCACCCTTGAACCGCACCTTCAAACCCAGGCACCTCTGTGCTGTCGTGTAGACATCTAGATCGGTCCCGTCAGACACATCCCATACTGAGCGGCTGAGTACTAGGGCCGACGGTGGTGCCCTATTGATGGCAGGAGCGGAAGAACCAAGGGGGCGTGATGAAGTGCTAGTGAGACCGGAGGGCTGAGGAGATGGTGTCCCAGGAGGCGGGGTTGATGTGAGCCTAGACATGGTACTCAGAACCCGGTTCTGAGTCTCCCGATCACTCTGCCTCAGTATGTGGCCTGTTCTAATCAAGATAAAAGGATCAGAGGACTAGAGTTCCGTGTGGTTGAAACAGGCACTGTAAAAATGGGACCCAAGAGGGGTTGCCAAGGTGGGAGGGGTTCTGAACCAACTTATATTAGATTACCTTTTTGCAAAACTTGAACGATATTTCCATTAAAGCCTCACAAGTGACAGACTGCAAGAAATGTTTTCTCTGTTGTGGAAGGGAGAGATGGAGAGGATCATGCTTGCAATGACTTTCGTGTTCTACTGTTTGCCCTGGAAACGGTGAAGGGACTCCCTCATCTGCTGCAGCCGTAGGCCCTAGGAATCGCTTTTGCAGCCAGGGTCCCTTCTCCAGGGACTCAGAGAGGTGATGGGCCAAGGCTGTGTTTTGGATGTCCAGTAGATGAAAGGTCTCTGGCCAGAAACTGGGAGAGACATGAGAGAGGGAGATTCGGCCAGGAGACTGTGCACAGCAGAAGGGACTGATCACTTTTGATTTTCTTTGCAGCAACAGCGGCTCCCGTTTCTCCTCGTACAGCTGGTCACTGCCACGTCCTCAACCGAGGGTGTGGGGAAACGCAGTTGGGCTGCCATGGGGAGACATACTGCCGGGCTGGTGGCTACCGGGCCTACGGGGATGTTCCTTCGGCCACGCCAGCAAAGGTGGAAGCGGAGCAGGAGCCAGTCGCCAGACGTGCGCCCAAGAGAAAGCGCGCTCCGCAAGACTCGGACGAAGATCTTTGCTCCCAACCCAAAATCCGGCGATTGTAGCATGGTGCCAGGAGGCGGACTCCACAGAATCTTGCTGGCTGAGCCATTCTCAAGAGAGGGCCACGGCAAAGCTCACAAGGTTACCACCCGACCCCCCCCCACAACCCCCCATTTCCTGCTCCCCAAAGCAAGAACAGGATGGCGAGTCAAGCAGCACACACCCTGCCCCGAGATTCACATGCTCCTTTATTCCCAGCCCCTTCTGTCCCCAGTGGCGTCCCCTACTGCTCGGCAAAGTGTTTTTCTGTAACAGATTTCTAAAGGTCGCCACAGCTCAGACTTAGGTCACTACCCCTGTGCTAGGCACTCCTGCCACCCGGGAAAGGTTCCAAAGGTGGAGCAGCTCCAGGGGGTGCCAGGGATCAGAGCAAAAACTTGAGAGGCTGGGGATGAAGGAGTTTGGGTACAGTCCCTAAAGCATCTCAGTGGTTGAGCTTCTGTGAGAAGGCACATCCCCACTGTGTGGGGAGGTGGTGGGGGGAAGGGGTCCCTAGAGGAGGCAGCTAGGGGGAGGGCCTGAGGCTGGAAATGGGGAATGGCGTGCGGCCTCTGAGCGAGCACAGGCACTTAGCCCTTGAGGTTTCTGGGAAAGCTAGAGCCACAAGAGCCACGAGAGAAGGCAAGTGGAGCAGCAGAAGCCAGGTGCCAGATCTCTCCTCAGAACCTATACTTCTCCACGAGGCCGGGCCTTCCACACTGAGGTAGGAGCGATCCTGGCCAGAAGGACAGTCAGCGGCAGCTCTGGGAGGAAGGGTGCTGCACTGAGGGCTCTGCTGCCATGGAAATGACTTCATTTCCTTCCACTCAAATACCGTATGGACTGGGTTCCTGCTCTGGTGAGTAAAAGGGTCGCTGACTCTCCCCAGAAGGTTGTTCAGTTCACATCCCCAAAGTCCCTCTATTCGGGCCCTGGGGGGGTGTAGCAACTCCTGAGGGCGCTCTTTCCTGAGGCTGGCTGACCGAAGTGGGGGAGGTTCCTGATAGGTCCCAGGTGCTGGTTGAAGTCCCCAGAGAATGGTCATGAAGGCTGGAGAGTCAAGTAGGTGGAGAGAGAAGGCCGGGGGCAGAGGGCCCCTACCTGAATCCAGAGCTCACAAGGTTATTACCCCCCACCATTTCCAGAAACTATCTCTTCCCCCATACCAGCCCCAATGGCCCGGTACCGGGAAACCGGGAGCCCAGAGCACTTGTGGCCACACAGACACTCGCACGCAGCCCTCGGCGTGGGCGGGGCCTGCTGCAGGCGGATGGGGACGAGGTGTGCTCCCGGGAGGCCTCGGGCTGAAGGTGGCCCCCTGAGAGAAGCACCCCAGCTTGGACAGGAAGTTTAGAGGCAGGGGAGAGCAACCTAGGGCGCCCCCTCAGAGCAGTGGGAGTGGGAAGAGGGCCGGGGGCAGAGGGCACCCGCGATGGGAGGCCAGTGGGCTCTCAGCAGAGGCCAGGTGAGCCCGCGGGACTTGCCTCTGAGCAGGGGCCGGGAGGGCAGTGCTGCCCTGTGGCTTCCGGGCTTCGTGGATCACGGCTCTCCGCACACGGGTCGTAGGGTCCTCTGACCCTGTATCGCCTCCCTCACCCAGGGCCCCTCGCGAGGCCGCGCCGCTGGGTGGCCTGTGTCGACGGGCACAACCCCATCACCTGCCCCTCTCAGACCCGCTGCCTCTGCCCGCCTGCCTGGCCCTGTGCAGCTTGCGACCCGGGGGGCCTCGAGGGTCCCCGTGCACTCAGCCAGCGGCCTCTGCTGGGTCTGCTGCTCCTGCTGGGTCTGCTGCTGCGGCCGGTAACCCGTGTGCACACCACGCCGGCCACCTCCAGTACCCCAAGTCCGCGGGAGCGCACGCGGGCCCTGATGCGGGACTTCCCGCTTGTGGACGGGTGGCTGCAGTGTGTGAGGGCTGCTTGGGGCCGTTGGGGGCCTAGCCCGGCCCTGGGCAGCAGAGGAGGTCCGGAGGTGCCCACACAAGCGTGGTGTGAGGCTCCCTCAGGCTGCCCCAGGCCTGGCAATGTATCCTGCCTGATCCCAAGACCTAAGGGGCCCACCTATTTGCCTTGACCTCCCTCCAGCCACAACGACATGCCCCTGGTCCTGAGGCAGTTGCACCACAATGGGCTCCAGGCTGTTAATCTGCGCAATTTCAGCCACGGCCACACCAGCTTGGACGGGCTGAAAGACGGTCTCGTGGGTGCGCAGGCACCAAGGGGACACACAAGGTGTCCCCGTGGCTGCTGGGGAATAGTGGGGTAGTTTGGGGGCTTCCGAGACCACAGGTTAGTCACATTGGAACTATGTTACCATAGTGACCTAGAAAGTGCCATGTCATGGATGCTGGGGACTACAGGGGTCACCGTGAGCCACCCTGATGGGCATCCAAGTACCACAGAAAAAAACAATGCGTTACAGGTGACTTCTGGGCACAGTGAGCGCTGTGCCAGCTGAGGAGGCGATGACAAGCCCAACGAGTTCCAAGCCCCAAACCAAGCCCTGGCCTTCCCTCACTTCTGGTCAGCCTACGTCCCACGCCAGACCCACCAACGGGATGCCGTGCGCCTCACCCCGGAGCAAATCGACCTCATCCGCCTCACGTGTGCCTCCTATTCTGCGCTGGAGCTTGTGACCTCAGTTAAAGGTACACGGGGGACTTCCCTGGTAGTCCAGAGGTTAGGACTCCATGCTTCCACTGCAGGGGGCTCGGGTTGGATCCCCGCTCACCGGGGAAGAGGCTCAGGTTCAAGGGCTCCTGCTTTGAACCATCTTCTACTCAACATGTAGAAATCAAAGCCTTCATCTGCCCTCCTAAGCCTTGTCCTCTCTCTCCAATTATGGAGTCAACAGACACTTACTGAGCCCCTAAGATATGTCAAGCACTGGTAGGCACTGGACATAACCTGATGAGACAGGAGGGAAAGGTTCAGTAGAACACAGGGTTATAGAAAAGGCACTTAAAACTATGTGAGAAATTCAAACTGTGTATGGTGCTATGAAGGAGCAGTTATGTAAGGCTGTGGGAGTCTACGTCAGCAGGAAAGAGATGGATGCGGCTTGAGGAGGGCCTCCCTTAAGAAATAAACTCTGGGGACTACCCTGGTGGTGCAGTGGTACAGAATCCGCCTGCCAACACTATTTACGGTGGCCAGGACAGGGAAGCAACCGAAGTGTCCATCGAGAGACGAACAGATAAAGAAGATGTGGCACATATATACAATGGACTCTTACTCCGCCATAAAAGGAAATGAAACTGAGTTACTTGTAGTGAGGTGGATAGACCCAGAGTCTGTCATACAGAGTGAAGTAAGTCACAAAGAGGAAATCAAATACCGTATGCTAATACATATATATGGAATCTAAAAAAAAAGGTTCTAATGAACCTAGGGGCAGGGCAAGAATAAAGACGCAGACATAGAGAATGGACTTGAGGACTCGGGGAAGGGGAAGGGTAAGCTGGGAGGCAGTAAGAGAGTAGCATTGACAAATATACAATACCAAATGTAAAATACCTGGCTAGTGGGAAGCAGCTGCACAGCACAGGAAGATCAGCTCAGTGCCTTGCAACCACCTAGAGGGGTGGGATCAGGAGGGTGGGAGGGAGATGCAGGAGGGAGGGGATGTGGGGATATACGTATGCATGCAGCTGATTCCCTTTGTTATACAGCAGAAACTGACACACCAGCGTAGAGCAATTATACTCCAACAAAGACGTTTAAAAACAAAAACAAAAAAACAATCCGCCTGCCAAGGCAGGGGACACAGGTCGGCTACCTGGTCCAGGAAGCTCCCACATGCCGCGGAGCCAGTAAGCCCGCGAGCCACCACTACCGAGTCCACGTGCCACAATTAGTGAGGACCGCGTGCTCAGAGCCCGTGCTCGGCAACATGAGAAGCCACTCCACTGAGAAGCCCGTGCACCACAGAGAAGAGTAGCCCCGGCTCGCCGCAACTACAGAAAGCCCGCGCCCGGCAACGAAAACCCAATGCAACGAAAAATAAATAAATAAATAAATTCATTCATTAAACAAATAATCAAAAGTTATATTAAAAAAAAGAAAGAAACGAAAAGCAAAAATCTCTGCTGGGAATTCCCCGGTGCTCCGGTGGTCTAGTGGTTAGGACCCCGGGCCTCCACTTCAGGGGGCCCGGGTTCAATCCCTGGTTGGGAAACTGAGATCCTGCAAGCTGGCATCGCAGCCCAATTAAAAATGCAATAAAATAAAATATAACTAAATAAGAAAAGAAAGCATCTCTGATTCAAGGTCTAAAGGGTGAGAAGGTGTTTATCGGGCCAGTATGTGGGCAGAAAACGTTTCCCATTTCAGTAAGTAGCACCTCCATTTACCCAATTACACACCCTTAACCCACATTCCCCCCATCCAATTCATCACTAACTCCTATTCACCTCCAAGCCATCACTAACCTTCCAAATAGGACTCTAACCTGCCTGCTTTACTCCACCTCCAAGGCCACCAGTGTGCACAAAGCCAGTCTCCTAATGAGTCTCCCCAAATCCAGTCCTGCCCCCTCCTAGCCATTCTCTTACACTAGCCAGTATGGTGTCTGAAAAAGGCATCTCTGCCAACCCCACTTCTCTCTTTATACCCTGCAATGGCTTCCCACCAAGTTTACGATCAATCCCAAACAGATGATGGACTGCAGGCTGAAAGACAACAAGGAGGTAGGGAGGGTGTCAGATTCGAAAGAGGGATGAAGGGTCTGGACAAACAGCGAAAAGGGCTGAAAAGAAAATGATCAGCACTTGCACAACAGTCCTGATGCAGGCAGGAAAAATGCAGCAATAGTGAAGGCATACCAAGAGCCACTTTTGATTTCTGCAATGCCCTTTGCAGTTCCCCATGTGCTTCATTGATAACTGTGATTCTCAAACCTAGCTGTACATTAGAATCATCTGGGGACATGTGAAAAACTACCAATGGCCAGGCCTCACCCTAAACCAATTACATCACAATATACAGTTCACTGGGGCAGGAATTTTGTCTGTGTCGTTCACTGGACATATGAAAAGTAAGTGGCACATACGTGCTGCTCAGAAAATAGTTCCTGAATGAATGAAGGAAGGAAGGAAGGAAGGAATGCACCACTATCACCTGAGATCCAAGGAAGAATTCTTTTCAAACCTTAGGGAGTCACCAGGCAACGACAGTTACCATGGCAGCCGTGGGAAACACAATACCAAGTGACACTAACACTCCCAGGAGCCCACACTGGTTTCCACAGTAAGTAAACCTTTCTCGTTTCTAAAGAACTATACTGGGAAATACGCATCTCAGTAACAGCTAGAGGTTACTCAATGTCTGCTGGGAGCAGGAGGAAAAGACAAGGGCCTTACACACTATCGAAAGCCACGACAGGAAGAAACTAGGGGCCACGGGCAGAGACAGACAGGCTCCGACAGGCTCCAATCCCTGTGACATTCCGAGGTGATCCCATTGGAAGGGCTCGAGCACGAGAAAGCAGCCACTAACCAGCTACCCTGTCTCAGATATTTGGAGAAAGTCAATGCAAATACATACCTATGCATTATTCCTTTCTGATCATTCTTTCAGTGTATCCTTTCGGGCTTTGTGCAAAGCGATTCTTTCTTTGGTACCTGAAAAAGGAGTGGCACGTGTCAACGGATGAAACATGTCAGAGCAGACCTCCAAGGAGCTCTGCAGCTCACGAACGAGGAGCTCCGAGTCCTGGGAAAGAATCGTGAAAGTAGTGTAGAATCACAAGATCTTAGAGCATCCTTTATATCAGCCCCCCCATCATATCACCAATCAGTGGGCATCAGCCTATACAGGAACTCTTGAACTCTGCAGTGACAGACAACCCAGCACTCTCTAGACAGATCCAGGCATTGCTCGTTGCTACAGCAGTCGATATCAAATTCACAATCTGACTCCCTGGCACGCATCACTCCCAGGCTGCCTTCTGGAATGGGACACCCCAGGGCACACCTCATCTCTTTTCCATCTGGCACATTTCCCAAACACATGAGGACAATGTTGTTCTTCCTAAAGTTCTCTTTAGGAAGAGAACTTTAGGGCTCCCACGTCACCCTCCTAAATCACTCCTTCCTGTGTTTAGGACTTTCAGGAGCCCCCAAGGGTTTCGCACCCCAAGGACATGACAAGCATTGGCATCAACGTGCCTGCTACAGATTCTGGGAAAGGGGCAGGGCCACACAACAGTCTGGCAAATGTGACTGACTACCTGATGTGAGAGTACATCGGACAACCTCAGCCTCTCTTCAGTCCTCAGCCTCTATCCAAGGTTTCTCCATAGCACACTATTGACATTTTGGGCCAGCTCATTCTTTTGGGGTGGTGGGGAAAGGCTGTCCTGTGCCTTGTACGATATGTGGTACCATCCTGGCCTCTACCCACTAGATGCCTGCAGCACCGCCCCGACCAGATGTGAACCAAGGAAAATGTCTCCAGCCATTGTCAAACGTGCTGGGGGAAGGGTGAGGGCAAAATCACCCTCACTCAAGAGCCACTGCTCTATCCCATGGCGCTGTTCACCCATGAGTACTCAAAACGCTCTCCTCTGCTGGCTTAACAGCTAACCCTCCAGAAAGTCTATCGTGTATCAAAATGCTATAGAAAATTGAATAGTATTTATCTCTATAACGGTATCTCCTGACACCAAAGGAATACTCTTTCTCCAGAGGTTAAGAACCTCCCAGGTGCTTAATCCACATTTACCTTATCTCCTACCCCAGGCACTGGAAATGACAGAAATGATCTGACACCCATTTTCGGGATCCGTTCAAGAAGTACCAGTAGTGTAAGGCTTTCTGGCAACCTGAACAACCGAACTCACGTAGAATATCCTGCCTGACCCTGGCTTTGTGAGACAAGCCGCAAACCTGTAGCAGGACCCTCCTCGCTGCTATTTACAGAATCGAGGCAGCTGACTGGAAAGCCGGTGGAGGTGAACAAGCCAAGAAAGCAGTGGGCTCAGCATGAGAAGCTGGAAAGGGTGACAAGGGAGGGGAGAATGAGCCTCAGCTGAAAAGAAAGGGGAAAAGTACCAAGCGATGAGTTCTCTTGACTGAAGAGAAGATATGCTGAAGGCCATCAGCTTGCCCTCGGGGCCGCCCTCAGCTGTCTGGGGAGCTATAAGGGAAGGGTGAGCCTGGATCTAGGACTCCGGACCCCTGGTGTCGGACCCCAGGCCTGACCATTCACTCAGACTCTCAATAAATAACTTGTATTCAACGACCTTGCACGGGGACCCCATCTGGGAAAACATCGCCACACCCTCATAAGTTACAGGGCGAGACCCGAACTGGCCAAGCCATGACAGGAGCTGTGAGGGTGACAAAACAGCATTGCAGGGATCCGACATCGGATCACCACAAGCCCTCCGCCCTCCTGGCTCCTAATGCCAGGGCCCCATCACCGCGTATCCTCGGACCCCCGTCCTGCCTCCAACGCGCACCCTTCCCCAAGGTTGGCCAGGGCCTGGAGTCACCAGCCCTTGTTCGGACCTACCCACCTCGCCGCTGCTGAGCTCTACACATCCCGCTCCTTCCACACGCTTCGCCAATTCCGTGGCCCTGACTGAGCCACGCCAGCCACCGATCGCCATAACTTGGCGCGCCCGTGAAGTCACTGTCATGCGCCTCTCCGGCAGCAAGGGGAATAGGGCTCTGGCACCCCGGCGGCGGCGGCTCTTGTCGCTCGTGGCTCGGTTGCTTCTGGCGCTTCGCCGGGACCTCACGGTCCGCGGTCCCAACGAACCCCGGCCCGTGGTGCGCATCCCGCGGGCTCTACAGTGGCGGCAGGAAGAGCGGCAGAGCGGGCAGCGGAGCCCCCCGCGACCGGTGCTGGTGCGACCCGGGCTGCTGCTGATCTCCGCGTGGCGGCCCGAGTTGAACCAGCCGGTACGCCTCACGCTGGGCCCTTGTCAGCCCGCGCCACTGGCTTCGCGCCGCACCCACGAGGACCAATTCTCAACATGTAGAAAACAAAAATAAAGCCTTGACCTTCCCTCCTAAGCCTTGTCCTCTGTCTCCAATTAGGGATTTAACAGACACTTACTGAGCCCCGAAGATATGCCAAGCACTGGCAGGCACTGGAGATAAAATGATGAGGCAAGAGGGAAAGGATCAGTAGAACAGAGGGTTATAAAAAGGGAACTTACAAATGTCTGTGAAATTAAAACTGTGTATGGTGCTCGAAAGGAGCAGTTACGTAAGGCTGTGGGAGTCTGTGTCAGCAGGGAAGAGACTGGTGGGGCTTGAGGAGGGCCTCCCGTAAGAAATAATCTCTGGGGACTTCCCTGGTGGTGCAGTGGTTCAGAATCCGCCTGCCAGCACAATTTACAGTAGCCAGGACCGGGAAGCAACCTAAGTGTCCATCGACAGACGAATAGATAAAGAAGATGTGACACATACATACCATAGAATATGACTCAGCCATAAAAGAAATGAAACTGAGCTATTTGTAGTGAGGTGGATAGACCTCGAGTCTGTCATTCAGAGTGAACTAAGTCAGGAAGAGAAAAACAAATATCGTATGCTACCACATATATATGAAACCTATATATATATATACATATATATATATATATATATGCATGTATATAAAGGTTCTCATGAACCTAAGGGCAGGGCAGGAATAAAGACGCAGATAGAAAATGAACTTGAGGACACGGGGAGGGGGAAGGGTAAGCTGGGACGAAAGACGAGTAGCATTGACATATATACAATACCAAATGTAAAATACCTAGCTAGCGGGAAGCAGCTGCACAGCACAGGGAGTTCAGCTCAGTGCCTTTCGACCACCTAGAGGGTTGGGCACAGGAGGGTGAGAGAGAGAGACGCAGGAGGGAGGGGATATGGGGATATAGGCATGCATAGAGCTGATTCATTTTGTTACACAGCAGAAACTGACACACCAGTGTAAAGCAATTACACTCCAACAAAGATGTTTAAAAACAAAAACAAAAACAAACAATCCGCCTGCCAAGGCAGGGGACACGGGTTTGCACCCTGGTCCGGGAAGGCCCCACATGCCGCGGAGCCAGTAAGCCTGCGCGCCACCTCTACCGAGCCCACGCGCCAAAACTACTGAGGACCGCGTGCAGCATAGAGCCCATGCTCCGCCACATGAGAAACCACTGCACTGAGAAGCCCGGGCACCACAACGAAGAGTAGCCCCTGCTCGCCGCAACTACCGAAAGCCCACGCGTGGCAATGAAGAACCAATGCGACCCAAAATTCATTCATTCATTAAACAATTAATCAAAACTTATATTGAAAAAAGAAAGAAACGAAAAGTAAAAATCTCTGCTGGGAATTCCCCGGTGGTCCAGTGGTTAGGACCCCGGGCGTCCACTTCAGGGGGCCCGGGTTCAATCCCTGGTTGGGGAACTGAGATCCTGCAAGCTGGCATCGCAGCCCAATTAAAAATGCCATAAAATTAAATATAACTAAATAAAACAAGAAAGCATCTCTGATTCAAGGTCTAAAGGGTGGGAAGGTGTTTATCGGGCCAGTATGTGGGCAGAAAACGTTTCCCATTTCAGTAAGTAGCACCTCCATTTACCCAATTCCACACCCTTAACCCACATTCCCCCCATCCAATTCATCACTAACTCCTATTCACCTCCAAGCCATCACTAACCTTCCAAATAGGACTCTAACCTGCCTGCTTTACTCCACCACCAAGGCCACCACTGTGCACAAAGCCAGTCTCCTAATGAGTCTCCCCAAATCTACTCCTGCCCTCTCCTAGCCATTCTCTTACAGTAGCCAGTGCGGTGTCTGAAAAAGGCATCTCTGCCAACACCACTTCTCTCTTTATACCCTGCAATGGCTTCCCACCAAGTTTACGATCAATCCCAAACTGATGATGGACTGCAGGCTGAAAGACAACAAGGAGGTAGGGAGGGTGTCAGGTTCGAAAGAGGGATGAACGGTCTAGGCAAACAGCGAAAAGGGCTGAAAAGAAAATGATCAGCACTTGCACAACAGTCCTGATGCAGGCAGGAAAGAAAATGCAGGAAGAGTGAAGGAATACCAATAGCCACTTTTTATTTCTGCAATGCCTTTGCAATTCCCAAAGTGCTTCATCGATAACTGTGATTCTCAAACCTCGCTGTACATGAGAATCATCTGGAGAGATTTTAAACGCTACCAATGGCCAGCCCTCACCCCAAGCCAATTAAATCAGCATAGACATTTCACTGTATTACATTTTGTTCCCTGCCCCCAAACATCCATTTAGACCCAGGAGAAGGAAAAGGGGATGTGACTAGCAATAGAGAGAAATTTTCTGCACAACAATGGCCATGGCAAGCTTAGGCGCTTTGGGTGAAATCTCTCTGGGAAGTACTGGCAGTGGAAGAAAAAGCCAGACTGACACACAAGTATTGCCTGGTGTGCATTTCCAGCCTCTGCCTTCTTTCTCATCTCTTGGTGGCAGGTGGAGGAAGTGGAGAAACGGTGAAACTTCTTTATAAACCGGCAGAAGGTCATAGCATCCTCTCACTATCTCTGCATAGGTTCTAGTCTCTGCAGCACTACAGAAGCTTTGCCCAAAGTAATGAACAGTTGAAAGTCAAATGTAATACTTCATCAGACGACTTAAAAATGCTTGCACACTGGAAAGAATTGCAGAGAACACAAATGGACCCAGAGCAACCTTTGCCAAAAGAGAATAGTTTGCTCAATGTACAGCCATAGCTCTTTTCCACATGAGCAAACAGTCAGGAGGATAAAAGAACTTGGTCAAACTCACACAAGTAAGTAGGACAGAATCTGGTCTGTCTGTCCTAAGCGTTGTGTTCTTTAACCACCAGGCTAGCTTTTCTCAGATCTGATTCATGCATACTGTAACCATATACCTCTGTTTGCCTCGAATCTTCCCTGTTTATACGTATGCCTGCTGCCGTTTTAAATACGGCCCACTTGGACTCCCCAAAGCAACCGAGAAGACACAATCATTTGGTCACTCTATACATGGACCACTGTGGTGGGGCTGCCCAGGAAGCTTATTTAAAAAGTGCAGCTTAGGGCTTCCCTGGTGGCGCAGTGGTTCAGAGTCCGCCTGCTGATGCAGGGCACACGGGTTCATGCCCCGGTCCGGGAAGATCCCACATGCCGCGGAGCAGCTGGCTCCGTGGGCCATGGCCGCTGAGCCTGCACTCCGCAACGGGAAAGACCACAACAGTGAGAGGCCCACGCACCACACACACACACACACACACACACACACAAGTTGCAGCTTCCTGAGCCCTACTCCACATCTAGATAAGTTTTCTGAGGGTTGTCTCAAGAATCCAGGTACAAGTCTTTTTAAGTGCCTTTGTGGAACTCCCCAGGTGAGTCTCTCACTCTCCTAAGTTAAGAAACCGTTTATTCCGCCTCCCCCAGATGCCCAGCCAGGTCCTGTTAAGGTTGGAGTCCCCGCACCACATCACAGGGATGCTCCCAGCCAAGTCATCTCTGGAGCCTTGGAGAATCTGAATGGTCTCATGCTGGCCCACCTGCCACGACAAACCTCCTCCAGAGCATTCCCCTTCACACTTCACCTTCTACCACTCCCAAAGGTAGTCTGCTCCAATGAGGCCTGACTTCGTCTGTCCTAACGGGCACCCGCTGATTCAAGCACTTTAGGAGAACAAGGTGCTGTGCTTCTCAACCAGGGTGGCCCGACCTCTAAAATGGTAGTCCAAGCAGTCTCTACCTCCTGGGCACATCCCCTCTGCAACAGCCCAAGTACACGAATGTCCCATCTTTGCTTTCTCAAGGTCGGCAACAGGGAGTCCCCTCCTAAAGAAGGTTCTCTCTCATTGCCACACTATGCAAGGCTGCCCCAAATGTGCTTCCTCCCTGTGGGCCTGCTCAGGCTAAGGGCAGAGTCATCTCTTTCGTCTCTGAGTCGGACCAAATCGTCTTCGTAACACCTCTTCACGGTGTTGACCATGTCTTTCACGGGGGCTGCTGCTGAGCCTTTCTCTCATCCTTTCATGGTGGAGAGAGAGAGGGGATTCTAATGATTCTTACCTCTAGGGGAGAGGGCGAGTGTCATGATTATGTGATCATTCGGTATGATGTCCTTTCGACAGGAATTTGTTTGGACTTTCACGTTAAAGTGGGCCCACCATTCCCACTTTGTGAGGTCATTCAGCACCCTCATTTTGCACCTTTAACATCTCTCTCAGTATCACCTTGGAAATGTTTGAAACGGCATGAGTTTGTCCTCACGTTCCTATCAGCTGGGAATCCGGGGCCCCAACATGAACCTAACCATTGAGCGCAACACCTCTCCACGACCTGTGTAACACTGGGTAGGCCCCTTCACCTCTCGGGTTTTTGAAGCCCTCGGGTGTAAAAATGGGAGGGTTCTATGAATCTATATTTGGGGCAGGACAAGGTCGAGAAGAGTGTGTCTCTGCTTTTATTCTTCCAAAATGGAATGTCTGCCCTCTCTTCCCCATGGGTCCACATGTCACTTGTCCTTCAGGCCCACTGCCAAGGAGCCTTCCCTGATTCCCCAGTCCACACAAATCTCTGCCTCTTAGGGTCAGGGCCGTACAACCTAGCTGCCTCCTAACGTTCATCTTGCCTCTCAAGCCGATCTCACGATGTGGGTCTCTCTTGCCCTCCTGTGGCCCCTGGGGCTGTGCCAGCCCACCGGCACGCCCCACGTGGGGTGTCTACTAGACTAGGGCATGGGTGGGGAGGCCCCGGTGTGAGGGCCCAGGCAGAGTACCTCTGCCTCCACCCTGCTCTCCTCCACAGAACTGCCCCTCCTCCTCAAGCCTGACCCCCAAGTCACAGGTTCCATACGATGACCTCACTGGCTAGTGAGCACCTCACCGGCATTCCACAGTTTCCATGGCAGTGTAACTGTGCAAACAAAGTTTGCTGCCCTCAGAGAAACTTCCCTACTGGTTCTCCACCAGAGACCAATCTCTTTGGTTGTCTGAGACAGAATGTGTGACCGGATCCTCTACACATATTCCAACCTGTGCTCTGTTCCCTGGCTGGGCGGTGCAGGAGGAACAGCGAGACCGGGCATCTGCGGAACAGGCGTGGGGTACACACAACCTCACCTGGCTGCCACGTGTTTCTGTGGCTCTTGCCCACTACGTACACCCGAGTGCTTTCCCAGATGTAAGTAATACCAGTGTGACCTGGGACACCTTCAGGGTCCCACAGTGCTCACTGCTGAGGACAAGTGAAAGGTCAGCCCCGGACTAGTGTGCAGGAAGCTTCTGATCTTTATAAATATAGCCTTCCGCTTTGGGCTACAGGATGCTTCCATTCAGACCCTTTCCTGATGGGCCTCTTAGCAAAAGACAAGTGCGTTGTTGTGGGCAAGTGGTACATGGAGCAGTTTGAGGAAGAGGGCCACTCTTGAACCACACCTTCAAACCCAGGCACCTCTGTGCTGGCACGGAGACATCGAGATCGGTCCCCTCAGACACATCCCATACTGAGCTGCTGAGTACTAGGGGAGAGGGTGGTGCCATAGTCATGGGAAGGACGGAAGAACCAAGGGGCGGGGGGTGATGAAGTGCTAGTGAGACCGGAGGGCTGAGGAGATGGTGCCCCAGGAGGCTGGGTTGATGTGAGCCTAGATATGGTACCCAGAAGCCGGGTTCTGAGTCTCCTGTTCACTCTGCCTCAGTAGTGGACCTCGTGCTACTCTAGATACAAGGATCCCAGGGCGAGAGTTCAGTGTGTTTGAAACAGGCAGTATACATGGGGCCCAAGAGGGGTGGCCAAGGTGGGAGTGGTCCTGAACCAAGTTATATTAGATGATTGTTTTCGAAATCTTGAAAGGCATTTCCATGAAAGCCTCAGAAATGACAGACAGCAAGAAATGGTTGGTTTCTCTGTTGTGGAAGGGACAGATGGAGAGGATCATGAGTGCAATGACTTTCGGGCTCTACTGTTTTCCCTGGAAACGGTGAAGAGACTTCCTCATGTGCTGCAGCCGTACGCTCCAGGAATTTCCTTTGCAGCCAGTTTCCCTTCTCCAGGGACTCAGAGAGGTGATGGGCCAAGGCTGTGCTTTGGATGTCCAGTAGATGGAAAGGTCTTCGGCCAGAAACTGGGAGAGACTTGAGAGAGGGAAATCCTGCCAGGAGACTGTGTACAGCCGAAGGGACTGATCACTTCTGATTTTCTTTGCAGCAGCAGCGGCTCCCGTTTCTCCTCCAACACCTGGTCACTACCATGTCCTCTACCGGGGATGTGAAGAAACGCAGTTGGGCTGGCACGGGGAGACCTACTGCCTGGCTGGTGGCTACCGGGCCTACGGGGACGTTCCTTTGGCCACACCAGCAAAGGTGGAAGCCAAGAAGCCAGTCCCCAGACGAGCTCTGAAGAGAAAGCGTGCTCCGGAGGAGTTGGACGGAGATCTCTGCTGCTCCAGACCGAAAATCCGGCGATTGCAGGAGTCAAGCAGCTTACTAGGATTACAAGGTGCTGTGATGCTCAAGCAGAGTGGCCCCACCTCTGGGCACATCCCCTCTGCAACAGCCCAAGTACACGAATGTCCCATTTTGGCTTTTGCAAGGTCGGCAACAGGGAGTCCCTTCCTAAAGAAGGTTCTCTCTCATTGCCACACTATCCAAGGCTGCCCCAAATGTGCTTCCTTCCTGTGGGCCTGCTCAGGCTAAGGGCAGAGTCATCTCTTTCCTTCTCTGAGTCGGACCAAATCGTCTTAGTAACACCTCTTCACGGTGTTGACCATGTCTTTCACGGGGGCTGCTGCTGAGCCTTTCTCTCATCCTTTCATGGTGGAGAGAGGGAGAGAGAGGATTCTAATGATTCTTACCTCTAGGGGAGAGGGCGAGTGTCATGATTATGTGATCATTCGGTATGATGTCCTTTCGACAGGAATTTGTTTGGAATTTCACGTTAACGTGGGCCCACCATTCCCACTTTGTGGGGTCATTCAGCACCCTCATTTTGCACCTTTAACATCTCTCTCAGTATCACCTTGGAAATGTTTGAAATGGCATGAGCTCTTCCTCACGTTCCTATCAGCTGTGAATCCGGGGGCCCAACATGAACCTAACCATTGAGTGCAACACCTCTCCACGACCTGTGTTAACACTGGGGAGGCCCCTTCACCTCTAGGGTTTTTGAAGCCCTCGGGTGTTAAAATGGGAGGGTTCTATGAATTTATATTTGGGGCAGGACAAGGTCGAGAAGAGTGTGTCTCTGCTATTCTTCTTCCAAAATGGAATGTCTGCCCTCTCTTCCCCATGGGTTCACATGTCACTTGTCCTTCAGGCCCACTGCCAAGGAGCCTTCCCTGATTCCCCAGTCCACACAAATCTCTGCCTCTTAGGGTCAGGGCCCTACAACCTAGCTGCCTCCTCACGTTCATCTTGCCTCTCAAGCCGATCTCACGATGTGGGTCTCTCTTGCCCTCCTGTGGCCCCTGGGGCTGTGCCAGCCCACCGGCACGCCCCACGTGGGGTGTCTACTAGACTAGGGCATGGGTGGGGAGGCCCCGGTGTGAGGGCCCAGGCAGAGTACCACTGCCTCCACCCTGCTCTCCTCCACAGAACTGCCCCTCCTCCTGAAGCCTGCCCCTCAACTCACACGTTCCTTATAGGACCTCACTGGCTAGTGATGACCTCACAGGCCTTCTCACAGTTTCCATGGCAGGGTAACGATGCAAACGTGCTGCTGCCCTCAGAGATACTTCCCTACCGGTTCTCCACCAGAGACCAATCTCTTTGGTTGTCTGAGAGAGAATCCCTCACCAGACCTTCTGCATTTACTCTAACCTGTCCTACGTTCCCTGAGAGGGCAGTGCACGAGGTACACCGACACCGGGCATCTGTCCAAGAGGCATGGTGTACACACAACTTCCCCTGGCTGCCACGTGTTCCCTGGGGCTTGCCCAGCACATACACCTGAGCACTTTCCCAGCTGTAACGAATACCAGTGACCCGCGGCACCTTCAAGGACCCACAGTGCTCACTGCTGAGGACAAGTGAAAGGTCATCCCTGGACAAGTGTGCAAGAAGGTTCTGATCTTTATCAAAGGAGCCTTCCCCTTTGGGCTACAGGATGCTTCCATTCAGACCCTTTCCTGATGGGCCTCTTAGCAAAAGACAAGTGCGTTGTTGTTGGCGAATGGTCAATGGAGCAGTTTGAGGAAGAGGGCCACCCTTGAACCGCACCTTCAAACCCAGGCACCTCTGTGCTGTCGTGTAGACATCTAGATCGGTCCCGTCAGACACATCCCATACTGAGCGGCTGAGTACTAGGGCCGACGGTGGTGCCCTATTGATGGCAGGAGCGGAAGAACCAAGGGGGCGTGATGAAGTGCTAGTGAGACCGGAGGGCTGAGGAGATGGTGTCCCAGGAGGCTGGGTTGATGTGAGCCTAGACATGGTACTCAGAACCCGGTTCTGAGTCTCCCGATCACTCTGCCTCAGTATGTGGCCTGTTCTAATCGAGATAAAAGGATCAGAGGACTAGAGTTCCGTGTGGTTGAAACAGGCACTGTAAAAATGGGACCCAAGAGGGGTTGCCAAGGTGGGAGGGGTTCTGAACCAACTTATATTAGATTACCTTTTTGCAAAACTTGAACGATATTTCCATTAAAGCCTCACAAGTGACAGACTGCAAGAAATGTTTTCTCTGTTGTGGAAGGGAGAGATGGAGAGGATCATGCTTGCAATGACTTTCGTGTTCTACTGTTTGCCCTGGAAACGGTGAAGGGACTCCCTCATCTGCTGCAGCCGTAGGCCCTAGGAATCGCTTTTGCAGCCAGGGTCCCTTCTCCAGGGACTCAGAGAGGTGATGGGCCAAGGCTGTGTTTTGGATGTCCAGTAGATGAAAGGTCTCTGGCCAGAAACTGGGAGAGACATGAGAGAGGGAGATTCGGCCAGGAGACTGTGCACAGCAGAAGGGACTGATCACTTTTGATTTTCTTTGCAGCAGCAGCGGCTCCCGTTTCTCCTCCTACAGCTGGTCACTGCCACGTCCTAAACCGAGGGTGTGGGGAAACGCAGTTGGGCTGCCATGGGGAGACATACTGCCGGGCTGGTGGCTACCGGGCCTACGGGGATGTTCCTTCGGCCACGCCAGCAAAGGTGGAAGCGGAGCAGGAGCCAGTCGCCAGACGTGCGCCCAAGAGAAAGCGCGCTCCTCAAGACTCGGACGAAGATCTTTGCTCCCGACCCCAAATCCGGCGATTGTAGCATGGTGCCAGGAGGCGGACTCCACAGAATCTTGCTGGCTGAGCCATTCTCAAGAGAGGGCCATGGCAAAGCTCACAAGGTTACCACCCGACCCCCCCCACAACCCCCCATTTCCTGCTCCCTGAAGCAAGAACAGGATGGAGAGTCAAGCAGCACACAACCTGCCCCGAGATTCACATGCTCCTTTATTCCCAGCCCCTTCTGTCCCCAGTGGCGTCCCCTACTGCTCGGCAAAGTGTTTTTCTGTAACAGATTTCTAAAGGTCGCCACACTCAGACTTAGGTCACTACCCCTGTGCTAGGCACTCCTGCCACCCGGGAAAGGTTCCAAAGGTGGAGCAGCTCCAGGGGGTGCCAGGGATCAGAGCAAAAACTTGAGAGGCTGGGGATGAAGGAGTTTGGGCACAGTCCCTAAAGCATCTCAGTGGTTGAGCTTCTGTGAGAAGGCACATCCCCACTGTGTGGGGAGGTGGTGGGGGGAAGGGGTCCCCAGAGGAGGCAGCTAGGGGGAGGGCGTGAGGCTGGAAATGGGGAATGGCGTGCGGCCTCTGAGCGAGCACAGGCACTTAGCCCTTGAGGTTTCTGGGAAAGCTAGAGCCACAAGGGCCACGAGAGAAGGCAAGTGGAGCAGCAGAAGCCAGGTGCCAGATCTCTCCTCAGAACCTATACTTCTCCACGAGGCCGGGCCTTCCACGCTGAGGTAGGAGCGATCCTGGCCAGAAGGACAGCCAGCGGCAGCTCTGGGAGGAAGGGTGCTGCACTGGGGGCTCTGCTGCCATGGAAATGACTTCATTTCCTTCCACTCAAATACCGTACGGACTGGGTTCCTGCTCTGGTGAGTAAAAGGGTCGCTGACTCTCCCCAGAAGGTTGTTCAGTTCACATCCCCAAAGTCCCTCTATTCGGGCCCTGGGGAGGTGTAGCAACTCCTGAGGGCGCTCTTTCCTGAGGCTGGCTGACCGAAGTGGGGGAGGTTCCTGATAGGTCCCAGGTGCTGGTTGAAGTCCCCAGAGAATGGTCATGAAGGCTGGAGAGTCAAGTAGGTGGAGAGAGAAGGCCGGGGGCAGAGGGCCCCTACCTGAATCCAGAGTTCACAAGGTTATTAACCCCCACCATTTCCAGAAACTATCTCTTCCCCCATACCAGCCCCAATGGCCCAGTACCGGGAAACCGGGAGCCCAGAGCACTTGTGGACACAGAGACACTCGCACGCAGCCCTCGGCGTGGGCGGGGCTTGCTGTAGGCGGATGGGGACGAGGTGTGCTCCCGGGAGGCCTCGGCCTGAAGGTGGCCCCCTGAGAGAAGCACCCCAGCTTGGACAGGAAGTTTAGAGGCGTGGGAGAGCAAACTAGGGCGCCCCCTCGGAGCAGTGGGAGTGGCAAGAGGGCCGGGGGCAGAGGGCACCCGCGATGGGAGGCCAGTGGGCTCTCAGCAGAGGCCAGCTGAGCCCGCGGGACCTGCTTCTGAGCAGGGGCCGGGAGGGCAGTGCTGCCCTGTGGCTTCCGGGCTTCGTGGATCACGGCTCTCCGCACACGGGTCGTAGGGTCCTCTGACCCTGTATCGCCTCCCTCACCCAGGGCCCCTCACGAGGCCGCGCCGCTGGGTGGCCTGTGTCGACGGGCACAACCCCATCACCCGCCCCTCTCAGACCCGCCGCCTCTGCCCGCCTGCCTGGCCCTGTGCAGCTTGCGACCCGGGGGGCCTCGAGGGTCCCCGTGCACTCAGCCAGCGGCCTCTGCTGGGTCTGCTGCTCCTGCTGGGTCTGCTGCTGCGGCCGGTAACCCGTGTGCACACCACGCCGGCCACCTCCAGTACCCCAAGTCCGCGGGAGCGCACGCGGGCCCTGATGCGGGACTTCCCGCTTGTGGACGGGTGGCTGCAGTGTGTGAGGGCTGCTTGGGGCCGTTGGGGGCCTAGCCTGGCCCTGGGCAGCGGAGGAGGTCCGGAGGTGCCCACACAAGCGTGGTGTGAGGCTCCCTCAGGCTGCCCCAGGCCAGGCAATGTATCCTGCCTGATCCCAAGACCTAAGGGGCCCACCTATTTGCCTTGACCTCCCTCCAGCCACAACGACATGCCCCTGGTCCTGAGGCAGTTGCACCACAATGGGCTCCAGGCTGTTAATCTGCGCAAGGTCAGCCACGGCCACACCAGCTTGGACGGGCTGAAAGACGGTCTCGTGGGTGCGCAGGCACCAAGGGGACACACAAGGTGTCCCCGTGGCTGCTGGGGAATAGTGGGGTAGTTTGGGGGCCTCCGAGACCACAGGTTAGTCACATTGGAACTATGTTACCATAGTGACCTAGAAAGTGCCATGCCATGGATGCTGGGGGCTACAGGGGTCACCGTGAGCCACCCTGATGGGCATCCAAGTACCACAGAAAAAAACAATGCGTTACAGGTGACTTCTGGGCACAGTGAGCACTGTGCCAGCTGAGGAGGCGATGAGAAGCCCAAGGAGTTCCAAGCCCCAAACCAAGCCCTGGCCTTCCCTCACTTCTGGTCAGCCTACGTCCCACGCCAGACCCACCAACGGGATGCCGTGCGCCTCACCCCGGAGCAAATCGACCTCATCTGCCTCACGTGTGCCTCCTATTCTGCGCTGGAGCTTGTGACCTCAGTTAAAGGTACACGGGGGACTTCCCTGGTAGTCCAGAGGTTAGGACTCCACGCTTCCACTGCAGGGGGCTCGGGTTGGATCCCCGCTCACCGGGGAAGAGGCTCAGGTTCAAGGGCTCCTGCTTTGAACCATCTTCTACTCAGCATGTAGAAATCAAAGCCTTCATCTGCCCTCCTAAGCCTTGTCCTCTCTCTCCAATTATGGAGTCAACAGACACTTACTGAGCCCCTAAGATATGTCAAGCACTGGTAGGCACTGGACATAACCTGATGAGACAGGAGGGAAAGGTTCAGTAGAACACAGGGTTATAGATAAGGCACTTAAAAATACGTGAGAAATTCAAACTGTGTATGGTGCTATGAAGGAGCAGTTATGTAAGGCTGTGGGAGTCTACGTCAGCAGGAAAGAGATGGATGCGGCTTGAGGAGGGCCTCCCTTAAGAAATAAACTCTGGGGACTACTCTGGTGGTGCAGTGGTACAGAATCCGCCTGCCAACACTATTTACGGTGGCCAGGACAGGGAAGCAACTGAAGTGTCCATCGAGAGACGAACAGATAAAGAAGATGTGGCACATATATACAATGGACTCTTACTCCGCCATAAAAGGAAATGAAACTGAGTTATTTGTAGTGAGGTGGATAGACCCAGAGTCTGTCATACAGAGTGAAGTAAGTCACAAAGAGGAAATCAAATACCGTATGCTAATACATATATATGGAATCTAAAAAAAAAGGTTCTAATGAACCTAGGGGCAGGGCAAGAATAAAGACGCAGACATAGAGAATGGACTTGAGGACTCGGGGAAGGGGAAGGGTAAGCTGGGAGGCAGTAAGAGAGTAGCATTGACAAATATACAATACCAAATGTAAAATACCTGGCTAGTGGGAAGCAGCTGCACAGCACAGGAAGATCAGCTCAGTGCCTTGCAACCACCTAGAGGGGTGGGATCAGGAGGGTGGGAGGGAGATGCAGGAGGGAGGGGATGTGGGGATATACGTATGCATGCAGCTGATTCCCTTTGTTATACAGCAGAAACTGACACACCAGCGTAGAGCAATTATACTCCAACAAAGACGTTTAAAAATAAAAACAAAAAAACAATCCGCCTGCCAAGGCAGGGGACACAGGTCGGCTACCTGGTCAAGGAAGCTCCCACATGCCGCGGAGCCAGTAAGCCCGCGAGCCACCACTACCGAGTCCACGTGCCACAATTAGTGAGGACCGCGTGCTCAGAGCCCGTGCTCGGCAACATGAGAAGCCACTCCACTGAGAAGCCCGTGCACCGCAGAGAAGAGTAGCCCCGGCTCGCCGCAACTACAGAAAGCCCGTGCCCGGCAACGAAAGCCCAACGCAACGAAAAATAAATAAATAAATAAATTCATTCATTAAACAAATAATCAAAAGTTATATTAAAAAAAAGAAAGAAACGAAAAGCAAAAATCTCTGCTGGGAATTCCCCGGTGCTCCGGTGGTCTAGTGGTTAGGACCCCGGAACTCCACTTCAGGGGGCCCGGGTTCAATCCCTGGTTGGGGAACTGAGATCCTGCAAGCTGGCATCGCAGCCCAATTAAAAATGCAATAAAATAAAATATAACTAAATAAGAAAAGAAAGCATCTCTGATTCAAGGTCTAAAGGGTGAGAAGGTGTTTATCGGGCCAGTATGTCGGCAGAAAACGTTTCCCATTTCAGTAAGTAGCACCTCCATTTACCCAATTACATACCCTTAACCCACATTCCCCCCATCCAATTCATCACTAACTCCTATTCACCTCCAAGCCATCACTAACCTTCCAAATAGGACTCTAACCTGCCTGCTTTACTCCACCTCCAAGGCCACCACTGTGCACAAAGCCAGTCTCCTAATGAGTCTCCCCAAATCCAGTCCTGCCCCCTCCTAGCCATTCTCTTACACTAGCCAGTATGGTGTCTGAAAAAGGCAGCTCTGCCAACCCCACTTCTCTCTTTATACCCTGCAATGGCTTCCCACCAAGTTTACGATCAATCCCAAACAGATGATGGACTGCAGGCTGAAAGACAACAAGGAGGTAGGGAGGGTGTCAGGTTCGAAAGAGGGATGAAGGGTCTGGACAGACAGCAAAAAGGGCTGAAAAGAAAATGATCAGCACTTGCACAACAGTCCTGATGCAGGCAGGAAAAATGCAGCAATAGTGAAGGCATACCAAGAGCCACTTTTGATTTCTGCAATGCCCTTTGCAGTTCCCCATGTGCTTCATTGATAACTGTGATTCTCAAACCTAGCTGTACATTAGAATCATCTGGGGACATTTGAAAAACTACCAATGGCCAGGCCTCACCCTAAACCAATTACATCACAATATACAGTTCACTGGGGCAGGAATTTTGTCTGTGTCGTTCACTGGACATATGAAAAGTAAGTGGCACATACGTGCTGCTCAGAAAATAGTTCCTGAATGAATGAAGGAAGGAAGGAAGGAAGGAAGGAAGGAATGCACCACTATCACCTGAGATCCAAGGAAGAATTCTTTTCAAACCTTAGGGAGTCACCAGGCAACGACAGTTACCATGGCAGCCGTGGGAAACACAATACCAAGTGACACTAACACTCCCAGGAGCCCACACTGGTTTCCACAGTAAGTAAACCTTTCTCGTTTCTAAAGAACTATACTGGGACATACGCATCTCAGTAACAGCTAGAGGTTACTCAATGTCTGCTGGGAGCAGGAGGAAAAGACAAGGGCCTTACACACTATCGAAAGCCACGACAGGAAGAAACTAGGGGCCACGGGCAGAGACAGACAGGCTCCGACAGGCTCCAATCCCTGTGACATTCCGAGGTGATCCCATTGGAAGGGCTCGAGCACGAGAAAGCAGCCACTAACCAGCTACCCTGTCTCAGATATTTGGAGAAAGTCAATGCAAATACATACCTATGCATTATTCCTTTCTGATCATTCTTTCAGTGTATCCTTTCGGGCTTTGTGCAAAGCGATTCTTTCTTTGGTACCTGAAAAAGGAGTGGCACGTGTCAACGGATGAAACATGTCAGAGCAGACCTCCAAGGAGCTCTGCAGCTCACGAACGAGGAGCTCCGAGTCCTGGGAAAGAATCGTGAAAGTAGTGTAGAATCACAAGATCTTAGAGCATCCTTTATATCAGCCCCCCCCCCATCATATCACCAATCAGTGGGCATCAGCCTATACAGGAACTCTTGAACTCTGCAGTGACAGACAACCCAGCACTCTCTAGACAGATACAGGCATTGCTCGTTGCTACAGCAGTCGATATCAAATTCACAATCTGACTCCCTGGCACGCATCACTCCCAGGCTGCCTTCTGGAATGGGACACCCCAGGGCACACCTCATCTCTTTTCCATCTGGCACATTTCCCAAACACATGAGGACAATGTTGTTCTTCCTAAAGTTCTCTTTAGGAAGAGAACTTTAGGGCTCCCACGTCACCCTCCTAAATCACTCCTTCCTGTGTTTAGGACTTTCAGGAGCCCCCAAGGGTTTCGCACCCCAAGGACATGACAAGCATTGGCATCAACGTGCCTGCTACAGATTCTGGGAAAGGGGCAGGGCCACACAACAGTCTGGCAAATGTGACTGACTACCTGACGTGAGAGTACATCGGACAACCTCAGCCTCTCTTCAGTCCTCAGCCTCTATCCAAGGTTTCTCCATAGCACACGATTGACATTTTGGGCCAGCTCATTCTTTTGGGGTGGTGGGGAAAGGCTGTCCTGTGCCTTGTACGATATGTGGTACCATCCTGGCCTCTACCCACTAGATGCCTGCAGCACCGCCCCGACCAGATGTGAACCAAGGAAAATGTCTCCAGCCATTGTCAAACGTGCTGGGGGAAGGGTGAGGGCAAAATCACCCTCACTCAAGAGCCACTGCTCTATCCCATGGCGCTGTTCACCCATGAGTACTCAAAACGCTCTCCTCTGCTGGCTTAACAGCTAACCCTCCAGAAAGTCTATCGTGTATCAAAATGCTATAGGAAATTGAGTAGTATTTATCTCTATAACGGTATCTCCTGACACCAAAGGAATACTCTTTCTCCAGAGGTTAAGAACCTCCCAGGTGCTTAATCCGCATTTACCTTATCTCCTACCCCAGGCAC
This sequence comes from Kogia breviceps, assembly GCF_026419965.1. NCBI lineage: Eukaryota > Metazoa > Chordata > Mammalia > Artiodactyla > Physeteridae > Kogia > Kogia breviceps. The sequence continues at coordinate 32,094,739 of NC_081320.1, forward strand.
TGGAAATGACAGAAATGATCTGACACCCATTTTCGGGATCCGTTCAAGAAGTACCAGTAGTGTAAGGCTTTCTGGCAACCTGAACAACCGAACTCACGTAGAATATCCTGCCTGACCCTGGCTTTGTGAGACAAGCCGCAAACCTGTAGCAGGACCCTCCTCGCTGCTATTTACAGAATCGAGGCAGCTGACTGGAAAGCCGGTGGAGGTGAACAAGCCAAGAAAGCAGTGGGCTCAGCATGAGAAGCTGGAAAGGGTGACAAGGGAGGGGAGAATGAGCCTCAGCTGAAAAGAAAGGGGAAAAGTACCAAGCGATGAGTTCTCTTGACTGAAGAGAAGATATGCTGAAGGCCATCAGCTTGCCCTCGGGGCCGCCCTCAGCTGTCTGGGGAGCTATAAAGGAAGGGTGAGCCTGGATCTAGGACTCCGGACCCCTGGTGTCGGACCCCAGGCCTGACCATTCACTCAGACTCTCAATAAATAACTTGTATTCAAAGACCTTGCACGGGGACCCCATCTGGGAAAACATCGCCACACCCTCATAAGTTACAGGGCGAGACCCGAACTGGCCAAGCCATGACAGGAGCTGTGAGGGTGACAAAACAGCATTGCAGGGATCCGACATCGGATCACCACAAGCCCTCCGCCCTCCTGGCTCCTAATGCCAGGGCCCCATCACCGCGTATCCTCGGACCCCCGTCCTGCCTCCAACACGCACCCTTCCCCAAGGTTGGCCGGGGCCTGGAGTCACCAGCCCTTGTTCGGACCTACCCACCTCGCCGCTGCTGAGCTCTACACATCCCGCTCCTTCCACACGCTTCGCCAATTCCGTGGCCCTGACTGAGCCACGCCAGCCACCGATCGCCAGAACTTGGCGCGCCCGTGAAGTCACTGTCGTGCGCCTCTCCGGCAGCAAGGGGAATAGGGCTCTGGCACCCCGGCTGCGGCTCTTGTCGCTCGTGGCTCGGTTGCTTCTGGCGCTTCGCCGGGACCTCACGGTCCGCGGTCCCAACGAGCCCCGGCCCGTGGTGCGCATCCCGCGAGCTCTACAGTGGCGGCAGGAAGAGCGGCAGAGCGGGCAGCGGAGCCCCCCGCGACCGGTGCTGGTGCGACCCGGGCTGCTGCTGATCTCCGCGTGGCGGCCCGAGTTGAACCAGCCGGTACGCCTCACGCTGGGCCCTTGTCAGCCCGCGCCACTGGCTTCGCGCCGCACCCACGAGGACCAATTCTCAACATGTAGAAAACAAAAATAAAGCCTTGACCTTCCCTCCTAAGCCTTGTCCTCTGTCTCCAATTAGGGATTTAACAGACACTTACTGAGCCCCGAAGATATGCCAAGCACTGGCAGGCACTGGAGATAAAATGATGAGGCAGGAGGGAAAGGATCAGTAGAACAGAGGGTTATAAAAAGGGAACTTACAAATGTCTGTGAAATTAAAACTGTGTATGGTGCTCGAAAGGAGCAGTTACTTAAGGCTGTGGGAGTCTGTGTCAGCAGGGAAGAGACTGGTGGGGCTTGAGGAGGGCCTCCCTTAAGAAATAATCTCTGGGGACTTCCCTGGTGGTGCAGTGGTTCAGAATCCGCCTGCCAGCACAATTTACAGTAGCCAGGACCGGGAAGCAACCTAAGTGTCCATCGACAGACGAACAGATAAAGAAGATGTGACACATACATACCATAGAATATGACTCAGCCATAAAAGAAATGAAACTGAGCTATTTGTAGTGAGGTGGATAGACCTCGAGTCTGTCATACAGAGTGAAGTAAGTCAGGAAGAGAAAAACAAATATCGTATGCTACCACATATATATGAAACATATATATATATATATATATATATATATGTATGTATATAAAGGTTCTCATGAACCTAAGGGCAGGGCAGGAATAAAGACGCAGATAGAAAATGAACTTGAGGACACGGAGAGGGGGAAGGGTAAGCTGGGACGAAAGAAGAGTAGCATTGACATATATACAATACCAAATGTAAAATACCTAGCTAGCGGGAAGCAGCTGCACAGCACAGGGAGTTCAGCTCAGTGCCTTTCGACCACCTAGAGGGTTGCGCACAGGAGGGTGAGAGAGAGAGACGCAGGAGGGAGGGGATATGGGGATATAGGCATGCATATAGCTGATTCACTTTGTTACACAGCAGAAACTGACACACCAGTGTAAAGCAATTACACTCCAACAAAGATGTTTAAAAACAAAAACAAAAACAAACAATCCGCCTGCCAAGGCAGGGGACACGGGTTTGCACCCTGGTCCGGGAAGGCCCCACATGCCACGGAGCCAGTAAGCCTGCGCGCCACCTCTACCGAGCCCACGCGCCAAAACTACTGAGGACCGCGTGCAGCATAAAGCCCATGGTCCGCCACATGAGAAGCCACTGCACTTAGAAGCCCGGGCACCACAACGAAGAGTAGCCCCTGCTCGCCGCAACTACCGAAAGCCCACGCGTGGCAATGAAGAACCAATGCGACCCAAAATTCATTCATTCATTCATTCATTAAACAATTAATCAAAACTTATATTGAAAAAAGAAAGAAACGAAAAGTAAAAATCTCTGCTGGGAATTCCCCGGTGGTCCAGTGGTTAGGACCCCGTGCCTCCACTTCAGGGGGCCCGGGTTCAATCCCTGGTTGGGGAACTGAGATCCTGCAAGCTGGCATCGCAGCCCAAATAAAAATGCAATAAAATAAAATATAACTAAATAAAACAAGAAAGCATCTCTGATTCAAGGTCTAAAGGGTGAGAAGGTGTTTATCGGGCCAGTATGTGGGCAGAAAACGTTTCCCATTTCATTAAGTAGCACCTCCATTTACCCAATTCCACACCCTTAACCCACATTCCCCCCATCCAATTCATCACTAACTCCTATTCACCTCCAAGCCATCACTAACCTTCCAAATAGGACTCTAACCTGCCTGCTTTACTCCACCACCAAGGCCACCACTGTGCACAAAGCCACTCTCCTAATGAGTCTCCCCAAATCTACTCCTGCCCTCTCCTAGCCATTCTCTTACAGTAGCCAGTGCGGTGTCTGAAAAAGGCATCTCTGCCAACACCACTTCTCTCTTTATACCCTGCAATGGCTTCCCACCAAGTTTACGATCCATCCCAAACTGATGATGGACTGCAGGCTGAAAGACAACAAGGAGGTAGGGAGGGTGTCAGGTTCGAAAGAGGGATGAACGGTCTAGGCAAACAGCGAAAAGGGCTGAAAAGAAAATGATCAGCACTTGCACAACAGTCCTGATGCAGGCAGGAAAGAAAATGCAGGAAGAGTGAAGGAATACCAATAGCCACTTTTTATTTCTGCAATGCCTTTGCAATTCCCAAAGTGCTTCATCGATAACTGTGATTCTCAAACCTCGCTGTACATGAGAATCATCTGGAGAGATTTTAAACGCTACCAATGGCCAGGCCTCAGCCCAAGCCAATTAAATCAGCATAGACATTTCACTGTATTACATTTTATTCCCTGCCCCCAAACATCCATTTAGACCCAGGAGAAGGAAAAGGGGATGTGACTAGCAATAGAGAGAAATTTTCTGCACAACAATGGCCATGGCAAGCTTAGGCGCTTTGGGTGAAATCTCTCTGGGAAGTACTGGCAGTGGAAGAAAAAGCCAAACTGACACACAAGTATTGCCTGGTGTGCATTTCCAGCCTCTGCCTTCTTTCTCATCTCTTGGTGGCAGGTGGAGGAAGTGGAGAAACGGTGAAACTTCTTTATAAACCGGCAGAAGGTCATAGCATCCTCTCACTATCTCTGCATAGGTTCTAGTCTCTGCAGCACTACAGAAGCTTTGCCCAAAGTAATGAACAGTTGAAAGTCAAATGTAATACTTCATCAGATGACTTAAAAATGCTTGCACACTGGAAAGAATTGCAGAGAACACAAATGGACCCAGAGCAACCTTTGCCAAAAGAGAATACTGTGCTCAATGTACAGCCATAGCTCTTTTCCACATGAGCAAACAGTCAGGAGGATAAAAGAACTTGGTCAAACTCACACAAGTAAGTAGGACAGAATCTGGTCTGTCTGTCCTAAGCGTTGTGTTCTTTAACCCAGGCTAGCTTTTCTCAGATCTGATTCATGCATACTGTAACCATATACCTCTGTTTGCCTCGAATCTTCCCTGTTTATACGTATGCCTGCTGCCGTTTTAAATACGGCCCACTTGGACTCCCCAAAGCAACCGAGAAGACACAATCATTTGGTCACTCTATACATGGACCACTGTGGTGGGGCTGCCCAGGAAGCTTATTTAAAAAGTGCAGCTTAGGGCTTCCCTGGTGGCGCAGTGGTTCAGAGTCCGCCTGCCGATGCAGGGCACACGGGTTCATGCCCCGGTCCGGGAAGATCCCACATGCCGCGGAGCAGCTGGCTCCGTGGGCCATGGCCGCTGAGCCTGCACTCCGCAACGGGAAAGACCACAACAGTGAGAGGCCCACGCACCACACACACACACACACACACACACACACACACAAGTTGCAGCTTCCTGAGCCCTACTCTACATCTAGATAAGTTTTCTGAGGGTTGTCTCAAGAATCCAGGTACAAGTCTTTTTAAGTGCTTTTGTGGAACTCCCCAGGTGAGTCTCTCACTCTCCTAAGTTAAGAAACCGTTTATTCCGCCTCCCCCAGATGCCCAGCCAGGTCCTGTTAAGGTTGGAGTCCCCGCACCACATCACAGGGATGCTCCCAGCCAAGTCATCTCTGGAGCCTTGGAGAATCTGAATGGTCTCATGCTGGCCCACCTGCCACGACAAACCTCCTCCAGAGCATTCCCCTTCACACTTCACCTTCTACCACTCCCAAAGGCAGTCTGCTCCAATGAGGCCTGACTTCGTCTGTCCTAAGGGGCACCCGCTGATTCAAGCACTTTAGGAGAACAAGGTGCTGTGCTTCTCAACCAGGGTGGCCCGACCTCTAAAATGGTAGTCCAAGCAGTCTCTACCTCCTGGGCACATCCCCTCTGCAACAGCCCAAGTACACGAATGTCCCATCTTTGCTTTCTCAAGGTCGGCAACAGGGAGTCCCCTCCTAAAGAAGGTTCTCTCTCATTGCCACACTATCCAAGGCTGCCCCAAATGTGCTTCCTCCCTGTGGGCCTGCTCAGGCTAAGGGCAGAGTCATCTCTTTCGTCTCTGAGTCGGACCAAATCGTCTTCGTAACACCTCTTCACGGTGTTGACCATGTCTTTCACAGGGGCTGCTGCTGAGCCTTTCTCTCATCCTTTCATGGTGGAGAGAGAGAGGGGATTCTAATGATTCTTACCTCTAGGGGAGAGGGCGAGTGTCATGATTATGTGATCATTCGGTATGATGTCCTTTCGACAGGAATTTGTTTGGACTTTCACGTTAAAGTGGGCCCACCATTCCCACTTTGTGAGGTCATTCAGCACCCTCATTTTGCACCTTTAACATCTCTCTCAGTATCACCTTGGAAATGTTTGAAACGGCATGAGTTTGTCCTCACGTTCCTATCAGCTGGGAATCCGGGGCCCCAACATGAACCTAACCATTGAGCGCAACACCTCTCCACGACCTGTGTAACACTGGGTAGGCCCCTTCACCTCTCGGGTTTTTGAAGCCCTCGGGTGTAAAAATGGGAGGGTTCTATGAATCTATATTTGGGGCAGGACAAGGTCGAGAAGAGTGTGTCTCTGCTTTTATTCTTCCAAAATGGAATGTCTGCCCTCTCTTCCCCATGGGTCCACATGTCACTTGTCCTTCAGGCCCACTGCCAAGGAGCCTTCCCTGATTCCCCAGTCCACACAAATCTCTGCCTCTTAGGGTCAGGGCCGTACAACCTAGCTGCCTCCTCACGTTCATCTTGCCTCTCAAGCCGATCTCACGATGTGGGTCTCTCTTGCCCTCCTGTGGCCCCTGGGGCTGTGCCAGCCCACCGGCACGCCCCACGTGGGCTGTCTACTAGACTAGGGCATGGGTGGGGAGGCCCCGGTGTGAGGGCCCAGGCAGAGTACCTCTGCCTCCACCCTGCTCTCCTCCACAGAACTGCCCCTCCTCCTCAAGCCTGACCCCCAAGTCACAGGTTCCATACGATGACCTCACTGGCTAGTGAGCACCTCACCGGCATTCCACAGTTTCCATGGCAGTGTAACTGTGCAAACAAAGTTTGCTGCCCTCAGAGAAACTTCCCTACTGGTTCTCCACCAGAGACCAATCTCTTTGGTTGTCTGAGACAGAATGTGTGACCGGATCCTCTACACATATTCCAACCTGTGCTCTGTTCCCTGGCTGGGCGGTGCAGGAGGAACAGCGAGACCGGGCATCTGCGGAACAGGCGTGGGGTACACACAACCTCACCTGGCTGCCACGTGTTTCTGTGGCTCTTGCCCACTACGTACACCCGAGTGCTTTCCCAGATGTAAGTAATACCAGTGTGACCTGGGACACCTTCAGGGTCCCACAGTGCTCACTGCTGAGGACAAGTGAAAGGTCAGCCCCGGACTAGTGTGCAGGAAGCTTCTGATCTTTATAAATATAGCCTTCCGCTTTGGGCTACAGGATGCTTCCATTCAGACCCTTTCCTGATGGGCCTCTTAGCAAAAGACAAGTGCGTTGTTGTGGGCAAGTGGTACATGGAGCAGTTTGAGGAAGAGGGCCACTCCTGAACCACACCTTCAAACCCAGGCACCTCTGTGCTGGCACGGAGACATCGAGATCGGTCCCCTCAGACACATCCCATACTGAGCTGCTGAGTACTAGGGGAGACGGTGGTGCCATAGTCATGGGAAGGACGGAAGAACCAAGGGGCGGGGGGTGATGAAGTGCTAGTGAGACCGGAGGGCTGAGGAGATGGTGCCCCAGGAGGCTGGGTTGATGTGAGCCTAGATATGGTACCCAGAAGCCGGGTTCTGAGTCTCCTGTTCACTCTGCCTCAGTAGTGGACCTCGTGCTACTCTAGATACAAGGATCCCAGGGCGAGAGTTCAGTGTGTTTGAAACAGGCAGTATACATGGGGCCCAAGAGGGGTGGCCAAGGTGGGAGTGGTCCTGAACCAAGTTATATTAGATGATTGTTTTCGAAATCTTGAAAGGCATTTCCATGAAAGCCTCAGAAATGACAGACAGCAAGAAATGGTTGGTTTCTCTGTTGTGGAAGGGACAGATGGAGAGGATCATGAGTGCAATGACTTTCGGGCTCTACTGTTTTCCCTGGAAACGGTGAAGAGACTTCCTCATGTGCTGCAGCCGTACGCTCCAGGAATTGCCTTTGCAGCCAGTTTCCCTTCTCCAGGGACTCAGAGAGGTGATGGGCCAAGGCTGTGCTTTGGATGTCCAGTAGATGAAAGGTCTTCGGCCAGAAACTGGGAGAGACTTCAGAGAGGGAAATCCTGCCAGGAGACTGTGTACAGCCGAAGGGACTGATCACTTCTGATTTTCTTTGCAGCAGCAGCGGCTCCCGTTTCTCCTCCGACACCTGGTCACTACCACGTCCTCTACCGGGGATGTGAAGAAACGCAGTTGGGCTGGCACGGGGAGACCTACTGCCTGGCTGGTGGCTACCGGGCCTACGGGGACGTTCCTTTGGCCACACCAGCAAAGGTGGAAGCCAAGAAGCCAGTCCCCAGACGAGCTCTGAAGAGAAAGCGTGCTCCGGAGGAGTTGGACGGAGATCTCTGCTGCTCCAGACCGAAAATCCGGCGATTGCAGGAGTCAAGCAGCTTACTAGGATTACAAGGTGCTGTGATGCTCAAGCAGAGTGGCCCCACCTCTGGGCACATCCCCTCTGCAACAGCCCAAGTACACGAATGTCCCATTTTGGCTTTTGCAAGGTCGGCAACAGGGAGTCCCTTCCTAAAGAAGGTTCTCTCTCATTGCCACACTATCCAAGGCTGCCCCAAATGTGCTTCCTTCCTGTGGGCCTGCTCAGGCTAAGGGCAGAGTCATCTCTTTCCTTCTCTGAGTCGGACCAAATCGTCTTAGTAACACCTCTTCACGGTGTTGACCATGTCTTTCACGGGGGCTGCTGCTGAGCCTTTCTCTCATCCTTTCATGGTGGAGAGAGGGAGAGAGAGGATTCTAATGATATTTACCTCTAGGGGAGAGGGCGAGTGTCATGATTATGTGATCATTCGGTATGATGTCCTTTCGACAGGAATTTGTTTGGACTTTCACGTTAACGTGGGCCCACCATTCCCACTTTGTGGGGTCATTCAGCACCCTCATTTTGCACCTTTAACATCTCTCTCAGTATCACCTTGGAAATGGTTGAAATGGCATGAGCTCTTCCTCACGTTCCTATCAGCTGTGAATCCGGGGGCCCAACATGAACCTAACCATTGAGTGCAACACCTCTCCACGACCTGTGTTAACACTGGGGAGGCCCCTTCACCTCTAGGGTTTTTGAAGCCCTCGGGTGTTAAAATGGGAGGGTTCTATGAATTTATATTTGGGGCAGGACAAGGTCGAGAAGAGTGTGTCTCTGCTATTCTTCTTCCAAAATGGAATGTCTGCCCTCTCTTCCCCATGGGTTCACATGTCACTTGTCCTTCAGGCCCACTGCCAAGGAGCCTTCCCTGATTCCCCAGTCCACACAAATCTCTGCCTCTTAGGGTCAGGGCCCTACAACCTAGCTGCCTCCTCACGTTCATCTTGCCTCTCAAGCCGATCTCACGATGTGGGTCTCTCTTGCCCTCCTGTGGCCCCTGGGGCTGTGCCAGCCCACCGGCACGCCCCGCGTGGGGTGTCTACTAGACTAGGGCATGGGTGGGGAGGCCCCGGTGTGAGGGCCCAGGCAGAGTACCACTGCCTCCACCCTGCTCTCCTCCACAGAACTGCCCCTCCTCCTGAAGCCTGCCCCTCAACTCACACGTTCCTTATAGGACCTCACTGGCTAGTGATGACCTCACAGGCCTTCTCACAGTTTCCATGGCAGGGTAACGATGCAAACGTGCTGCTGCCCTCAGAGATACTTCCCTACCGGTTCTCCACCAGAGACCAATCTCTTTGGTTGTCTGAGAGAGAATCCCTCACCAGACCTTCTGCATTTACTCTAACCTGTCCTACGTTCCCTGAGAGGGCAGTGCACGAGGTACACCGACACCGGGCATCTGTCCAAGAGGCATGGTGTACGCACAACTTCCCCTGGCTGCCACATGTTCCCTGGGGCTTGCCCAGCACATACACCTGAGCAGTTTCCCAGCTGTAACGAATACCAGTGACCCGCGGCACCTTCAAGGACCCACAGTGCTCACTGCTGAGGACAAGTGAAAGGTCATCCCTGGACAAGTGTGCAAGAAGGTTCTGATCTTTATCAAAGGAGCCTTCCCCTTTGGGCTACAGGATGCTTCCATTCAGACCCTTTCCTGATGGGCCTCTTAGCAAAAGACAAGTGCGTTGTTGTTGGCGAATGGTCAATGGAGCAGTTTGAGGAAGAGGGCCACCCTTGAACCGCACCTTCAAACCCAGGCACCTCTGTGCTGTCGTGTAGACATCTAGATCGGTCCCGTCAGACACATCCCATACTGAGCGGCTGAGTACTAGGGCCGACGGTGGTGCCCTATTGATGGCAGGAGCAGAAGAACCAAGGGGGCGTGATGAAGTGCTAGTGAGACCGGAGGGCTGAGGAGATGGTGTCCCAGGAGGCTGGGTTGATGTGAGCCTAGACATGGTACTCAGAACCCGGTTCTGAGTCTCCCGATCACTCTGCCTCAGTATGTGGCCTGTTCTAATCGAGATAAAAGGATCAGAGGACTAGAGTTCCGTGTGGTTGAAACAGGCACTGTAAAAATGGGACCCAAGAGGGGTTGCCAAGGTGGGAGGGGTTCTGAACCAACTTATATTAGATTACCTTTTTGCAAAACTTGAACGATATTTCCATTAAAGCCTCACAAGTGACAGACTGCAGGAAATGTTTTCTCTGTTGTGGAAGGGAGAGATGGAGAGGATCATGCTTGCAATGACTTTCGTGTTCTACTGTTTGCCCTGGAAACGGTGAAGGGACTCCCTCATCTGCTGCAGCCGTAGGCCCTAGGAATCGCTTTTGCAGCCAGGGTCCCTTCTCCAGGGACTCAGAGAGGTGATGGGCCAAGGCTGTGTTTTGGATGTCCAGTAGATGAAAGGTCTCTGGCCAGAAACTGGGAGAGACATGAGAGAGGGAGATTCGGCCAGGAGACTGTGCACAGCAGAAGGGACTGATCACTTCTGATTTTCTTTGCAGCAGCAGCGGCTCCCGTTTCTCCTCCTACAGCTGGTCACTGCCACGTCCTCAACCGAGGGTGTGGGGAAACGCAGTTGGGCTGCCATGGGGAGACATACTGCCGGGCTGGTGGCTACCGGGCCTACGGGGATGTTCCTTCGGCCACGCCAGCAAAGGTGGAAGCGGAGCAGGAGCCAGTCGCCAGACGTGCGCCCAAGAGAAAGCGCGCTCCGCAAGACTCGGACGAAGATCTTTGCTCCCGACCCCAAATCCGGTGATTGTAGCATGGTGCCAGGAGGCGGACTCCACAGAATCTTGCTGGCTGAGCCATTCTCAAGAGAGGGCCATGGCAAAGCTCACAAGGTTACCAAACGACCCCCCCCACAACCCCCCATTTCCTGCTCCCCGAAGCAAGAACAGGATGGAGAGTCAAGCAGCACACACCCTGCCCCGAGATTCACATGCTCCTTTATTCCCAGCCCCTTCTGTCCCCAGTGGCGTCCCCTACTGCTTGGCAAAGTGTTTTTCTGTAACAGATTTCTAAAGGTCGCCACAGCTCAGACTTAGGTCACTACCCCTGTGCTAGGCACTCCTGCCACCCGGGAAAGGTTCCAAAGGTGGAGCAGCTCAGGGGGTGCCAGGGATCAGAGCAAAAACTTGAGAGGCTGGGGATGAAGGAGTTTGGGCACAGTCCCTAAAGCATCTCAGTGGTTGAGCTTCTGTGAGAAGGCACATCCCCACTGTGTGGGGAGGTGGTGGGGGGAAGGGGTCCCTAGAGGAGGCAGCTAGGGGGAGGGCCTGAGGCTGGAAATGGGGAATGGCGTGCGGCCTCTGAGCGAGCACAGGCACTTAGCCCTTGAGGTTTCTGGGAAAGCTAGAGCCACAAGGGCCACGAGAGAAGGCAAGTGGAGCAGCAGAAGCCAGGTGCCAGATCTCTCCTCAGAACCTATACTTCTCCACGAGGCCGGGCCTTCCACACTGATGTAGGAGCAATCCTGGCCAGAAGGACAGCCAGCGGCAGCTCTGGGAGGAAGGGTGCTGCACTGGGGGCTCTGCTGCCATGGAAATGACTTCATTTCCTTCCACTCAAATACCGTATGGACTGGGTTCCTGCTCTGGTGAGTAAAAGGGTCGCTGACTCTCCCCAGAAGGTTGTTCAGTTCACATCCCCAAAGTCCCTCTATTCGGGCCCTGGGGGGCGTGTAGCAACTCCTGAGGGCGCTCTTTCCTGAGGCTGGCTGACCGAAGTGGGGGAGGTTCCTGATAGGTCCCAGGTGCTGGTTGAAGTCCCCAGAGAATGGTCATGAAGGCTGGAGAGGCAAGTAGGTGGAGAGAGAAGGCCGGGGGCAGAGGGCCCCTACCTGAATCCAGAGCTCACAAGGTTATTACCCCCCACCATTTCCAGAAACTATCTCTTCCCCCATACCAGCCCCAATGTCCCGGTACCGGGAAACCGGGAGCCCAGAGCACTTGTGGCCACAGAGACACTCGCACGCAGCCCTCGGCGTGGGCGGGGCCTGCTGCAGGTGGATGGGGACGAGGTGTGCTCCCGGGATGCCTCGGGCTGAAGGTGGCCCCCTGAGAGAAGCACCCCAGCTTGGACAGGAAGTTTAGAGGCGGGGGAGAGCAAACTAGGGCGCCCCCTCGGAGCAGTGGGAGTGGGAAAAGGGCCGGGGGCAGAGGGCACCCGCGATGGGAGGCAAGTGGACTCTCAGGAGAGGCCAGCTGAGCCCGCGGAACCTGCCTCTGAGCAGGGTCAGGAGGGCAGTGCTGCCCTGTGGCTTCCGGGCTTCGTGGATCACGGCTCTCCGCACACGGGTCGTAGGGTCCTCTGACCCTGTATTGCCTCCCTCACCCAGGGCCCCTCCCGAGGCTGCGCCGCTGGGTGGCCTGTGTCGACGGGCACAACCCCATCGCCCGCACCTCTCAGACCCGCCGCCTCTGCCCACCTGCCTGGCCCTGTGCAGCTTGCGACCCGGGGGGCCTTGAGGGTCCCCGTGCACTCCGCCAGCGGCCTCTGCTGGGTCTGCTGCTCCTGCTGGGTCTGCTGCTGCGGCCAGTAACCCGTGTGCACATCACGCCGGCCACCTCAAGCACCCCAAGTCCGTGGGAGCGCTCACGGGCCCTGATGCGGGACTTCCCGCTTGTGGACGGGTGGCTGCAGTGTGTGAGGGATGCTTGGGGCCGTTGGGGGCCTAGCCTGGCCCTGGGCAGCGGAGGAGGTCCGGAGGTGCCCACACAAGCGTGGTGTGAGGGTCCCTCAGGCTGCCCCAGGCCAGGCAATGTATCCTGCCTGATCCCAAGACCTAAGGGGCCCACCCACTTGCCTTGACCTCCCTCCAGCCACAACGACATGCCCCTGGTCCTGAGGCAGTTGCACCACAATGGGCTCCAGGCTGTTAATCTGCGCAAGTTCAGCCACGGCCACACCAGCTTGGACGAGCTGAAAGACGGTCTCGTGGGTGCGCAGGCACCAAGGGGACACACAAGGTGTCACCGTGGCTGCTGGGGAATAGTGGGGTAGTTTGGGGGCCTCCGAGAACACAGGTTAGTCACATTGGAACTATGTTACCATAGTGACCTAGAAAGTGCCATGCCATAGATGCTGGGGGCTACAGGGGTCACCGTGAGCCACCCTGACGGGCATCCAAGTATCACAGAAAAAAAACTACGCGTTACAGGTGACTTCTGGGCACAGTGAGCGCTGTGCCAGCTGAGGAGGCGATGAGAAGCCCAAGGAGTTCCAAGCCCCAAACCAAGCCCTGGCCTTCCCTCACTTCTGGTCAGCCTACGTCCCACGCCAAACCCACCAACGGGATGCCGTGCGCCTCACCCCGGAGCAAATCGACCTCGTCCGCCTCACGTGTACCTCCTATTCTGCGCTCGAGCTTGTGACCTCAGTTAAAGGTACACGGGGGACTTCCCTGGTAGTCCAGAGGTTAGGACTCCACGCTTCCACTGCAGGGGGCTCGGGTTGGATCCCCGCTCACCGGGGAAGAGGCTCAGGTTCAAGGGCTCCTGCTTTGAACCATCTTCTACTCAACATGTAGAAAACAAAGCCTTGATCTGCCCTCCTAAGCCTTGTCCTCTCTCTCCAATTATGGAGTCAACAGACACTTACTGAGCCCCTAAGATATGTCAAGCACTGGTAGGCACTGGACATAACCTGATGAGACAGGAGGGAAAGGTTCAGTAGAACACAGGGTTATAGAAAAGGCACTTAAAAATATGTGAGAAATTCAAACTGTGTATGGTGCTATGAAGGAGCAGTTATGTAAGGCTGTGGGAGTCTACGTCAGCAGGAAAGAGATGGATGCGGCTTGAGGAGGGCCTCCCTTAAGAAATAAACTCTGGGGACTACCCTGGTGGTGCAGTGGTACAGAATCCGCCTGCCAACACTATTTACGGTGGCCAGGACAGGGAAGCAACCGAAGTGTTCATCGAGAGATGAACAGATAAAGAAGATGTGGCACATATATACAATGGACTCTTACTCCGCCATAAAAGGAAATGAAACTGAGCTATTTGTAGTGAGGTGGATGGACCCAGAGTCTGTCATACAGAGTGAAGTAAGTAACAAAGAGGAAATCAAATACCGTATGCTAATACATATATATGGAATCTAAAAAAAAAAAAGGTTCTAATGAACCTAGGGGCAGGGCAAGAATAAAGACGCAGACATAGAGAATGGACTTGAGGACTCGGGGAAGGGGAAGGGGAAGCTGGGAGGCAGTAAGAGAGTAGCATTAACAAATATACAATACCAAATGTAAAATACCTGGCTAGTGGGAAGCAGGTGCACAGCACAGGAAGATCAGCTTAGTGCCTTGCAACCACCTAGAGGGGTGGGATCAGGAGGGTGGGAGGGAGATGCAGGTGGGAGGGGATGTGGGGATATACCTATGCATGCAGCTGATTCCCTTTGTTATACAGCAGAAACTGACACACCAGCGTAGAGCAATTATACTCCAACAAAGATGTTTAAAAACAAAAACAAAAAAACAATCCGCCTGCCAAGGCAAGGGACAGGGGTTGGCTCCCTGGTCCAGGAAGCTCCCACATTCCGCGGAGCCAGTAAGCCCGCGAGCCACCACTACCGAGTCCACGTCCCACAATTAGTGAGGACCGCGTGCGCAGAGCCCGTGCTCCGCAACATGAGAAGCCACTGCACTGAGAAGCCCGTGCACCACAACGAAGAGTAGCCCCGGCTCGCCGCAACTACAGAAAGCCCGCGCCCGGCAACGAAAACCCAACGCAACGAAAAATAAATAAATAAATAAATGCATTCATTAACCAAATAATCAAAAGTTATATTAAAAAAAGAAACAAACGAAAAGCAAAAATCTCTGCTGGGAATTCCCCGGTGCTCCGGTGGTCTAGTGGTTAGGACCCTGTGCCTCCACTTCAGGGGGCCCGGGTTCAATCCCTGGTTGGGGAACTGAGATCCTGCAAGCTGGCATCGCAGCCCAATTAAAAATGCAATAAAATAAAATATAACTAAATAAAACAAGAAAGCATCTCTGATTCAAGGTCTAAAGGGTGAGAAGGTGTTTATCGGGCCAGTATGTGGGCAGAAAACGTTTCCCATTTCAGTAAGTAGCACCTCCATTTACCCAATTACACACCCTTAACCCACATTCCCCCCATCCAATTCATCACTAACTCCTATTCACCTCCAAGCCATCACTAACCTTCCAAATAGGACTCTAACTTCCCTGCTTTACTCCACCTCCAAGGCCACCACTGTGCACAAAGCCAGTCTCCTAATGAGTCTCCCCAAATCCAGTGCTGACCCCTCCTAGCCATTCTCTTACACTAGCCAGTATGGTGTCTGAAAAAGGCATCTCTGCCAACCCCACTTCTCTCTTTATACCCTGCAATGGCTTCCCACCAAGTTTAGGATCAATCACAAACAGATGATGGACTGCAGGCTGAAAGACAACAAGGAGGTAGGGAGGGTGTCAGGTTAGAAAGAGGGATGAAGGGTCTGGACAAACAGCGAAAAGGGCTGAAAAGAAAATGATCAGCACTTGCACAACAGTCCTGATGCAGGCAGGAAAAATGCAGCAATAGTGAAGGCATACCAAGAGCCACTTTTGATTTCTGCAATGCCCTTTGCAGTTCCCCACGTGCTTCATTGATAACTGTGATTCTCAAACCTAGCTGTACATTAGAATCATCTGGGGACATTTGAAAAACTACCAATGGTCAGGCCTCACCCTAAGCCAATTACATCACAATATACAGTTCACTGTGGCAGGAATTTTGTCGGTGTCTTTCACTGGACATATGAAAACTAAGTGGCACATACATGCTGCTCAGAAAATAGTTCCTGAATGAAGGAAGGAAGGAAGGAAGGAAGGAATGCACCACTATCACCTGAGATCCAAGGAAGAATTCTTTTCAAACCTTAGGGAGTCACCAGGCAAGGACAGTTACCATGGCAGCCGTGGGAAACACAATACCAAGTGACACTAACACTCCCAGGAGCTCACACTGGTTTCCACAGTAAGTAAACCTTTCTCGTTTCTAAAGGACTATACTGGGAAATACGCATCTCAGTAACAGCTAGAGGTTACTCAATGTCTGCTGGGAGCAGGAGGAAAAGACAAGGGCCTTACACACTATCGAAAGCCACGACAGGAAGAAACTAGGGGCCACGGGCAGAGACAGACAGGCTCCGACAGG
This sequence comes from Kogia breviceps, assembly GCF_026419965.1. NCBI lineage: Eukaryota > Metazoa > Chordata > Mammalia > Artiodactyla > Physeteridae > Kogia > Kogia breviceps. Next base: position 32,110,606 of record NC_081320.1, read on the forward strand.
CTCCAATCCCTGTGACATTCCGAGGTGATCCCATTGGAAGGGCTCGAGCACGAGAAAGCAGCCACTAACCAGCTACCCTGTCTCAGATATTTGGAGAAAGTCAATGCAAATACATACCTATGCATTATTCCTTTCTGATCATTCTTTCAGTGTATCCTTTCGGGCTTTGTGCAAAGCGATTCTTTCTTTGGTACCTGAAAAAGGAGTGGCACGTGTCAACGGATGAAACATGTCAGAGCAGACCTTCAAGGAGCTCTGCAGCTCAAGAACGAGGAGCTCCGAGTCCTGGGAAAGAATCGTGAAAGTAGTGTAGAATCACAAGGTCTTAGGACATCCTTTATATCAGCCCCCACCCCCTATCATATCACCAATCAGTGGGCATCAGCCTATACAGGAACTCTTGAACTCTGCAGTGACAGACAACCCAGCACTCTCTAGACAGATCAAGGCATTGCTCGTTGCTACAGCAGTCGATATCAAATTCACAATCTGACTCCCTGGCACGCATCACTCCCAGGCTGCCTTCTGGAATGGGACACCCCAGGGCACACCTCATCTCTTTTCCATCTGGCACATTTCCCAAACACATGAGGACAATGTTGTTCTTCCTAAAGTTCTCTGCTCCCACGTCACCCTCCTAAATCACTCCTTCCTGTGTTTAGGACTTTCAGGAGCCCCCAAGGGTTTCGCACCCCAAGGACATGACAAGCATTGGCATCAACGTGCCTGCTACAGATTCTGGGAAAGGGGCAGGGCCACACAACAGTCTGGCAAATGTGACTGACTACCTGACGTGAGAGTACATCAGACAACCTCAGCCTCTCTTCAGTCCTCAGCCTCTATCCAAGGTTTCTCCATAGCACACGATTGACATTTTGGGCCAGCTCATTCTTTTGGGGTGGTGGGGAAAGGCTGTCCTGTGCCTTGTACGATATGTGGTACCATCCTGGCCTCTACCCACTAGATGCCTGCAGCACCGCCCCGACCAGATGTGAACCAACGAAAATGTCTCCAGCCATTGTCAAACGTGCTGGGGGAAGGGTGAGGGCAAAATCACCCTCACTCAAGAGCCACTGCTCTATCCCATGGCGCTGTTCACCCATGAGTACTCAAAATGCTCTCCTCTGCTGGCTTAACAGCCAACCCTCCAGAAAGTCTATCGTGTTTCAAAATGCTATAGGAAATTGAATAGTATTTATCTCTATAACGGTATCTCCTGACACCAAAGGAATACTCTTTCTCCAGATGGTAAGAACCTCCCAGGTGCTTAATCCGCATTTACCTTATCTCCTACCCCAGGCACTGGAAATGACAGAAATGATCTGACACCCATTTTCGGGATCCGTTCAAGAAGTACCAGTAGTGTAAGGCTTTCTGGCAACCTGAACAACCGAACTCACGTAGAATATCCTGCCTGACCCTGGCTTTGTGAGACAAGCCGCAAACCTGTAGCAGGACCCTCCTCGCTGCTATTTACGGAATCGAGGCAGCTGACTGGAAAGCCGGTGGAGGTGAACAAGCCAAGAAAGCAGTGGGCTCAGCATGAGAAGCTGGAAAGGGTGACAAGGGAGGGGAGAATGAGCCTCAGCTGAAAAGAAAGGGGAAAAGTACCAAGCGATGATGAGTTCTCTTGACTGAAGAGAAGATATGCTGAAGGCCATCATCTTGCCCTCGGGGCCGCCCTCAGCTCTCTGGGGAGCTCTAAGGGAAGGGTGAGCCTGGATCTAGGACTCCGGACTCCTGGTGTCGGCCCCCAGGCCTGACCATTCACTCAGACTCTCAATAAATAACTTGTATTCAAAGACCTTGCACGGGGACCCCATCTGGGAAAACATCGCCACACCCTCATAAGTTACAGGGGGAGACCCGAACTGGCCAAGCCATGACAGGAGCTGTGAGGGTGACAAAAGAGCTTTGCAGGGATGCGACATCGGATCACCACAAGCCCTCCGCCCTCCTGGCTCCTAATGCCAGGGCCCCATCACCGCGTATCCTCGGACCCCCATCCTCCCTCCATCGCGCACCCTTCCCCAAGTTTGGCCGGGGCCTGGAGTCACCAGCCCCTGTTCTGACCTACCCACCTCGCCGCTGCCGAGCTCTACACATCCCGCTCCTTCCACACACTTTGCCAATTCCGCGGCCCTGACTGAGCCGCGCCAGCCACCGACCGCCAGAACTTGGCGCGCCCGTGAAGTGACTGTCGTGTGCCTCTCCCGCAGCAAGGGGAATAGGGCTCTGGCACCCCGGCTGCAGCTCTTGTCGCTCGTGTCTCGGTTGCTTCTGGCGCTTCGCCCGGACCTCACGGTCCGCGGTGCCAACGAGCCCCGGCCCGTGGTGCGCATCCCGCGGGCTCTACAGTGGCAGCAGGAAGAGCGGCAGAGCGGGCAGCGGAGCCCCCCGCGACCGGTGCTGGCGCGACTCGGGCCGCTGCTGATCTCCGCGTGGCGGCCCGAGTTGAACCAGCCGGTACGCCTCATGCTGGGCCCTTGTCAGCCCGCGCCACTGGCTTTGCGCGCCTGGACGAATCCCCGCGCCCACGAGGACCAATTCTCAACATGTAGAAAACAAAAATAAAGCCTTGAACTTCCCTCCTAAGCCTTGTCCTCTGTCTCCAATTAGGGATTCAACAGACACTTACTGAGCCCCTAAGATATGCCAAGCACTGGCAGGCACTGGAGATAAAATGATGAGGCAGGAGGGAAAGGATTAGTAGAACAGAGGGTTATAAAAAGGGAACTTAGAAATGTCTGTGAAATTAAAACTGTGTATGGTGCTCGGAAGGAGCAGTTACCTAAGGCCGTGGGAGTCTGTGTCAGCAGGGAAGAGACTGGTGGGGCTTGAGGAGGGCCTCCCTTAAGAAATAATCTCTGGGGACTTCCCTGGTGGTGCAGTGGTTCAGAATCCACCTGCCAGCACAATTTACAGTAGCCAGGACCGGGAAACAACCTAAGTGTCCATCGACAGACGAATAGATAAAGAAGATGTGACACATACATACCATAGAATATGACTCAGCCATAAAAGAAATGAAACTGAGCTATTTGTAGTGAGGTGGATAGACCTCGAGTCTGTCATACAGAGTGAAGTAAGTCAGGAAGAGAAAAACAAATATCGTATGCTACCACATATATATATAGATGTATATAAATGTTCTGATGAACCTAAGGGCAGGGCAGGAATAAAGACGCAGACAGAAAATTAACTTGAGGACATGGGAAGGGGGAAGGGTAAGCTGGGACGAAAGAACAGTAGCATTGACATATATACAATACCAAATGTAAAATACCTAGCTAGCGGGAAGCAGCTGCACAGCACAGGGAGTTCAGCTCAGTGCCTTTCGACCACCTAGAGGGTTGGGATCAGGAGGGTGAGAGAGAGAGACGCAGGAGGGAGGGGATATGGGGATATAGGCATGCATAGAGCTGATTCACTTTGTTACACAGCAGAAACTGACACACCAGGGTAAAGCAATTACACTCCAACAAAGATTTTTAAAAACAAAAACAAAAACAAACAATCCGCCTGCCAAGGCAGGGGACATGGGTTTGCACCCTGCTCCGGGAAGGCCCCACATGCCGCGGAGCCAGTAAGCCTGCGCGCCACCTCTACCGAGCCCACGTGCCAGAACTACTGAGGACCGCGTGCATCATAGAGCCCATGCTCCGCAACATGAGAAGCCACTGCACTGAGAAGCCCGGGCACCACAACGAAGAGTAGCCCCTGCTCGCCGCAACTACCGAAAGCCCACGCGCGGCAATGAAGAACCAATGCGACCCAAAATTCATTCATTCATTCATTCATTAAACAATTAATCAGAATTTATATTAAAAAAAGAAAGAAACGAAAAGTAAAAATCTCTGCTGGGAATTCCCCGGTGGTCCAGTGGTTAGGACCCTGTGCCTCCACTTCAGGGGGCCCGGGTTCAATCCCTGGTTGGGGAACTGAGATCCTGCAAGCTGGCATCGCAGCCCAATTAAAAATGCAATAAAATAAAATATAACTAAATAAAACAAGAAAGCATCTCTGATTCAAGGTCTAAAGGGTGAGAAGGTGTTTATCGGGCCAGTATGTGGGCAGAAAACGTTTCCCATTTCAGTAAGTAGCACCTCCATTTACCCAATTCCACACCCTTAACCCACATTCCCCCCATCCAATTCATCACTAACTCCTATTCACCTCCAAGCCATCACTAACCTTCCAAATAGGACTCTAACCTGCCTGCTTTACTCCACCACCAAGGCCACCACTGTGCACAAAGCCAGTCTCCTAATGAGTCTCCCCAATTCCAGTCCTGCCCCCTCCTAGCCATTCTCTTACACTAGCCAGTATGGTGTCTGAAAAAGGCATCTCTGCCAACCCCACTTCTCTCTTTATACCCTGCAATGGCTTCCCACCAAGTTTACGATCAATCCCAAACAGATGATGGACTGCAGGCTGAAAGACAACAAGGAGGTAGGGAGGGTGTCAGGTTAGAAAGAGGGATGAAGGGTCTGGACAAACAGCGAAAAGGGCTGAAAAGAAAATGATCAGCACTTGCACAACAGTCCTGATGCAGGCAGGAAAGAAAATGCAGGAAGAGTGAAGGAATACCAATAGCCACTTTTTATTTCTGCAATGCCTTTGCAATTCCCAAAGTGCTTCATCGATAACTGTGATTCTCAAACCTCGCTGTACATGAGAATCATCTGGAGAGATTTTAAACGCTACCAATGGCCAGGCCTCACCCCAAGCCAATTAAATCAGCATAGACATTTCACTGTATTGCATTTTATTCCCTGCCCCCAAACATCCATTTAGACCCAGGAGAAGGAGAAGGGGATGTGACTAGCAATAGAGAGAAATTTTCTGCACAACAATGGCCATGGCAAGCTTAGGTGCTTTGGGTGAAATCTCTCTGGGAAGTACTGGCAGTGGAAGAAAAAGCCAAACTGACACACAAGTATTGCCTGGTGTGCATTTCCAGCCTCTGCCTTCTTTCTCATCTCTTGGTGGCAGGTGGAGGAAATGGAGAAAAGCTTAAACTTCTTTATAAACCGGCAGAAGGTTATAGCATCCTCTCACTATCTCTGCATAGGTTCTAGTCTCTGCAGCACTACAGAAGCTTTGCCCAAAGTAATGAACAGTTGAAAGTCAAATGTAATACTTCATCAGACGACTTAAAAATGCTTGCACACTGGAAAGAATTGCAGAGAACACAAATGGACCCAGAGCAACCTTTGCCAAAAGAGAATAGTGTGCTCAATGTACAGCCATAGCTCTTTTCCACATGAGCAAACAGTCAGGAGGATAAAAGAACTTGGTCAAACTCACACAAGTAAGTAGGACAGAATCTGGTCTGTCTGTCCTAAGCGTTGTGTTCTTTAACCACCAGGCTAGCTTTTCTCAGATCTGATTCATGCATACTGTAACCATATACCTCTGTTTGCCTCGAATCTTCCCTGTTTATACGTATGCCTGCTGCCGTTTTAAATACGGCCCACTTGGACTCCCCAAAGCAACCGAGAAGACACAATCATTTGGTCACTCTATACATGGACCACTGTGGTGGGGCTGCCCAGGAAGCTTATTTAAAAAGTGCAGCTTAGGGCTTCCATGGTGGCGCAGTGGTTCAGAGTCCGCCTGCCGATGCAGGGCACACGGGTTCATGCCCCGGTCCGGGAAGATCCCACATGCCGCGGAGCAGCTGGCTCCGTGGGCCATGGCCGCTGAGCCTGCACTCCGCAACGGGAAAGACCACAACAGTGAGAGGCCCACGCATCTCACACACACACACACACACACACACACACACACACACACACACACACACACACACACACACACACACACACACACACATACAAGTTGCAGCTTCCTGAGCCCTACTCCACATCTAGATAAGTTTTCTGAGGGTTGTCTCAAGAATCCAGGTACAAGTCTTTTTAAGTGCTTTTGTGGAACTCCCCAGGTGAGTCTCTCACTCCCCTGAGTTAAGAAACCGTTTATTCGGCCTCCCCCAGATGCCCAGCCAGGTCCTGTTAAGGTTGGAGTCCCCGCACCACATCACAGGGATGCTCCCAGCCAAGTCATCTCTGGATCCTTGGAGAAGCTGAATGGTCTCATGCTGGCCCACCTGCCACGACAAACCTCCTCCAGAGCATTCCCCTTCACACTTCACCTTCTACCACTCCCAAAGGCAGTCTGCTCCAATGAGGCCTGACTTCGTCTGTCCTAAGGGGCACCCGCTGATTCAAGCACTTTAGGAGAACAAGGTGCTGTGCTTCTCAACCAGGGTGGCCCAACCTCTAAAATGGTAGTCCAAGCAGTCTCTACCTCCTGGGCACATCCCCTCTGCAACAGCCCAAGTACACGAATGTCCCATCTTTGCTTTCTCAAGGTCGGCAACAGGGAGTGCCCTCCTAAAGAAGGTCCTCTCTCATTGCCACACTATCCAACGCTGCCCCAAATGTGCTTCCTCCCTGTGGGCCTGCTCAGGCTAAGGGCAGAGTCGTCTCTTTAGTCTCTGAGTCGGAGAAAATCGTCTTAGTAACACCTCTTCACGGTGTTGACCATGTGTTTCACGGGGGCTGCTGCTGAGCCTTTCTCTCATCCTTTCATGGTGGAGAGAGGGAGAGAGAGGATTCTAATGATATTTACCTCTAGGGGAGAGGGCGAGTGTCATGATTATGTGATCATTCGGTATGATGTCCTTTCGACAGGAATTTGTTTGGACTTTCACGTTAAAGTGGGCCCAACATTCCCACTTTGTGGGGTCATTCAGCACCCTCATTTTGCACCTTTAACATCTCTCTCAGTATCACCTTGGAAATGTTTCAAATGGCATGAGCTCTTCCTCACGTTCCTATCAGCTGTGAATCCGGGGGCCCAACATGAACCTAACCATTGAGTGCAACACGTCTCCACGACCTGTGTTAACACTGGGGAGGCCCCTTCACCTCTAGGGTTTTTGAAGCCCTCGGGTGTTAAAATGGGAGGGTTCTATGAATTTATATTTGGGGCAGGACAAGGTCGAGAAGAGTGTGTCTCTGCTATTCTTCTTCCAAAATGGAATGTCTGCCCTCTCTTCCCCATTGGTTCACATGTCACTTGTCCTTCAGGCCCACTGCCAAGGAGCCTTCCCTGATTCCCCAGTCCACACAAATCTCTGCCTCTTAGGGTCAGGGCCGTACAACCTAGCTGCCTCCTAACGTTCATCTTGCCTCTCAAGCCGATCTCACGATGTGGGTCTCTCTTGCCCTCCTGTGGCCCCTGGGGCTGTGCCAGCCCACCGGCATGCCCCACGTGGGGGGTCTACTAGACTAGGGCATGGGTGGGGAGGTCCCGGTGTGAGGGCCCAGGCAGCGTACCTCTGCCTCCACCCTGCTCTCCTCCACAAAACTGCCCCTCCTCCTGAAGCCTGCCCCTCAACTCACAGGTTCCATACGATGACCTCACTAGCTAGTGAGGACCTCACAGGCCTTCTCACAGTTTCCATGGCAGGGTAACGATGCAAACGTGCTGCTGCCCTCAGAGATACTTCCCTACCGGTTCTCCACCAGAGACCAATCTCTTTGGTTGTCTGAGAGAGAATCCCTCACCAGACCTTCTGCATTTACTCTAACCTGTCCTACGTTCCCTGAGAGGGCAGTGCACGAGGTACACTGAGACCAGGCATCTGTCCAAGAGGTATGGTGTACGCACAACTTCCCCTGGCTGCCACATGTTCCCTGGGGCTTGCCCAGCACATACACCTGAGCACTTTCCCAGCTGTAACGAGTACCAGTTACGTGGGACACCTTCAAGGACCCACAGTGCTCACTGCTGAGGACAAGTGAAAGGTCATCCCTGGACAAGTGTGCGGGAAGGTTCTGATCTTTATCAAAGGAGCCTTCCCCTTTGGGCTACAGGATGCTTCCATTCAGACCCTTTCCTGATGGGCCTCTTAGCAAAAGACAAGTGCGTTGTTGCTGGCGAATGGTAAATGGAGCAGATTGAGGAAGAGGGCCACCCTTGAACCGCACCTTCAAACCAGGCACCTCTGTGCTGTCGTGTAGACATCTAGATCGGTCCCGTCAGACACATCCCATACTGAGCGGCTGAGTACTAGGGGAGAGGGTTGTGCCATAGTCATGGGAAGGACGGAAGAACCAAGGGGCGGGGCGTGATGAAGTGCTAGTGAGACTGGAGGGCTGAGGAGATGGTGTCCCAGGAGGCTGGGTTGATGTGAGCCTAGACATGCTACCCAGAACCCAGTTCTGAGTCTCCCGATCACTCTGCCTCAGTATGTGGCCTTGTTCTTATCGAGATAAAAGGATCAGAGGACTAGAGTTCCCTGTGGTTGAAACAGGCACTGTAAAAATGGGACCCAAGAGGGGTTGCCAAGGTGGGAGGGGTTCTGAACCAATTTATGTTAGATTATCTTTTTCCAAAACTTGAACGATATTTCCATTAAAGCCTCACAAGTGACAGACTGCAAGAAATGTTTTCTCTGTTGTGGAAGGGAGAGATGGAGAGGATCATCCTTGCAATGACTTTCGGGTTCTACTGTTTTCCCTGGAAAAGGTGAAGGGACTCCCTCATCTGCTGCAGCCGTAGGCCCTAGGAATCGCTTTTGCAGCCAGGGTCCGTTCTCCAGGGACTCAGAGAGGTGATGGGCCAAGGCTGTGTTTTGGATGTCCAGGAGATGAAAGGTCTCTGGCCAGAAACTGGGAGAGACATGAGAGAGGGAGATTCGGCCAGGAGACTGTGCACAGCAGAAGGGACTGATCACTTTTGATTTTCTTTGCAGCAGCAGCAGCTCCCGTTTCTCCTCGTACAGCTGGTCACTGCCACGTCCTCAACCGAGGGTGTGGGGAAACGCAGTTGGGCTGCCATGGGGAGACATACTGCCGGGCTGGTGGCTACCGGGCCTACGGGGATGTTCCTTCGGCCACGACAGCAAAGGTGGAAGCGGAGCAGGAGCCAGTCGCCAGACGTGCGCCCAAGAGAAAGCGCGCTCCGCAAGAGTCGGACGAAGATCTTTGCTCCCGACCCAAAATCCGGCGATTGTAGCATGGTGCCAGGAGGCGGACTCCACAGAATCTTGCTGGCTGAGCCATTCTCAAGAGAGGGCCATGGCAAAGCTCACAAGGTTACCACCCGACCCCCCCCACAACCCCCCATTTCCTGCTCCCCGAAGCAAGAACAGGATGGAGAGTCAAGCAGCACGCACCCTGCCCCGAGGTTCACATGCTCCTTTATTCCCAGCCCCTTCTGTCCCCAGTGGGGTCCCCTACTGCTCGGCAAAGTGTTTTTCTGTAACAGATTTCTAAAGTTCACCACAGCTCAGACTTAGGTCACTACCCCTGTGCTAGGCACTCCTGCCACCCGGGAAAGGTTCCAAAGGTGGAGCAGCTCCAGGGGGTGCCAGGGATCAGAGCAAAAACTTGAGAGGCTGGGGATGAAGGAGTTTGGGTACAGTCCCTAAAGCATCTCAGTGGTTGAGCTTCTGTGAGAAGGCACATCCCCACTGTGTGGGGAGGTGGTGGGGGGAAGGGGTCCCTAGAGGAGGCAGCTACGGGGAGGGCCTGAGGCTGGAAATGGGGAATGGCGTGCGGCCTCTGAGCGAGCACAGGCACTTAGCCCTTGAGGTTTCTGGGAAAGCTAGAGCCACAAGGGCCACGAGAGAAGGCAAGTGGAGCAGCAGTGGCCAGGTGCCAGATCTCTCCTCAGAACCTATACTTCTCCATGAGGCCGGGCCTTCCACGCTGAGGTAGGAGCGATCCTGGCCAGAAGGACAGCCAGCGGCAGCTCTGGGAGGAAGGGTGCTGCACTGGGGGCTCTGCTGCCATGGAAATGACTTCATTTCCTTCCACTCAAATACCGTACGGACTGGGTTCCTGCTCTGGTGAGTACAAGGGTCGCTGACTCTCCCCAGAAGGTTGTTCAGTTTACATCCCCAAAGTCCCTCTATTCGGGCCCTGGGGGGATGTAGCAACTCCTGAGGGCGCTCTTTCCTGAGGCTGGCTGACCGAAGTGGGAGTGGTTCCTGATAGTTCCCAGGTGCTGGTTGAAGTCCCCAGAGAATGGTCATGAAGGCTGGAGAGGCAAGTAGGTGGAGAGAGAAGGCCGGGGGCAGAGGGCCCCTACCTGAATCCAGAGCTCACAAGGTTATTACCCCCCACCATTTCCAGAAACTATCTCTTCCCCCATACCAGCCCCAATGACCCAGTACCGGGAAACCGGGAGCCCAGAGCACTTGTGGACACAGAGACACTCGCATGCAGCCCTCGGCGTGGGCGGGGCCTGCTGCAGGCGGATGGGGACAAGGTGTGCTCCCGGGAGGCCTTGGACTGAAAGTGGCCCCCTGAGAGAAGCACCCCAGCTTGGACAGGAAGTTTAGAGGCGTGGGAGAGCAAACTAGGGCGCCCCCTCGGAGCAGTGGGAGTGGCAAGAGGGCCGGGGGCAGAGGGCACCCGCGATGGGAGGCCAGTGGGCTCTCAGCAGAGGCCAGCTGAGCCCGCGGGACCTGCCTCTGAGCAGGGGCCGGGAGGGCAGTGCTGCCCTGTGGCTTCCGGGCTTCGTGGATCACGGCTCTCCGCACACGGGTCGTAGGGTCCTCTGACCCTGTATCGCCTCCCTCACCCAGGGCCCCTCGCGAGGCTGCGCCACTGGGTGGCCTGTGTCGACAGGCACAACCCCATCGCCCGCCCCTCTCAGACCCGCCGCCTCTGCCCGCCTGCCTGGCCCTGTGCAGCTTGCGACCCGGGGGACCTTGAGGGTCCCCGCGCACTCCGCCAGCGGCCTCTGCTGGGTCTGCTGCTCCTGCTGGGTGTGCTGCTGCGGCTGGTAACCCGTGTGCACACCACGGCGGCCACCTCCAGCACCCCAAGTCCGCGGGAGCGCACGCGGGCCCTGATGCGGGACTTCCCGCTTGTGGATGGGTGGCTGCAGTGTGTGCGGGCTGCTTGGGGCCGTTGGGGGCCTAGCCTCGCCCTGGGCAGTGGAGGAGGTTCGGAGGTGCCCACACAAGCGTGGTGTGAGGCTCCCTCAGGCTGCCCCAGGCCAGGCAATGTATCCTGCCTGATCCCAAGACCTAAGGGGCCCACCCATTTGCCTTGACCTCCCTCCAGCCACAACAACATGCCCTTGGTCCTGAGGCAGTTGCACCACAATGGGCTGGGCTCCAGGCTGTTAATCTGCGCAAGTTCAGCCACGGCCACACCAGCTTGGACGAGCTGAAAGACGGTCTCGTGGGTGCGCAGACACCAAGGGGACACACAAGGTGTCACCGTGGCTGCTGGGGAATAGTGGGGTACTTTGGGGGCCTCTGAGACCACAGGTTAGTCACATTGGAACTATGTTACCATAGTGACCTAGAAAGTGCCATGCCATAGATGCTGGGGGCTACAGGGGTCACCGTGAGCCACCCTGACGGGCATCCAAGTACCACAGAAAAAAACAACGCGTTACAGGTGACTTCTGGGCACAGTGAGCTGAGAAGGCGATGAGAAGCCCAAGGATTTCCAAGCCCCAAACCAAGCCCTGGCCTTCCCTCACTTCTGGTCAGCCTACGTCCCACACCAGACCCACCAATGGGATGCTGAGCACCTCACCCCGGAGCAAATCGACCTCATCCGCCTCACGTGTGCCTCCTATTCTGCTACCAGGGGACTTCCCTGGTAGTCCAGAGGTTAGGACTCCACGCTTCCACTGCAGGGGGCTCGGGTTGGATCCCCGCTCACCGGGGAAGAGGCTCAGGTTCAAGGGCTCCTGCTTTGAACCATCTTCTACTCAACATGTAGAAAACAAAGCCTTGATCTACCCTCCTAAGCCTTGTCCTCTATCTCTAATTATGGATTCAACAGACACTTACTGAGCCCCTAAGATATGTCAAGCACTGGTAGGCACTGGACATAACCTGATGAGACAGGAGGGAAAGGTTCAGTAGAACACAGGGTTATAAAAAAGGCACTTAAAAATATGTGAGAAATTCAAACTGTGTATGGTGCTATGAAGGAGCAGTTATGTAAGGCTGTGGGAGTCTACGTCAGCAGGAAAGAGACGGATGCAGCTTGAGGAGGGCCTCCCATAAGAAATAAACTCTGGGGACTACCCTGGTGGCGCAGTGGTTCAGAATCCGCCTGCCAACACTATTTACGGTGGCCAGGACAGGGAAGCAACCGAAGTGTCCATCGAGAGACGAACAGATAAAGAAGATGTGGCACATATATACAATGGACTCTTACTCCGCCATAAAAGGAAATGAAACTGAGTTATTTGTAGTGAGGTGGATAGACCCAGAGTCTGTCATGCAGAGTGAAGTAAGTCACAAAGAGTAAAACAAATACCGTATGCTAATACATATATATGGAATCCAAAAAAAAAGGTTCTAATGAACCTAGGTGCAGGGCAAGAATAAAGACGCAGACATAGAGAATAGACTTGAGGACTCGGTGAAGGGGAAGGGGAAGCTGGGAGGCAGTTAAGAGAGTAGCATTGACAAATATACAATACCAAAGGTAAAATACCTGGCTAGTGGGAAGCAGTTGCACAGCACAGGAAGATCAGCTCAGTGCCTTGCAACCACCTAGAGGGGTGGGATCAGGAGGGTGGGAGGGAGACGCAGGAGGGAGGGGATGTGGGGATATATGTATGCATGCAGCTGATTTGTTATACAGCAGAAACTGACACACCAGCGTAAAGCAATTATACTCCAACAAAGACGTTTAAAAACAAAAACAAAAAAACAATCCGCCTGCCAAGGCAGGGGACAGGGGTTTGCTCCCTGGTCCGGGAAGCTCCCACAGGCCGCAGAGCAAGTAAGCCCGCGAGCCACCACTACCGAGCCCACGTGCCACAATTACTGAGGACCGCGTGCAGAGAGCCCATGCTCCACAACATGAGAAGCCACTGCACTGAGAAGCCCGTTCACCGCAATGAAGAGTAGCCCCGTCTCGCCGCAACTACAGAAAGCCCATGCCCGGCATCAAAGACCCAACGCAACCAAAAATAAATAAATAAATAAATAAATAAATTCATTCATTAACCAATTAATCAAAACTTACATTTAAACAAATCCCAAACACATGATGGACTGGAGCTTGAAAGACAAGAAAGAGGCAGGGTGTCAGGTTAGAAAGAGGGATGAAGTGTATAGGCAAACAGCGAACAGGGCTGAAAAGGAAATGATCAGCACTTGTGCAGTAGTCCTGATGCAGGCAGGAAAAATGCAGGAATAGTGAAGGAATACCAATAGCCACTTTTTATTTCTGCAATGCCTTTGCAATTCCCAAAGTGCTTCATTTATAGCTGTGATTCTCAAACCTCGGTGTACATTCGAAACATATGGAGAGATTTTAAACGCTACCAATGGCCAGGCCTCACCCCAAACCAATGAAATCAGAATATACAGTTCACTGCGGCAGGAATTCTGTTTCGTTCACTGTCCATATGAAACGTACCTGGCACATACATAGTGCTCAGAAAATATTTCCTGAATGAATAAATAAATGAAGGAATGTACCACTATCACCTGAGATCCAAGGAAGAATTCTTTTCAAACCTTAGGGAGTAACCAGGCAACGTCAGTTACCACGGCAGCCCTAGGAAAAACATTACCAAGTGACACTAACACTTCCAAGAGCCGACATTGGTTTCCACAATAAGTAAACCTTTCTCATTTCTAAAGTACTATACTGTGAAATATGCATCTCAGTAACAACTAGAGGTTACTCAATGTCTGCTGTGAGCAGGAGGAAAAGACAAGGGCCTTACACAGTATCGAAAGCAATGACAAGAAGAAACTAGGGGCTGTGCGCAGAGACAGACAGGCTCTGACTGGCTCTAGTCCCTATGACATTCTGAGGTGATCACATTCTAAGGGCTCGAGCATGAGAAAGCAGCCACTAACCAGCTACCCTGTCTCAAATATTTGCAGAAAGTCAATTCAAATACATACCTATGTATTATTCTTTTCCGATCACTCTTTCAGTGTATCCCTTCGGGCTTTTGCAAAGCGATTCTTTGTTCTGTACCTGAAAAATGAGTGGCACAGGTCAATGGATGAAACATGTCAGAGCAGACATCCAAGGAGCTCTGTAGCTCACAAATGAGGAGCTCTGAGGTCTGGGATAGAATCGTAAAAGTAGTGTAGAATCACAATATCTTAGAGCATCCTTTATATCAGCCTCCCTCTATCATATCACCAATCAGTGGTCATCAGCCTATACAGAAACTTTGCAGTGACAGACCACCCAGCACTCTCTAGACAGATCTAAGCACTGCTAGTTGCTAGAGCAGTCTATATCAAATTCAGAATCTGACTCCCTGGCAGGCATCAGTCCCAGTCTGCCTTCTGGAATGGTACACCCCACGGCACACCTCATCTCTTTTCCATCTCGTCCTCAGACCCCGAATGGCCTTGAACGATGCTCTGCGGGCTTTGTTAGCTCTTCACAAGCTAACAAAGTGAAGGCTTTTAAGGAGAGGAGTGGCATGACTGATCACATTCCCCATGATCACGGTGACTGCTGGATGAAAAACAGACTGTGGGGGCCACGGTAGACACAGGCAGATCAGTTAGGAGAAGGCTCTTCAGTCACCGATGTCAGAGATGATGGTGGCTCAGGATGGAGAGATAGTAGGGGAGGTGGTGAGAAGTGGGCACATTCTAAAGATATTTTGAAGGTAGAGCAACAGGAGTAAAACGAAGAAAATCAAAATCCCATGTTCCAGAGATAACTGTTACTTTATTTATTCTAAGCAAACATGGTCCCCTCTAAAAACCACAAAGCTTGCCAAGGATACTCTTCTCAGAGGTACTAACTCTTTACTCCTCACCCTACTCCAGCCTGGCCTCCCCCTCTGCCACTCTCCCAAAACTGCTCTGATTAAAGTCACCAATTCCCTCGAAGTTGCTCAACCTATGAGACACTGACCTGTCTGTCCTCAATCTTGTTTGGCTGGCAGCACATGGCATGGTTGAGCCTCCCCTCTTCCTTGATCTCTCTCCTCCCTGGGTTCGTCGACCGCACACTCTCCCAGTTTTTCTCCCTACCCCTGCTTTTCATACTCTTGCTGGTTTCACCTCTTCTTCTCACATGTTGAGGGTGCACCTTAGTCGGGGACCCTCTTCCCTTCTAATTTCACACATCCTCCCTCACAAAT
Source organism: Kogia breviceps (assembly GCF_026419965.1). Taxonomy (NCBI): domain Eukaryota; kingdom Metazoa; phylum Chordata; class Mammalia; order Artiodactyla; family Physeteridae; genus Kogia; species Kogia breviceps. The sequence goes on from NC_081320.1 coordinate 32,125,732, forward strand.
TTATTCACACCCATGGTTTAAAATATTGGCCATGACCATCTCCAAAGGCATCCCAATCTCACAACAATTGCGCAAAACACATCCCCACTCGGATGTCTTAAGGGCATCTTCTACTCAACATATAGTAAACAAAGCCTTGATCTTCCCTCCAAAGTCCTGTCCTCTGTCTCCATTTCTTTGTTCAACAGACACTTACTGAGACCCAAAGATATGCCAAGCACTGGTAGGCACTAGACATAAAATGATGAGGCAGGAGGGAAAGGTCCTTTAGAACACAGGGTTACAAAAAGGGAACTTACAAATATGTATGAAATTAAAACTGTGTATGGTGCTAAGAAGGAACAGTTATGTAAAGCTGTGGGAGACTATGGCAGCAGGGAAGAGACTGATGGGGCTTAAGGAGGGCCTCCCTAAAGAAATAATCTCTGGGGACTTCCCTGGTGGCACAGTGGGTCAGAATCCGTCTGCCAGCACTATTTACAATAGGCAGGACAGGGAAGGACCCTATGTGTCCATCGACAGACGAATAGATAAAGAAGACGTGGCACATGTATACAATGGACGACTACTCAGCCATAAAAAGAAATGAAACTGAGTTATTTGCAGTGAGGTGGCTAGACCTAGAGTCTGTCATACAGAGTGAAGAAAGTCAGAAAGAGAAAAACAAATACCGCATGCTAATAAATATATATGAAATCTTAAAAAAAGGTTCTAATGAACCTAGGGGCAGGGCAGGAATAAAGACGCAGACATAGAGAATGGACTTGGGGACTCAGGGAGGGGGAAGGGTAAGCCGGGAGGTAGTAAGAGAGTAGCATTGACAACTATACAACACCAAATGTACAATAGCTAGCTAGTGGGAAGCAGCTACACAGCTCAGGTAGATCAGCTCAGTGCCTTGCGACCACCTAGAGGGGTGGGATCAGGAGGGTGGGAGGGAGACGCAGGAGGGAGGGGATGTGGGGATATACGTATGCATGCAGCTGATTCACTTTGTTATACAGCAGAAACTAACACACCAGTGTAAAGCAATTATACTGCAACAAAGATGTTTAAAAACAAAAAATACAATCCGCTTGGCAAGGCAGGGGACACGGGTTTTCAACCTGGTCTGGGAAGGTCTCACATGCAACGGAGCAAGTAAGCTCGCGAGACACCACTACCGAGCGCACGCGCCACAACTACTGAGGACCACGTGCATAGAGCCCATGCACCGCAACATGAGAAGCCACTGCACTAAGAAGCCCGTGCACGGCAATGAAGAGAAGCCCCGGCTCGCCGCAACTACAAAAAGCCCACGCCCGGCAACGAAGCCCCATGGCCACCAAAAATTAATTAATGAATTAATTCATTAATCAATTAATGAAAACTTATATTACGAAAAGAAAAAAAATGAAAAGCAATAATATCTGCTGGAATTCCCCGGTGGTCCAGTGGTCATGACCCCGTGCCTCCACTTCAGGGGGCCTGGGTTCAATCCCTGGTTGAGGAACTGAGATCCTGCAAGCTGGCATCACAGCCCAAACAAAAATGCAATAAAATAAAATACAACTAAATAAAACAAGAAAGCATCTCTGATTCAAGGTCTAAAGGGTGAGAAGGTGTTTATCAGGCCAGTATAGGGGCAGAAAACGTTTCCCATTTCAGTAAGTAGCACCTCCATTTACCCAATTCCACATCCTTAACCCACATTCCCCACATCCAATTCATCACTAACTCCTATTCACCTCCAAGCCATCACTAACCTTCCAAATAGGACTCTAACCTGCCTGCTTTACTCCACCTCCAAGGCCACCACTGTGCACAAAGCCAGTCTCCTAATGAGTCTCCCCAATGCCAGTCCTGCCCCCTCCTAGCCATTCTCTTACACTAGCCAGTATGGTGTCTGAAAAAGGCATCTCTGCCAACCCCACTTCTCTCTTTATACCCTGCAATGGCTTCCCACCAAGTTTAGGATAAATCCCAAATAGATGACGGACTACAGGGTGAATGACAAGAAGGAGGTAGGGTGTGAGGTTAGAGAGAGGGATGAAGGGTCTAGGCAAACAGCGAAAAGGGCTGAAAAGAAAATGATCAGCACCTGCACAACAGTCCTGATGCAGGAAGGAAAATGCAGGAATAGTGAAGGAATACCAATAGCCACTTTTTATTTCTGCAATGCCTTTGCAATTCCCAAAGTGCTTCATGTATAACTGTTATTCTGAAACCTCGCTGTACATTAGAATCATCTGGAGAGATTTTAAAAACTACCAATGGCCCGACCTCAACCCAAGCCTATTAAATCAGAATATACACTTCACTGTATTGCATTTTATTCCCTGCCCCCAAACATCCATTAAGCCCCAGGAGAAGGAAAAGGGGATGTGACTAGCAAGAGATAGAAAATTCCTGCACAACAATGGCCATGGCAAGCTTAGGCACTTTTGGTGAAATCTCTCTGGGAAGTACTGGCAGCGGAAGAAAAGGCAAACTGACACAGTATTGCCTGGTGTGCATTTCCAGCCTCTGCCTTCTTTCTCATCTCTTGGTGGCAGGTGGAGGAAGAGGCGAAAAGGTTAAACATTTTTACAAAACCGGCAGAAGAAGCTTATAGCATCCTCTCACTATCTCTGCATAGGTTCTGACCTCTGCAGCACTATAGAAGCTTTGCCCAAAGTAATGAACAGCTGAAAGTCAAATGTAATACTTCATCAAACGACTTAAAAATGCTTGTACACTGACTGGAAAGGGTTAAGTTGCAGAGAACACAAATGGACCCCGAGCAACTTTTGCCAAAATAGAATATTGTGCTCTATGTACAGCCATACCTCTTTTCCATATGAGCAAACAGTCAGAAAGATAAAAGAACTTGGTCCAACTCACACAAGTAAGTAGGATAGATTCTGGTCTGTCTGTCCTAAGCGTTGTGTTCTTTAACCACCAGGCTAGCTTTTCTCAAATCTGATTCATGCATACAATTACTATACACCTCTGTTTGCCTTGAATATTCCCTGCTTCTACATATGCCTGCTGCAGTTTTAAATATTGCCCACTTTGAGTCCCCAAAGCAACCGAGAAGACACAATAATTTGGTCACTCTATACATGGACCACTGTTGTGCGACTGCCCAGGAAGCTTATTTAAAAAGTGCAGCTTAGGGCTTCCCTGGTGGCGCGGTGGTTGAGAGTCCGCCTGCCGATCCAGGGGACTCGGGTTCGTGGCCCGGTCCGGGAAGTTCCCATGTGCCGCAGAACGGCTGGGCCCGTGAGCCATGGCTGCTGAGCCTGCGAGCCCGGAGCCTGTGCTCCGCTACTGGAGAGGCCACAACAGCGAGAGGCCTGCGTTCTGAGAAAAATAAATAAATAAATAAAATATGTTTTTAGACCTGAATGTATTATCTTTTCTTTCCTTCTAAGGTGCTATTATTTTTGTTCCAAGCATTATCAGTCTACTAGTGACCCTAAACTAAAAATTTCAGAATTACATTTGACCCCTATTCTTGCTTCTGCTTTTCTTACATCATCATCAAGTATATAGATCCTTACTATCTTATTAGTCCAGTATCTTTGCTGCTCTCCCAGGTTCTAATTTTTACTTCCCAATCCATATCCAGGAGACCAAATAATCTTCTCAAAGACTGCTTTCATGCTATTCCCTTTCACAGAAATCCTTCGATGGGCTCCTGTTTATTTTTACTGCCACACAAGTCCAATCTCCCTCTACATCTTTATTACAAATAACCCTCGTAAAACTATAATTTTAGACCGGAATGAAGTGAAAGTGTAATCATATAAACCAATTTTGACACAGTGAATCCATATCTAGGAATTTATCTTATAAAAATACTTGCAATGCAAAAAGATACACGTATGGGTTGGCCATAAAGTTCGTTTGGGTGTTCCATTAAGATCTTACGGAAAAACCTGAACGAACTTTGTGGTCAATCCAATACAAGTATACTCACTACAACATTTGTGAAATGTAAAAAAAGTAAAATAAATTATCCATTGAAGTGACATTGGTTTAGTAAATTATGGGACATTTATTTAAAACAATAACACAGAGCTGTTGAAAAGAAGCAAATCTATATGACCTGACTTACAAGGATACCCATTTTATATTGCCTCAATTTCTTGGGAAAACCCAACAACTCATATAATAATCCTTACTCTCCCATGGATAAACGTAACAAACTTTAACAAACAAATTTAAAACAGAAAGATAATACCTGCAGAAAATTCAAGCACTGTAGATACGTATAAAGAAATAAAAATTATTTAAAGTCCCATCACCTAGGGGCTTCCCTGGTGGCGCAGTGGTTGAGAATCCGCCTGCCAATGCCGGGGACACAGGTTCGTGCCCTGGTCCGGGAAGATCCCACGTGCCGCGGAGCGGCTGGGCCCTCAAGCCATGGCCACTGAGCCTGCGCGTCCGGAGCCTGTGCTTCGCAATGGGAGAGGCCACGACAGGGAAAAGCTTGCGTACCGCAAAAAAAAAAAAAAAAAAAAAAAAAAAATTCAGGCAAGACTTGTTATCTATATCTTTTCAGTTAAACAGTTGCTACCTTGTAACAAAACTGTAGAATGAAAATTAACTGTTACATAAAACTGTTAATAATTATATACAAAATTAAAATTTTTATTTGTATCGCCAGTCTGCCCTCCAATAAGGTTATACCAACTTATTCTTACATTAAAGCATTATTTGAGAGCATGTGCCCTCACGTCTCCAACTAGAAACTCTCAACCCTTTGTAACTGTTGTCAAACTACTAGTCAAAAGTAGTATCTCTGATTTTGTTTGCGTATTTTTGAATACTAGTAACATTGAATATCTTTTAAAAAGCTTACTGGTCATCTATATTTGCTGCTTTAAGAACTGTCAGACTTTTACCCATTTTTTCTAATTAGATTGCTTATGTTTTTATTAACTGCATATTCATATTAGCCTTCTGTATGTTACAAATATTAGCCCCAGTCCATCATTTGCTTTCAATTTTAGCTTTGTGCAGTATATGATTCACTTTAATTAGTCATTTTTATTTTATGCTTTCTAGCTTTTGTAGCATACCTAGAAGGGCTTTCCTCATAGCAAGATTACATTAATATTCAGCTATATTTTTCCCAAGTTATAGAGTGTTAATTTTCACATTTACATTTATGAGCCTTCTGGAATTTATTAGGTCTAAGTTTATTTCCAGATGGCTAGAGACCAATTCTGTCACATGGATAATGAACAGTTTATCTTTCCCACACAGATCTAACACCAATTTTATCATAGATTAAATTCAAAATATACAGGTCTATTTCAAGACTACGCTTCAGTGATGGGCTTATCTATTGCTAAGATTTTACCATAAATTTAAGTTCTTTTAACTTTATACTATGTTCTGTTATCTGGTAAGTAAAGGTTCTCAAAAAACTTTTCCATAATTTTCCTTAGTATTATTACATATTGTTCTAGGTTAACTTGAGACTAATTTAAGGCTTAAAAAAATCAGGATTTTGCTTGTGCTGGTACACTGATCTAATATATTTAGAAATAAATGACATTAGTATTCTGATGAGTCTGCCTATCCAAGAAATGTATGTATGCCTATTTATTTTTTAAGTCTCTTAGAAGACTTATTTTAAGCCTGCTTCATCTAAGATTTGAAGATTTCTTGATAAATTAGTCATATGTTACCTGCTGTTACTATGAATGGAATTGAAAATATCAGTTAACATTTACTGAGCACTTATTTTATGCCAGGCATGGTGCTAAGCATCTTTAATTATTTCATTTAATTCATCAATTCTATGCCTTGTTTCACAAATGAGAACACCGAGACACACAGGGGATTAAGTAATTTGCCAGATGCCACATAGCTAGGAGTGGAGATTTGAAGCTGGCAACCTGGTTCCAAGGATGATGCCTTCCATTAAATACTCTGAACTAGATAATTTTGACTTGTGTTTTTCAAAGTATAAAAGAAAGGACTTCTTCCTTCCAACCTGAATTCCTTCCAATGTGAATTTGCATTTGGGGAAGAAAACATCAATAAAAAATGGGAGTTCATAACTATAACATGCTCAGTCTTCTAAGTAGTCCATACCTTCCCATCATAAATAGTCTCCCATGTTGCTCTTTTCTTGCTTCTTGGACATTCTTCCATTTCCTGCATGGCTACTTCATATTCCCCATCTAAAAGCTGTAAGTGCCTGTTAGACAAACACATACACTTTAAAGTAACCTGACTATTATTGTAAGTACACAAATTCTACATCTTTAGATTTATACTAAAAAGCACTTATTAAATTTATAAACTAGCTTACATGCCCAACAAGACTTAAAGATATACCTACACTCCATTCCTGACAAAAGAAATTTTAATGATTTGTACTGATAATTATTACTAGAGAATTATTTCATTACTGTAGCTACTCAGATATAACTTTAAACATTTAAAGTATAATAGGCCTAAGGTCTTAAAACTTGCTAAGTTTTAAATGTTAAGTATAAAGCATGTGCGCAGGCTTTATACTTTTAAAAACAAGGTAACAACGGTGTTATAATACTTGCTTTAGGGAACAGCTAAGAATTAGGTCTCTGTTATCTTTAACTACTGTAAGTACTTGAACTAGAATTCTTGACTTTTATACTTGACCAGTAAACTAATTAACTGTAAGAACCTGGGGGGCACCTGGCACATACAGGTGCTCAATAAACATTTCATAGGTGAATGAATAAATGGAATACTGGTTGAATCAAAGAATCGATGAAATTCTACCCATACTCACAGTATACTTTTAATGTGTGTGTACATATCTGTGTGTGTATACATAGTTTATGTTATTTTCTCCATACAATTAAACACTACTAACCTAAATACCATTCTTCAACCATACTCAATAATTAATTGTATATCAAGAATCTGGCATCTCTTCATCAGTCTTAGAGAAATTCTGTTAGGTGGTATTAGCTGACATTTATTGAGTGCTTACTATATGCCAGGCACTATTTTAAAGACTTTACAGAGTTCATTTAATCTTCCCAACACCTCTATGAAGTAGATGTTATTACTCCATTGTTCAGAAGAAACTGAGGCATAGAGAGGGTTAAATAACTTGCCTTAAGATGACACAGTAAGTAGCCAGAGCTAGCAACAGAATCTAGGCAATCTGTCTCCAAAGTCTGGCTCTTAACACCGCATGATTTTGAGCCTTAAGAATTCTTGTCTTGGGCTTCCCTGGTGGCGCAGTGGTTGAGAGTCCGCCTGCCGATGCAGGGGACACGGGTTTGTGCCCTGCTCTGGGAAGATCCCACATGCCGCCAGAGCGGCTGGGCCCGTGAGCCATGGCTGCTGAGCCTGCGCGTCCGGAGCCTGTGCTCCGCAACGGGAGAGGCCACAACAGTGAGAGGCCCACGTACCGCAAAAAAAAAGAAAAAAGAAAAAAAGAATTCTTGTCTTTATGCTGTGCTACTGAATTTATTCTACTTCAATAATTTATCAACAAAGCTGTTCAACTTAATAATTTAGAAGATAATTTTATTTACTAATTTGAATAGGTAATACATTAGTATACTTCTAAAATGGAAAGGACTTTTTCCTCCTGCATGTTTACATGGCTACATAATATTCTATTTTATGGCTGAACATGTGATAGCTACAATCCAATGTACTCTCCTACCTGTAGTCTATGAAGAGGGCCTTTTCCCCCACAGCCTCATCAACAGTGCTTTATCAAGTTTTTTGATATCTGTCAAACTGCTAAGTGAAAAAATGACATCTCAGTGTACTTTTATATTCAGATGTTTTACCTTTTAGTTGTTTAAAAACCATATGTATTCTCTTTTCTTGTAAACATTTTCACGATATCCCTTCCTCATTCTTCTACTGGCCTGTGGTGTTTTTCTTTTTACTTAGTATAATCTTTTTATATTAAAGGAATGAGGCATCTATCTATACATTATGAGTTGAAATTAATCTTCTCCTGACTTGTTATCTTTATTTTGACTTGGCTTATGATGGTGTTTTTGTTTTCAGAAGAAGGTTTTTTTTTTTATTTCACTCCATATTTCATACTCTTTCAATATGGCTTTTGAATTTTAGTCATTCTTTAAGGAGACTTTAGCTTCTCAAGAGATTATAAAAAGAATTTTTAAAACATCTAACTCCTCAGATCTTGGTTGGCAAATACTTCTCCTCTACTGAAAAGAACTATGACCCTTTGAAGAAACAGCCAATTCCAGAGCAGAGGTAGGAAAAGGAGAATGTAAAGCCTGGAATATCTAGAAGAATATTGCAGAAAACAAGAAAATAAATAAATAAAAACAAGTCAAAGGGACTTAGGAGCCTGCTTGGAGGGGCTCCTCCTCACCAAATTTGGGACAATTTGAGCATTAATATAGCAACATCAATAGATTAAAACAGACTGAATAAAAGTGGAATTCGTTAATCCATACTGATTTAAAAAAAGGTTGAGAAAAGGAACGTTCTTCTTCACAGAAAAATGCCAACAAACCAAACATGGAAGAACTGATAGAAAGTTACCATGTGGCCACCGCCATAGAATAATTTATTCAAGTAAGAATCATCAATGGATGCTAAACTATTGCGTTAAAAAATAACTGTTGGGAGAAAAAGGATATTTATCCAGTTTCATGTATTATTACAGAGGTTGCATATTAATTAATTAAAGTGAAAAGGGACCATTACAATGGAGAAATATGGTAAACACCACTTTAGCCAAGCGATCAAACCTAATATCAGCTGTGTCTGTGACGTCCACAAAGAACACATCACCAATGAGTGTTCCTGCCCAAAATGTTTAACCTGAATCTAAACATAAAGAAACAATCACAAAAGTCCAAACTGAAAAACATTCTGCAAAACTACATGCCTGTATTTAAAGTGTTGTTACAAAAGGCAAAAAAAAAAAAAAAAAAAAAAAGGCTGGAAAATGGTTCCAAATTGAAGGAGACTGAAAAGATATGGCAACTGACAGATCGCAATCCTTAACTGGGGTGAGTAGGGAACAGAAAAGGACATTATCCAGGAAACTGGGGAGAGAGTACTGTATTTTTGGTATCATGTTAAATTTCCTGAATATGATAGGCGTACTGTGGTTATGGAGGGAAATGTCCCTGCTCTTAGGAGATACACGCTGAATGAAGTGTTTATGAATAAGGAATGAAATCCAGCGTCATGATCTAACCCTCAAATGGTTTGTCACAAAAATACACTCACAAATAAAGCAAATGTGGTAAAATGTTAACAACTGATGAATCTAGGTGAAGGGTACACGGGTATTACTACCTGCATTGTTCTTTCAACATGTTTATAGGTTTGGAAATTTTCAAAAGAAGTTTGGGGAAAATTCTCCCATGATTTCCTCTTGGTACTTTTTTAAAAAGCAGTTTCTTTGTTTTAACGTACAAGGAATATGTTAATACAAGGAAGGTAGAAAGAATTCTTAAAAGAATGTACCCTTACCCTCACGCTGCCTAAAATATATAGAACATTTACCAACACTGATGAAGCCCAGTGTGCAACAACAGCCTAATTGCTTCTCCCACAGACACAACCCCTATCTCTTAGCATATATGTTTCTGTTGTTCTCCATTTAAATTTTTGATCTACATTCAAATTTCTGACTTTAAAAAAACACTATATTGGTTTCTGCTGGTAACATTAAGCGACATTAAGTGATATATTCTAAGACAATATGGTAGCAAAATCCATGGCATTATTCCTAATCACCTTTGCTTTCCCATTAAAAGCCCTATAACCTGTCTTTACCCTAGTGGCTAATAAGTGGATTACATTAAAGCAACAAGTTACTTTTTAAAGAGCAGGAGAAACACACTCATTGCTTTTCTTGGCTCTTTCTCCTATACCTGATGGTGGACTGTGTTAACTACCAGTGAGCAGCCTAGGACAAGAAATCATGACATATTATAAGTTTCACCCTTCAACCCTATCAAAAAAGAATACTGTATTTGCTTCCCAGAGGTTCTTTTACTGGCACTAAGATGCTTCATTCCCAACTGAAAACTGCAGAGATGATTATAAATCCAAGTGCTCCTTGCTACCCTGTGCCAAATGCACACAGAGCCAAACGATGATTTCACACACTTTTCTTCCTTAACTCTAGTAAATACATAATCTCAAGATTTGCATGGGGCCCACTTTATTCAGGTCTCTGCTCAAATATGACCTTTCCTCAGAGGCTTTCTCTACAAAACCACCATTTATTCTCTTTATTTTTCTTCACAGCATTCCCACTAAGTGACATTAGTTGATACAATTTTGGGGGGTGGTGTCTATTTCCTCCACTAGAAGTTAAGCTCATGAGGGCAGGGGTTTTGTTGCCTTCTCACTGCCTAAAACAGTGTCTGACAAAGAGGACACACTCAGAAAATACTGGCTGAATGAACAATCTTAACTGAGCCGTTCAAATAGTTCCTCGTCTGCGTTTATTGCTTTCTAGGTGATAAAGACAAAAGTTCAGTATTTGCAAATTTGTTTTTTCATCCATAAGAATAAAGAGAAACAAAGGCAAAGAAACAGTATCATCACTATATTCTGCTTCAAAATAAAAACATTTCTAAAACATGGGAGCCTTGCTTGTCCATCAACATTACCTGTTTTTATCAAATACTGTCATTTGTGCAACAAATGTTTTTCCCCATCTTCACGATTTCGTTTTCTTCTAGCTGCAAGTTCTTCATTGACATCTGAATTTGACAAACATTTCTCATGAATCAAATATTCAAGCAAAAACAGATTTATGATATATAGTCCCTTCACATAACATACTACATTTATCCCAAATGAGGTACAAATAAACTTAAGTTGCAATATAATAATATCCAAACACTCTTCAACTTTATGTCTCAACCTTATGTGTATGTCCTTACTTCCTGATATTCATTGACACTATTAACTCCACATTTTTGCAAATGTTATTTTCTGTTCAGAATGATCTTTATTGCTAGGCAAGGAGAAAAAACCCTCCTCATTCATGGTTACTTTCCAGGAACTTCAAAGGATACTTCAAGACTCAAAGATTATTTCTTCCAAGCTGCTTCTCCCCTGAACTTCACAAATACCTCTATTATACCACATATCATTTAGCTGCAATTATATTTTATGTTTATCTCCATACTCTAGGTTATGAGCCTTTGGAAGATGGGACTGGACTTTTTAATCATCTCTGTGTTCCCAACACCTATATGTTGTTTGAATGATTACCTCAAAGGTGGATTCAGAACTGTTGGGAGGATACAAGGATAGATGTATGTTAACTGTAGACTCTAAGTGGTGGGTAGATAGGTGCTCACTACCAAATTCTTTTGTCTGTTCCATATGTATGAAATTTTTCACAATAAAATGTTGAGGGGGGAATGAATTCATTGTTTGCTGAGAGACTAATTTAAACACCAGTCTTTTCCATCCAGTGTTTTATATATACATATATATATATATATATATATATATATATATATATATGTGTGTGTATTTTCATTTTGCTGCATGAAATGTTTCATCATACAACAATGAGAATTTTACAGATTAAATACCTAGTACAACATAATAGCCAAAAGTCTAAGAGCAAGGCCAATGTACCATAAAATTAAGTATCTCATTAGACTATAAGAGATTTGCAAATAAATAAAGGCCATGCTATTAGAACACATGCATTTATTTCTAGTTCTGTACCACTTTTCCCTCTAAATAATTATGAAAATAACTAAAAAAAGAAATATTCTGTACACAATTACGAATACTATGAAGATGGATTAGTTCAATCATTTTCACTGATCACCTTAATCTCCAACAACAAAATCTAGTAAAATTATTAAAATAAAAATTACCAATATTTTCATTGGTTTCTCCATTAATCATTCCATTAAACTCTCTTCTTCCTGGACAAGTCACTCTAAATAGCAATGAGTAAGACTTCACCATATGGCTGTTACTAGGTTCAAATTCATTACTGGAAACTGCAAGGGACGGGAAATTTCCAGGTTTTGTTTGATTGAGGTCAGGATTCAAAGGCACCTGCTTTTTACCTGTAGGAACTTGTCTTATTGGACAACGTACATCCTGCAAAGGCAAAGATTATTATATTTATTTATGCATATGCAATTGTAAGAATTACAATAAAACCTCTAATCACAGCTATAGGAAATATGGTATAGGCCGTGATTTCCAAATGGCATGCTAAAATTCTAACCATACATCTGAAAATTGTGATGAAGCAAAAAGAAAATTTGGATCAACTATCTTTCAAATATTAGCCTAATTGAGGATATCCTCAATACAATGAAAACAATGATATAATAGTATATCTAATATTTAGCTGATGGTCATCAGAAAGTTTTAAGTTAGAAATATAGAACTAAAACCATGCTTAAAATATTACAACTCATGTAAATTAATCTTTTCCCCTTAAATATTCTATTTTAACAAAATGACTGATAGGACTATTAGAAATGAAAAAAGATTATTACAATAACCCCACTGTCAAAAACACTGAGAAATAGTAAATCCATATATTTAAATAATTGTTTATAAGAAGTAACATTAATCATCTTATGAGTAATGTTCTGTAATTATATAACTAGTTATGCCGAAAGAGCAAAGTTGAAAAATTGCAAGATGCAGAAGACCTTTTTAACAAGAAAATATAGTACATATTTTAGGTAACTTCTTTTTAAAAACAAACAGAATACATGCTTATGGTCTTAAAATTCTGCTCTACAAGAATATAAAATGAGAAAAATAAAAGTCGCCTCCACCCCCCTCCCCGGGTCTTATACTCCAGAGAAGACTAATATTAGCAATTGGTTGTATTTATCCTCTGAAGAAAATATGTATGCCTATTACTTTTTTTTAAACACAAAAAGGATCATACTATAGTTACAGGCACATTTTTTTGTCTAAATAATAATATTATCTTGAATTTTCACATCACTACTTGTTGTGTATGGGTGTTGGGTGAGAGCGTGGAGTATTACTAGCTAACTTTATAGAGTTTTTAATATGTACTTACACTGCTGTCTCCCATCACCTTGGTCTATTCCATACCAATGCTCTAGCACAGTTTTCACCATATCACCTTACTGTGATTGATTTTGGAAGAGCATGAGCAATCAGAACCTCTATACAGGTCATTCCTCGTTTTTTTGGTCTCACCACATGGCTTGTGGGCTTTTACTTCCCCGATGAGGGATGGAGCCCAGGCCCCCTGCAGTGAGAGCATAAAGTCCTAACCACTGGACCGCCAGGGAATTCCCTCCCATTCTTAAAATACCCAAGGACTTAAGGCTACTAAAAGTATCTCTGTTGGCTTTGGTGGGTTGCCCAGAAATTTAACCACCATAATACTTGTTTCGACGGTGAAATGATTTCATCTTATAAATAAAAACTTGAAGCAATATATTTATAAGTTAATGGCTGATAATGCTAGAAACAGAAATTTCTTTGCCTGAGAGTAGTGTTACAATATAATCCTTTTGGGAAAAACTCTCTCTTAGACCTTATTTAAAACATTAATGTGTACAAATAGCTACAAAAAATAAGCTAAGAGGCTGAAGTGGCAGGAATCAACTGAATTTATGTCCTAAGATGCTAAAAGATAGCTTCTTCCCTTCACTGTCATACTCCTGTAACAGAAGGTTCTATGCAGATACCTATAGCCAGATTAGAAAAAAACATGAAGATATGGGAGGTTGGCAAAAGAGCTTATCAGTTTTACAATTCAGCCATCAACATATTTAAAAGCTTTTAAGGTTTATATGCATAAACAATATATATGCATAAACATATTCAATGAAAAAAATTATTCCATTTCATCTACCAGTAGCATCCTATACATTACCTTTCCTTTTTTGTGGCAAACTTTCACAAGCAGGACTTCCAGGGTAACAGAATTTTGTTCATTTTCTGAATTTTGTGATGGCTTATCTAAATAGAAAATCAATACTTTAAAATCTATTTTACACTTGATCTTAGCCAAAAGGCCGAGAAATGATTAAAATCTATTTTTAAAAAAATAGTATTCATTTTCCTAAGAAGTCTGAGAATTTACAAAAAAGACTTCCTATAGTGAAGTCTTCTCAGAAGTTTACTCATTCCTGTTTCCCAAAATCAGTTTCAAATTTGACAAATACAGTTAAGGCTTCTTAGTAGAAAGCACAAATGAAATAGTTCAGGCGAGGTAACACACAAAATAAACATTAAAAATTTTTTTCCTTCTTCTAAAATCTATCAGAAAAATTATTTAGTTTAAGATACATTTAAATTGAACTGGTTACTATTTTTACATATTTCATTTCATTTTGAATGCTCAGATATTTAAACTTAAAAGGCTCTTTGATTTGATCGAAACTTATAACCAAAGGGATTAAAAAAAGTTTTCAAAAAATATTAAACATAAAACTTACATGCCTAAATGGGATAGCAAAAATTAAGATATTATTTACTACCTAGGGAAATCTCTTGGTTTATAATGTTTAGGAAATTTAATTTTAAAGTAATAGTCTATATTCTCTATATCAATGAACTCTAACAAAGGTTTCTGCAAATTAAGGTTCCAGAATACTTCCCTACAGCTTGTCTTTAATCCCAAAGGCATTAATAGTCCAAAAAACTTTAATATTTAATCATTCATCATTAAGTTCCTAATATATTGAACTACTATGTACACTTCTATATAGTTCTCTATATATTACAGAAAAATCTATAAACATATACAGAAATAAAATAATTTTTGTTCTGAGATTTTGGACAATACTTCTTTCTACTTGAAAACATTCTTCTTACTCAGGGTATATACATAAAATACATTTCAATCAGTCTCTTGAAAGTTGCAGCCAGGATAAAAATAATTTAATATACCAAAAAATAACTGAATATCTAAAATGCAGTAACAAAAAATACTCTCTGAACAATACTCACCATGAAAATAGTACCCTAATAATCTTTGTGTATTCATTCTAAGCAGTCTCAAGTAGTAATTGCTAAACAAAAGTCTTCATTTAAAAACAAAAGAAAAAATAATCATATTTTAGGGATTGTGATGTTGCTTTTCTAACCTGATTTCTTAAAAATATTATTTCTTTAAAAAAAACTAGAAATATAACTTGAATAGACAAAGGAGGCAATATATCTGCTTCTTTCCAACTTCCACTCATTTCAAAGTTACAATGGGAAATTATTTTCTGGAAATAGAAGTATCAACAGAGTTTACTTTCTCATTTACTTCAGTAATATCAAGAAAATAAAGTTTAAGTGAATTTGTGCAATTTTTGAACTTTTTTGCCATGTAGATGGGAAAGAAGTTTATCGTACCATGTTCCAGTTAATTTCAACTAACTAATTCAAGTAAATTCAATTACTATTAATTAAATAATATTAATTAGTAAATATTATTCGATTAATATCCATCAATGATTTCAGTGATGAATAATTTATATGTTTTATAGAAGTCCCTGAGAACAAAGGGCAAACAAACCTATAAAATTCAAATTATAAGCTTCTAAAGTATTAGAGTTCATGTACTTTTTAAGTATCACAGAAGACAAAGTATGATGAGTGATTAGAAATATGATCTCTACAAGATGATTATAAATGATTTAGGAGGAAAAAAACATGAAAATGCTACTGAGGTTACTTAAATAGACCAGATGTAAGGCAAAACTATAAGTAAAGTTACATTAGCTGCTAATACAGATATGACCAGACTTCAAATTTCTTACATTAAAAACCTGACTAGTTATCAAACTGTTCTAATATAACCATTCTGCTTATTATTAAACTTTGTTTCTTACTAAACAATACCAAGGATGACCAACTTGACCTGTTTCTTATAAAGGTTTTATTCCATTACCTGATTATTAAAGGATACACACACAAATTTAAGATGGACAAGCCTAGAGGCATTTTATTCATTCTGAAACCAACGGAAACTTTACCCAGTATGCTTTCACCTCTTTTAATGAAGTAACATTTATGACTATATAATTTTCTTTATATAATATCTAACACATTGATATATCCCATTGGTAGCAGTGGTTGTTTCAGTTGTTTTATTATTGTATTAAAAATACTCAAAATGTTTATGCAGAAAGGGCTCTACTCAGGAGACTCTTCACCTATTCCAGGTTCTAAGGCAATTAATTACAATTCTCATCATTAGTCTTTATAATTTAAAGTTTGAAAAACGTTGGAAATAAAAAAATGACAAAAATCTAAGAAATTGAATTTCATTACAAGTCCTTCCCATTATTTTCTACTTACAATCTTTGGAAAGATGATGGCTCTCAGTTGGGTAAGATAATGTTACACAGCATTTTTAAAACTGTGATACTTAGAGCCCTAAAAGGTACGGTTGAGCGGTAAGAGCTGGGATTTCATCTATTTAGATATGAGCCAGATGAAGCTAACATTTACCTTCAAGAATGATCCCACACAGCACTGATTATTTTAATAATTTAAAAATCTACTTAAAACTTAAATAGACAGCAAGACAGCAATAAGAAAACAAGGCGATGAACACAACCTTATGTATAAAGTCTACCTACAATTTTTAAAAAACTTTTAAGGCAGAGTTTCTTATTTATTTATTTTTATTGAAGTGTAGTCGATTTACAACGTTGTGCCCACCTCTGCTGCACAGCAAAGTGACTCAGTTACACA